>NC_142699.1:9236657-9546702 GCF_029339155.1 Prunus mume | reverse complement strand
GAGCTTCTCTCTCCTCTTTCCCATAGTCTTTCTTTGTAGTAAAAGCAGTCTGTTATGGAAAAACACAGAATGAGGTCAATTATGAACATGCAGAATCTATCTAACTAACTACTTGACTGTGCCTCTTATTTCAAAGAATTATCATTCAGCAGCATACCTTGTTCTCCAAAAGGTTATCCCAAGCTTTCCCACTTAGAATGTAGCGGATTGCGAATTTAAGTAAGTCGAGAGGGAAATATGTCACCACGCTGAATAGCCAGATCACACCAGCCCAGCCCCAGCCGCATCCCTCTATCCGTGCGAAAGCCCAGTTTGCATAGACTGCTATGAGGGTTGCTACCTGTTATTTTGCAGAATCAGCAACCAATTAGAAAGTGAAAATATGAAAAATAAATACATTCCTCTGCGTTTATACCTGAGTTCAGTTTCGTAAAAAGAGTGTGAGTCATGAGAGACAAGAATCCCAACACCATATTGTTTTTACTTGACCAAACACACTAGACACATATTTCTAGATTAATCCCATTGACATTATTGGAAATTCCTAAGAATTCTTAAAGCTTAATATTATCCCATTTGAAGCCTCGTATAAAAATGCATGCAGAAGAGTACAACTACAGAAGCATACAAGACAGAAACATTCAGTACAGTACTTGGTATGTATAATTCTAAAGAAGTATCAGTTGGCTAAATGCTTACCAGTTGAGCAATCATGAAAGCTCCGAGTAAGAGAAGTCCAGGACGTTCAACAAAAGACCAGCTACGAGACCTTGTGACGAAAATAAGGGCTTGGCTAACAATACTCACTTGTAAGTACAATGCTGCCATCATTTGTTCAGGTCTGTTGCCCAAATGTCTTACACCAAATGCGTTCTGCAAAAAAAAAAAAAAGGTGAATAAAATCATTTGAAGATACTTACCTAACAAATGTGAGCTTCATTAGCTTATATATTAACGGAAGATACAAGAATTATATTCCTACCGAGAAGAATTTGGTCTCTCTCATAAGCCAGAAGAAGACAACTGTCATTAGCGCCATGTAACCTCCAAGAACAATGCCAGTAGCAAAAATTTCTCTCAGTTTCCAGCTGTCTGGCTGAGGAGATGGCTTCACTCGGTCCTTTGATATTGTCATGATTGTTCCTAGCAGAATTGTAAGCGCAAACTCAGACTCATTTATCACTCTAATATACAACTGTAAATCGTTCACAAAGATATGTGTATAATCTTACCATCATTTAGGATGGCGATGATCAATACCATGAAGGGTGCAAAGTCAAACTTCCATATCAATGCAATGAACATAAATCCAAACTGCACAAAGTTTTGCATAATGAGAATAAATAAATAAGACCTAAAATAGGAAAAGCACCACTAGCATCTCAAAAATGATCACTGCTTCACTTACCACTATACGTATGGTAATAGAAACAGCATAGATCTGCAAAACGGAACAAATTAAGTAGTGTGGCCTGAAAACATTTAAACACCTATAGACAGCCAACATGAAAGAACATAAAGAACATAAATGTAACTAACAGTATAGTTCTTCATCCTCTGGAATATGGCCCTGCTTGTCAGTACTGCACTTATGATCACACTTAAACCTGGTTCAGTGAGAACAATATCCGAAGCACTTCTAGCAGCATCAGTAGCGTCAGCTACAGCAATACCGATGTCTGCTTTTTTCAAAGCAGGAGCATCATTGACACCATCTCCTGTCATTCCACAGATGTGCTTCCTCTCCTGTAGCCTCTTTACAATTTCATATTTGTGTTCTATTATATCAAAAAGAGGTGTTAGAACAAGGGTCAATATCCAGTTAAAAATAGAAATATACTGCGAAAATTTACTTATCAATTGAATTGATTATAATAAAAATAATAAAATTTAAAAATGTGGCACATTGTGAAAGTGCAACCAAGCACTGAAGGCAAAGAAAGTGACATGGTCACTCATTTTCAATTTTCACAAGACAAAACTTAAAAACATAGTGAACGGCAAACACTGTGAACAGTAGCGAGTGTAGGCTGAATTTTAACCAATTACAAATGCTTTTTCCATTATACCTACTACCAAGAAAGTTCAGGAGTATAACTTCTCTTTAAAATAGAGTGTGTGTTAGAGAAAGAAAAGAGAAGTTCCAAGAACCCACCTGGAAATACTCCAGCAAAACCATCAGCCTTCTCAATCAATTCATCCACAGGGAGGGAAGCAATGGATGCATCCTTGTCTTGGCCAAGCAATGCGGAAGATGGGTACATGTTTGTTCCCATCCCAAGCCTCCTTCCAGTTTCCTTGCCAATGGCAAGCTGATCCCCTACACAATGGAGGCACGAATTTTACAGAATCTACAAAACATCAAAAGTTCCCATACGGGAGAAAAAGGGGGACGGACTACATGCAGTCATGGTATTTTACAAAGATTAAGGGGAAATGCAACCTACCAGTAATCATCTTCACATTCACACCGAGATTGAGAGCTCTGCGAATTGTGTCTGCACTGTCATGCCTGGGAGGATCAAATAATGGCAACAAACCAACAAACTGCCATGGTGTCCCTGGACTCTCTTTTGTTTTCTCTGGTACTTGCTGAGGACAAACCGAAAATAGATATGAGATCAGGGAGTTCGGTTGACAAAAGAACAAGCACAGAATAAAGGTTCATTTTGCAAACCTGTCTTGCAACGGCTAGAGAACGAAGTCCACGTTCAGCAAACTTATCAATCACTGCATGAACCCTTTTCTTGAAATCTTCCTTGCAGTTGCACAGGGCTAATATCTGTCACAAAGGATAGAAACATCTGAATATTTTATGCAGTGGGAGAGATACTTCTTGTTCAATACCTAAAATTGAGGTAAGACAACGTTACCTGCTCAGGGGCACCTTTGCTAGCTCTATGCCAATTTCCATCAGAATCGATGTAGGTCAGAGCAGTCCTCTTGTCTACAGGGTTGAATGGAAGGAAATGGACTTCTCTGATACCAGCTCGTGCCTGCCCAAATTGATATATGACATAGAAAAGTCTCATTATAAAGGCTTGGACCTAAATGGCTGAAAGGGTAAAAGACAAATGTGAGACAAATTACCTCCTTCGGATCAGCAAGCATTCCTACAATTGCAGCATCAATAGCATCCTGATTTTCAGTCCTAGAAGCTCTTGCAGCAAGAAGCATAACATGCTCTTTCTCCACACCCTTGGCAAACACTTCAATCAGATTTCTGTCAACTGTCAGCTTGTTCAGGGTCAGAGTCCCAGTCTTGTCACTGCAGAGGACATCCATGCCAGCCATTTCCTCAATGGCAGTCATTCTTTTGGTAATAGCACCTTGCTGAGAAAGCCTGTGGGAGCCAATAGCCATGGTGACAGATAAAACAGTTGGCATGGCAATTGGGATTCCTCCAATCAAGAGAACCAGCAAATTGTCAATCCCATCCCTGTACCTGCGCTTCTGTATTGGGTACATAACTATAAGCTCAATTAGTATCCCCACAGCAATTGAACAAATGCAGAAGTTCCCAATCGCAGTGAGAACTTTCTGAAAGTGGCCAACTTGATTGGTGCTGTCCACCAGATGTGCAGCTTTACCAAAGAAGGTGTGCACACCAGTGGCAATCACAACTGCTTCAATTTCACCCTGTTTACATGTTGAGCCAGAAAACACTTCATCTGAGGGATTCTTAGTAACAGGAAGGGACTCGCCAGTAAGCGCAGATTGATCAATTTTTAAAGGATCACCCTCGAGAAGGCGGGCATCAGCAGGAACTATATCTCCCAATTTAATACTGATTATGTCTCCAGGGACCAAAATTGAAGCATCTTGCTCAGTCCATCGACCATCTCTAAGAACCTACATCACGTCACCATAAAAAGTAAGGAAAACATTCAATAAAATATTTGCAGGACCAATATAAGTATTTAGGATTGTTCAACATTTTTTCTTCACCTTAGTCTTGGGAGCAAGACCAGCCATAAGGGCTGCAGCCGCATTTCCAGCATTGTTTTCTTCAATGAAACTTATAGTAGAGTTAATGACCAGCAGGACAACTATTCCAACAAAGTCCTGCCAATCGGGAGGCCTTCCACCACCATTTGCCAGGGCTATAGCCATCAAAGCAGCAGCTTCCATGACCCAGGATAAAGGATTCCACATAAATCCCAAGAACTTGAGTAGTTTGCTCTCCTGTTTACAAAAGATCAAATCGTTATATGTTACACCGAAAGACATACATATGAGGAGGAGGAAAAGATTTTCCATATAATAGAAATTGTAAACAAACCTTTTTCTCTTCTAATTTGTTTGGTCCAAACACTTGAAGCCGGTTGGCTCCTTCGTCTCCGGTTAGACCTTCTCTTGTACATTTTAGCTGCTCAAAGACTTCTTCTATTGGAATCCGTTCCTGTGAAGAAGAAAAAATTATACATCAATGAGCAATTTACTTTATTGGTGATGGATAATACATGCAACCAACCGTTTTCTGTTCTACGAAACTCAAGAGAATATTTACTTGTTTTTCTTTTTATCAAAATTTGGAATTAATCTAAATTGATTATAAACACCACCAGCACACGACCCGACGTGCATGATATTTCAATTGCATTGTTCGTGGTTAAGTTTTGTGCTACCCAGAGTCAATTATGGCGTACAGAAAGCAACTTATTGCAAGAACTCTCTATTGCACCAAAATTCAACAGCTGGGTTTCCACAGGTTAGCAATCAATAGATTCACGAAATAGATGTGTGAACAGATGGGAACTGCTTTAGCTCGCTGCTCATGGGAAACTTGAAAGAACCCAAGTCGTGTCCAATAACAATATTGCAAGGACAAAAAGTCCAACCTTACTACTGTATCACTTATTGACTTCATGACATATGGGTAGTAATAAAATTAAATAGTTTATTACAAGTAGTATGAATAAACAATTTGACACTTAACAAAAAAAGAAAAAGAAATATCCAAGCATATATGAAGTACAAGCAAGGTACTCGCAACGCCCAAATCCCAAAACAAGAAAAGTACTTTAAAACAAGAAAGCTTTAAAATACCACAGAGAAGTTGGCAACCATGTACAATAACAAAGAAACCAACAACCCAGGTCTTAAATGGAATTGTCCAATCAACCCTCCAAATAAAAATTACGAATTCATTGCTAAATCAAAATTATTTTTTCCTTAATATAAAAATATTTGTAAATCGCCAAATAAGGAGGTACGTAGCAAGCACGCCTTTAAAAGGGCGCGTATTGGTAATTTAATATTCGGTTGTCAGCCATGTTCTCTAATAAAGCAGCGTGCGTTGTCAAGCCGCTGATTCCATGTGACCTTCGGGTGTGCGTACCTTACCCACACTCCTCTGTAAAGCGCAGACCATACAAATATTTTTTATAAACATTTTCCAGAAACAAAAACCGTAACCTTTTTAATTTTGATTTTTGTTTCCTCGTTTGGATTGTGTTACCGTATGGGGCTCTGTAAAATAGAAATAAATATATTTCTTTTAAAAACAGCTTGGAATAAAAGCAAGCAATAGGAGAGAGGAATCTGGGCCGTTCATATACGGCCCTGGGCCCACCAAAGGTGACCCTAACGATTCGGATGAAAACTGTGGCCTGGAAAAGGTTTTCTCGTGTCCTCTCTATCTCTATGATCATCGCCGAAATGACAGACTAGAACAAAGCTTAAAAGTCACGCCACCGATTTAAACAAAAAACAAAAAGAAAACAAGAGTACGAAAAGAAAAAAATAGAGAAAATTATTTAATTTTTGGAATTTTTTATATATATTTTATAGATGAATACCAACGATGAAATTATATATCCTGCTACTGTTTGGTAGACCAGAAAGACAGTACGGAAACCGGTAAAACAGGAAAGCGAGTTAAAATATTAGTCGATCAGAGAAAATTAGTCGTCAAAGTGAGAGCTAATCACTCAAAAGAAAGGAAAAGAACTCACGATATTGATAACACAAAAACACAAAAAATTTGTACAATTTCAATTAGATCGGAGTTTTTCATAACATTTTCTTTTGTTCCACGCCATCATTTTCTGGGCAGCCAAACACATGCAGCAGCGCAAAACAGAGAAATAAAAGAGAGAGAGTGTACGGATACAAATATATACCAGATCGACGGACTCGTTTTTGATCTCCTCGAGGCTGATGGCCTTGTCGCCGCCATGGCTGAGAGTAGCGGTGAGCTCGGAGGAGCTCAGAGCTGCAGAGACAAGTGGAGATTAGGTTCTGAACTAAAACCGAAAAGAAGGAGGGCCGAGTATTTATAGTGTGAAAAGCCCTAGAGAGTCATAGTCAGAGAAGAACGACTACCCACCATGAAAAGTCTCTCTAGGATGATGATGAGGTAAGCCGAATTGGGTCCGGTTTCAGATTCCGGGTCTATGTTTTCGGGGCAGCCGGATATATATAGAGAGAGAGAGAGTGAATACGAATGAATGAAGGAGAGCTAAAGAGTCCACACTGGTTGTGATTGATATATATAGGGCCTGACTTTGGGAGGGGGTGGGGCCTACTGGGACCCCAAAACGCTCTCGTTTTTGACCTGCCACGCCCTCTCTCTCCCTTGCGCAATGCGGCGCGTGGACGAATAGTGGAGGGAGCCCGTGAAGGTGTTGGCTTTTAGGCGGTAATCTGGTGAGTTTAGTAACGGACCGAGAGGAAAGACCGTGTTTGCTTTTGTTTTCTAGAGTTTTTTCCTTTTTCATTTTTCTTTCTGCTTTATATGTAGAGTTGACTGATTAATTTCCTTTGCCTTTTTTTTTTTGGAAATTTTTTTCTTTTTCTTTTCCTTCTCCATATAATGCCAAAGCTTCATTAAAATGCTCCAACTGACGAGCATTGCTCTTCTTTTTAAGATTGAAAATTTCCAAATTTGAATTGTTGACTATCTCTCTTAAAAAGATGTGAAATTTGTCGTAAGTCAATAAAAATCGTGAATAACAAAAATAAATTTTTAATTATCAGGGAAAAATAAATTGCATTTAGAATTTTTTTTAACTATTGAGAAGAAAACTATCGCTAATTTAATCAACTTTGTTTGTCTTACAACATCGAATAAAATTATCATATTTTAGTAGCTAATAAATTTTTTCCCTATACATTTTGGGGGTACATTGTCTATTATTTATAAATTTGACCCTATACATACATTGATTAGACATTAATTGGTGGTTACAAAATGTTTAAGGTTTAGAAACATATCCCAACATTAAGGTTTCCATCATGTCATCACAAAGCTTCTATGGCTGAGATTATTTTAAGGCATTTGCAACACTGAAAATAATCAATCAAAGCCGTGTCCTATTTGACTCATAATCACCTTCAATGCCCAAACATGATGTGTAACAAAATCTAAATCGATCTTATTTATATATATATACATATATTTTAATTATTTGTATCGAAAATTCAAATGGATCGATGAACCTCACAAAGTGCAACTGTTTAGATCACAGGTTGAGTCCATATCATCCTCCTTTATGCGGTTCTAGTGTTCCACTATGAAAGGTGCAGCTTCTTAGGGTAGATTGTACCCAAATCCCTTCAACAATCAAACTTTTTGTTCTCTTTTAAATTTTTAAAATTTATTTGATAAGCTCTACAAATAAAGTTTGGATAAACCAAGTCGTTTTGTCGAGTTCTAACCCAATAAAAAAAGAACTTTAACTTACTGATATATAGTCTATTGATTTGAATTCTCCTCCCCTTACCAACTTTGATAAGAAAGTCCTCATCCCCCTTATCTTTGAACTTTGGCAAAACCTAACAAAACCTAGTTGTTTTAATTTTTCTTCATTTAAATGATACCATAATTAAAATATTAATCAAATAATTTAAAATACATGCAATTACCCGCAAATTATATCAATTTAAGACTTTAAATAGACAAATTAGATATGTATTAATTGCAACCTCGTTATGACACTTGTGACTGAAACTGGGGTTTTTTTTTCTGTTGCTTACCAAAAAAAATTTGTTTCTGTGATCATGCAACTCTGTTTACAATAATGTTGGACGCATTTTAAAATAATGATTTTTTCTCAGTAACGTATGCAACAATTGTGGAAGTGACCGACAAATTTTCAGAAATGTTCTCTTCTTTTCCTGTTCAACCTCATTGGAAAGAGTAGCGTTTTCTATACTATTATATTATCCACCCCAAAAGCAGGTTGCATGTGTTTAACTTGGAGAATAAAGGTCATTATATATATATATATATATATATATATGTTCAATAACTATTCTCTTACTAAATTATTTGCTTATTGTATAAATGTATTATTCATATTCGTAGTGTTACAACATTAAGTAAATTGATTCGTCTACGGGATCTAGTTCAGTAAAAATAAGGTATTGACTAGAAGAGTAGTGATTTCAAGCTTGAATCATCATGACATTTTGGTAGTGTGAATAAGAACACCGCTCCTTATAATTTATATTATCGCTTATATTATAACAAATTTAATTCAATCAAACAGTGTCACTTAATTTGGTGTATAAAATTTGGTAAACATACTTGATGTCCTTAATTTGAGATTATTTCAGTGTTTGCTTTTTCATACATACCTTATAAATAGTATATTGGTTTTTTATATATACGATTTTGGTGCTACAATTAAGCAGCTGAGTAAAATAGGCTGAAATCTGCCACCTCATAAAGCTTTTCCGGCGGACTGGAGCGTAAATTCGACGCGACAAACGTGCACGCGTGGGTGACATAAATACTGTTCATGACAGAAATCTATATCCATCGTAAACCGTCATTAACTCTCTAATCTTTTCCTTTTCAACGGGGGTTACGTGTCAGCTTGTTGTTGCTTGAGGTAGGAAGCTTCCATGCCCTCTGTCAGCCGGTGACATAAATATTGTTCACATATGTTAATGAATTTATTAATTTTTGGCCCAAAAAAAAGAAGAAATAATTGATTAATTAATTATTTGTAAATGGTTTCCGACCCAAGCCGTTTCGGGAGTATTGGAATCCGATGCCCTTTTGTGGAAAAAAAATTAGGAAAGATAAACCTGAAATTTGGGTTATGAACTATATTTATTATTTATTATTTATATCATAAAAAAAGAGTATTTATTATATTTAAAATCTGTTTCAAGTAGCGTAAATTTGCTGCCTTCGTTGTCCTGTTGTCTCAAGCCATTATTAATATTTGTAGTTATAGTAGAAAATCAAGGCAAATATGGATATTGAATAATTGATTGCATCTAGAAAATGAAGGTAAGTAATGTCTCGTCATATTGCATGTTGTAAGGTGAGAAATGAATTTTCTAATGGATAAATTTAATTCCCAACAATAAATAAATACAAATAAAAATGGATGAATTTAATTTTCAATATATATATATATTAATGCTATTTGTACCACATTTACTAACTACCTATCTAATTAGGGTTTGTTATTGGGTTGGGTCAGGCCGACCTAAATTTCTTGGACTCGGGACGGCCTTTACAAGCTTTTTTAATTTTTCAAGTAGAGCCGAGGTTTCAAATGTCAAGGCTTGAGCCCGCCCATTGGGCTGGGCTCAGATCTTTTATAACTTTTTATTAGTAATTTTTAGACAACATTAAGGGGGCTAATTTTCTCACTCATCTTTTGTTTACTTACACTCCATTTGTTGGAAATTGTATGTTCTCACTCTTCTTTTGTCCACTTACACTTCCTTTATATTATAGTAAAAAGTATTAAAAACAAAAGAGAGTGTAAGTGGACAAAAGGGAAGTGAGAAAATCAGCACCATAAAAATATTAACTTAATTCATAACATGTGTAAAAATATAAAAATAAGTTTATTAATCTATGCTACATATTACATTATTCCAATTAGGGAGTGCACTTGGATGTGGGTTGTAATTTAATTTCTTTTATAAATTTTTGTTACAAATTTTTAGACAACATTGAAAGAATTAACTTAATTCTTAACATGTGTAAACAAAATAAAAGGTTTATTAAGTTATCCTACATATTGTATTATTTTGATTATGAGGTTAAGAAGTGCATCAATTGAGTCTTTTTTTTAAAAAAAAGGAAAAAAAAAAGCTTAGACTGGCCGTGTCATGCCTAGGCGAGCCTATACGGGATTGGCTGTGGGCGGGCCAAGGGTTCCAAATCCTAAGCCCAAGCCATACCAAATTCAAAAACGAGTCGGGCTAAACGGATTGGGCTATACTTTGGCTCATCGAGCCTTAGGATATCTACTTCGATCGATGGGCTTAGGGCCAAATGATGATCGCTATTTCTAGTAGTGATAGCCCTTCCAGTGTATGTAGGACCCACCTATATTAGAGATGTGGTCAATAAATATGGTCTAAACAGCAATACCCTATAATAAAAATTAAGAAAGGTGACAAGTGGTATTTTTTTTGTTTAAAAAAAATCCTTATTTCCCAATATTTTATGTGAGTTGAGTGGTAGTTGTACCAAGGTTTACCAGTAATTTGATTAACTTAGTCCCATTTGGCATTGCTTATTTGGGGTGATAAGTGATTTGTGATTTTTGTAAAAAATTGGGAAGCCTAGCCTGTTTAGTAAACTATGAGAAAATTACTTATTGTTAAAAATTGTTATGAGAGAAAGTTATAAGGGAAAACAGCTAATGAGGTGCTTTTATTTTCTGATTATACGGGAATCAGTTACGAAGAGGAGTTGGGTTTAATGAAATTGACAAACTTTCGAAAATACCCCAATCTATTTCACGCAATCTCTTCTTTTCGTGCGTTTTCTCCCTTGCATCCCCTTGCTTCTTCACGCCATCTCTTTCACAGAGTTCTCCTTCTCTTGAATCTCTTCTATTCTTCCTATTATTTTTTCTTGTTGAAACAATTGAAGCACACTTCTGAAAAGCCACAATACTCAGGTAAGAGGCATATTATGTTTATTTCTTCTAAAAAATTTACCAAACACTTAGAAAATGATTATTGTACCAACACCACTTTTAATAAAAAGTTTACCAAAAGCCAAATTGTTTTCTCTCACAACAATTCTTTTCAAAGCACAACAATGCCAAACTGACCCTTAATTTGATAATGAAACGTAATTTCATTTTTAACTAGTATCCAATTTGGATAGGAAATGATATATGGAAATGTAGTGTTACGAAATGAAATTTGGGTACTTGTCCTAATTTGGGGCTTACCAGTACTTATTTGGGATAAGTTATTTTCTTTTTGGTTTTTGAGCTCATTTATATATTAGCATGTATGGTTACATTCAATAGGTATACCTATATATATATGTGGGATATAAACTCATTGCCTCCAGTCATATTTTCTGGCTAAATTTGCTAAAAAAACAAGAACCATGTCAAATTGAATGCAATTTTTTTCAATGGATATGGAATCACTACATGCAAGGAATGAATCATTCGAAATTCAATTGTTTCTTTTTCTAAATTTTAGTATGCATAAATTGTGACGGTCTAAACAAACAATTTCACCTTACAATGACATCTAAATCCATGATTTGAAATCCCTCCATCCAAATTTGAATTTCTTTAAAGTATTGAAATAAAAAATATCAGTAAATTGATAACTAATTCGTATCTCATGCTCCTTACCAAAATGTAAATTAACTCCACATGGGTTAGTTTCAAATTGAAACTTCACATTTTTTAAGCGTAGACGTTTCTTCTAGTCCACACCAACCTTTCTTTTATTTTTATATTTTTGAAGGTCAAATTAGTAGTAACTGGGAAAGCCTCCACCGCACAATGAGTCTATGACCTTGTGAATGAGATGGCCTTCTTTGAATTGAATTTCCGTATTGCTCGAAGCAGGACCATATATGCATATGGCTTTTGGAAGATCACTCCGTCCCGCCGCCGTAATCGGCTTTTTCTCGAACAGTCGCTGTGCATTTTTTTTTTCAAGTTGAATTGTTTTTGTGTGGTGTGGCATGGCAGAAATTTCAAGGGCTAATTGACCCTTAATCAGGTGGGACCCACATCTGGAAATGTATACCAGGCGAAACGTCAAAGTCTTCGTCGCCTAGCACATATAACTGCAACTGCCACGGTAAACTTTTTGACCTCATGTTTATTTAGCATATCTGTTTATATTAATGGTGTTTTAATTTATACACAAGTCTAGGGTTTTCTTGTTCCATTGAAAATGTGATCATCTTTAAGCTTGGAAATGATAACTATTTGTATTATATTTACAAATTAACTCTTTATCGTGTCAATGAAAATTACGTTGAAGTTAATTATATCAGTAAGCATCGTGTGATCGTAATACTATCACTAACTAAATTTTCTAAACATCTATGATTTGTGTTAATTGAGTGAGGTACATAATCATAAATCATAATAGAGATTAAGACTTCTGTTCCTTGGCGTGATGCTTTTGTAGTCCGACTTTTTTGTAAGAATAATCAAACATTTGAAATTGAGCACTACAGATACTTTCTTTTTTAAAGAACGTACTTAAAAGATAAAACTAAAAGAAAATAGAAGATATAACTCATGTGGTATCCAAATTTTAGGGGCACAAAGAATATTAAGAGGTTTGGTCAAAATAATACAACCCATATACATGTCACATAACTCGTGGATAGAGAAGAACCCTTCTTTTTAGGCTTCTCGGATCCTTTCAGACGTAATTTGAAAAGAACTATACCTAAGTTGACTAATTAATATCATCGGAACTTAAATTGTATATTTGAATTATACACTTGTAAAAATAACTTATTCAAAATACAAATAGGAAAATTTATGTATGTATCAAACTGTGATTGACAAATAACACGTAATGTGGCTGTCACACCAGCACATTTATATCATTCCATACGAAAGAGGTAGGAAATTGCATTTGGATAGTCTCATTTATGTAGAGTAGTTAAATTGATGATGATGATGCTAAGCTGACTGAGGGGGACTCACTTTGTTATGACAATGAGAAAGAAGCAACGTCTGATGGACGTTAACAAGAAGCCTCTCCTAATGACTTTCATCATCTCCTGCCTTGTATGTTAGTACCTAATTTGCAGTCTTTCTCCCCTAATTTACGTCCATTTGGGCAAATGATAGGAAAAAAAAAATATTTATCTTAATAATATTGTTTTGTTTTCTAATGGCTCAATGATTTGTGCCAAAAAAGAAGGGAGCATTGTACTTCAAGTCTGTACTATACAAAAGAATGTGGACCGTAATACAATTCAAATTCAATTGAATTTTACAACATGAGAGCTAGACCCACCTGTATTATATTCATGCATATAGCTTTACTGAATGGTATTTTATGCAAGATGGTTTTTAAATTAGAGACCAGTTTAAACATAATTTAATTGCGCCAGTTGAGTATATCTCAGTTGGTTAAGTTCTTTTATCTTTATCAGTGTGGGCAAATGTTTGAAACGCCGTGACACCCAATGAATATTACTTGTATAACAACAAAATAGCATCTTTTTCACCCACCACCCTGTTATATAGGTTTATTCAAGAACATTATGCAAAAATGTTTACGGAAAAAAATGGTCCAAGGTTTTGGTTCCATAGGGCCTACCTCCCTCATTTAGGTTCCTTCAAAGTTGAAATGAAGACATTTAGGACCAATGAGGAGAAGAGTTTATTATTAACATAGAAATCAAAGTACAGACAACGATGAGAGAAAGAAAGGTAGAGAGCAAAGATGCCATGAGAATAATTGTTGCTGTTGCTAAAGATGACGGCCTCCAATTTTATTGGCACCAATGCTTTTTTGCACATCACTAGCTGGGAAGAAGATTCTTAAGAATAGTATAGGCTGTCCAAATTTTGAGAGAGAGAGAGAGAGAGAGAGAGAGAGAGTCTTTTTTTGTCTTTTTTTTTAAAACAAAAGAGAGAGAGAGAGAGAGTCTTTGACATCAATAATTTTAAGTACCATCCCTAAATTGCAAAATGTTTTACCAAGAAATGAGCAATGTTCTTGGTGTCGTACGGCAGAGATAATGAAAGTCCCCACAGGCAACTATTTTTTGAAGGTGATGGGGATTAGACAACCCACTTGCTAAGTGGGTTGAGCATTTTATGAGTATTCTTCTGACCTCCTCTCCAACTTCCTACCTTCACTTTTCCAAATTATTTTGAGGTTTCTCGATTTTACCTTCCTCGGAAAGTTCTTACATGTTATTATTTTATTAATAGTCGTCATTTATGAAATTTGAACTCAATATCTCATATCATCTAACAAAATTGTGATAAAGTAGCACAAGACCAAATCGCTGGAATCTCCCGAGAAATACACACAAATTTGAATTTCGGGACATAATTTTTTGAACTTATTAATTAAAATATTTTTAAAATTTTATTGTGTGGCTGACCTAGACCCGCAGTGAAGACCTAGACCCGCAGTGGCCCTCTCTTAGGACTTGTATTGATTGTGATGTACCCAAATCCAATTTGGGGTCCTCATATCCTGAAATTGACTCTGTAATAGGACTCATTGAGAATTTTACATATAAATTAGTTAAATTTTATATAGTTTCCAAACATTAAAAGTATGCTTCTAATAAAGTGCATAGAGATGTTGAAACTAGTTAGATTTCATTTTCATAAAGATTACATGATTCACCCATTTCATACTTTAGATTATGCTCAAAGAAAACATAAATGAATTATTTGGGCACAAAGCATCTCCTTACCCATATGCAATTATATTTGTTGTATAGAAACATTTTACACCATGAGAAGGCCACCCAAAGTATGACAACACATTAAAGAAGATAAAAATGAAGTTGGGTATGCATGATGGGTCACATGGATCAATATGAGACACAAACTAAAGTTGTCCCTGTAACAGATTATTGGTAGGCACAATAGGAGGTGGGAAGAGAGTGCACATGTAAAGCATTTTGTTCTATTTGGAAAAGAAAAGGCTAAGCTCATGAAATTGTTCTCCAATAAGTTTCCAGATGGTAGGTTACAAAATTAAACACAAGGGCACCTAAACCTAGTGGTGGAGGGTTCTTGGCATGTGAAGTTGTCACAAGCTCAAAGAAAGTTGTATGCAAAACAAGGCTAGCTACATTGAAGATGACCATTGCCTGTGAACCAATCTTTTTGTTATCTTGTAAGAATCTAATCCTAACAAAATGGGAGAGAGAGAGAGAGAGAGAGAGAGAGAGAGAGAGGAAGTTGGGGGAAAGTCGTGAGAGCCATGATTTTTGCTTGGAGAGTCCACCAAAAACCCACTAAAGATAAAAAGTGGAAGATTTGTTTAGGCTTTTTCTCTCTAGTGGGAAAGTGGGGGTGAAAAAGATGGGCATGGGCCTTAGTCCTTTTAGGTTGAGGTCCCAATTTTGAAGCAGAATCTGCATAAAAAATTGTAATCTAGCAGAAGTAGAAACCTACAACAAAGGAAAAAGACCCACGAGGGTTCTGTTGCTTTGCATGTGAAAGGCACTAATTGCTCCATAAAATGAAGTGTCTCTTATTTTGCTCAAGATAGAGTCCATTCATTTTTTTGCTCCTGCCTCATTGGCTACTTATAGCCTTTTGCCTTTATATCTATCCTTCATATACATATATGATGAGTTATGTCATCCAATTTTGCTTCACTATCTTGCCAACCATCCATTTTCTTCTCTGCCCATCTATAATTTCAGGCCTATCTCTCTGTCCTTTATTCAAATTCTCTTCAAAACCTATGATGATGTTATGGTGCTCTCCATCTGTTAAAATTTCCAGCTCAATTAGCAATGAACCAAAACGAAAAGTGACCCACTTGACCATCTCATGTCAAAATTTGTATGAGAGGAGCTCATTATGCATGCTTAGATGTTTGAAGATGGTATCTTCTTGGCTTGTGGCGCCTATGATCCTGGAAAAATGCATATTCAAACCCAATAAAGAATTTTTACTCTTTTGTTGATGACCATGTTATCAAGACTTCGCTTGGTACTTGTTGTTTGAAACTCTGGGGAAACCGGAATAAAAATGAAAACGTCTATATAAATTGGCTGTATAAAGTCGGACCAAATAGGATAAAAAAGGAAAACACTTGGCTGTATAAAGATTTTGAATTGCAAGACAAATCGTTCGTTGTTGACTTGTTGCCCAACCCAATTCTAAAAGCCCTGCTAAAAGTTCCGAAAGCCTAACTCCAATATAATGATTAATTTTGTCGAAATCCACCAAATACAAAATATAGATACTAGAATTAGCAAAATGGGAATTCCAAAAAAATTAAGCATCAACACCTCGAGGATTTACAGAAGTGTAGGAAGCAACAGAATTTCTGCAACAATGGATTCGAATATCAGGATCATAAACTGTAACCCGGACTCCATCTTCCTTCAGGCAGTAAAGCATCATAAATCCCTTCAGGCAGTAAAGCATCATAAATTGGTTGTTCCACCAGCCAGAATGTCCAAATCAACTTTCAACCATCGGTTCGGGGTCAGATGGTTCTGTGAGAGATGGCTGTGTGAGAGATTTGTTGGATTGACGTACAGAATTGAAAAGAATGTCCTTGATAACCTAAGCAAAAACAGATGAGAGCAACTTTGTCAATAACGGACAAGAAAACTAGTTGTTGCAAAAACCTTCTGCTCAGAGCATGCATGGGGTATATGAAAATCGGCAAAGCCTGGGGTACCTGTGACATCAGACCGTGCACCTGCTCGACAGTTATCTTTGCACTGTCACGAGTAATTTTGGCAAGTTGTGATTCTTCCTGCAATTCATGAAGCCATTGAAATTATAGACTCAAAATAAATTACCAGCAATAGAGGTAACCAGCAACATGAATAATGTTAAACATTAATAAGATACCAAAACAAATTAAAACACAGTAACATCTTCCTCTTAATCCCAACTCTGTCCTGCATAGAAATGAAATCACCAGGTATGCATCTCAAGGGTCACCTGGATCTAAATGGCCTGTCTATGGGACTAAGTGGGAGACAGGAGGAGAAAAGATATGGGTACAATACTGCTAAATAGTTGAATTTGTAGGAAAACAAATGTTTTCCTTTTAACAAGTGGAAACCAAACATAAATGCAAGTGATTCTCAGGGTGGGAAAATAATTGTGTCTTTTATCTTTCTATTTTCTTCTTGATATGTACACATATTTATCAGTTTTCATGAAAGAGAGAAAAGAACAGAACTGAACGAAAAGGAAGAATGACACCATGTTCACACTTCAATGGACATCTACAAGCATAGGCATGTGGAATGATGTAATTTTAAAGGTGTGTTTTATCCACACCATTTGCCAGACCTAACCTTCTCTACCTCTATATGGGTAACAGCTCCCTCTTAGCAGTTCCTAAATATATGAATCACAATCCATTTTATTGACAGCTCTTCTTCTAAATCAAACAAGAGAGAGAGAGAGAGTAGGGGGGGAGAGAGATTTACCTCCT
Source organism: Prunus mume (assembly GCF_029339155.1). NCBI lineage: Eukaryota > Viridiplantae > Streptophyta > Magnoliopsida > Rosales > Rosaceae > Prunus > Prunus mume. The sequence continues at coordinate 9,529,332 of NC_142699.1, read as the reverse complement.
TCTTTCTTTGTGGGGGAGTTATTAATGGCCCAAAGCGAGAATGAGACAAATGATTTTCTGCTTGCTCCAGTTTTTCAGCTGACATGATGCAAAGAAGACAACTTAATATTCAGTAAAATAATATATCCAAATAATACGAGCATGACGAATGGAAATACTTGAATAGGCAATATGCAACAGGTAAGAAAGTACCTAGATCAGAAATTTGTCCAGCAACATAGTCTCCATTGCCCAATAAAGGTGAGGAAGAAAGAGTATTCACCCAATACTTGTTCCAAAGAAGATCCAAGAGGTGGCAGTCAAGAGAAGACTTGAAATAAGTGATATCCAGAGAATAATACTGCATAAACAAATACAAATGAGTTTCAGAGAATAACAAACTAAAGTTTCACAAAAGAACCGTAGGATAAAAACATAATAACCTGTTTACAGTGCACACCAAAGTCCTCAATTTTGTTCAGAGGAATGGTCTGATACTCAGACACAGGGTCATCTGGAGGCTTATATCCTTCTGGGTATGTCCTGAATGCACCGATGTCAACCTTTCCAGCTGACACTGTCCGAGTTGGATCAATAACAACAGCCAAAAAGGGCTCCTGAAATTGCTGGTTTAGCATCTGTGTGGAAACATCAATACCCGAAAGCCAGCATCCATAACCAGGGTGAGAATGGTACCACCCAACCACATTCTCCAACCGCCCCGCCTATACCATAACACACTCTGTAAGAGGATTAACCTTGAAAAAAACAGAACTAATACATGGGACTCTAATAGAAAAATTCTACTCTACAAAAATACAACGAAGACTTTGAGAAATTATACTTACCACATTTTGCCCCACTAGAATCCTAGCAACTATGTACAAAAGAGGGTTATACAGAACTGTATTCAATGCAATAGTTTGTTCACAAGCCAACTCTTTCCTATTACTCATAAACCAAACAGTGTCTCTGTACAGCCACCCAAAGAAAGTGGCCAAAAAAGAAACAGATATAAGGGATTTTTAAGAGTGGCATTAAGGTCTTTTACATCATATTGAAGAATTTTCGCCAATGCAGCAATTCCATGACGCAATAACCCAACCGCAACAGCAATTAGGGTTTCTCAAAGGCCTCAAATTCATCCCCAAATCATTAAAAACTATAATAACAAATTACAAGAACGAAGAAAATACGAAAAGAAGCACAGACCTGCTTGTTGGTCTGGGAATAATCCACCATGTACTCATAGGCATCGGCCTGAGCATTAACCCTAGTCTCAGTCCCCTCAACAGGCAAAGCAAAAGCGTCCATGACGATAATGGCGTCACCGTCCGTCTTGCCCTGCATGAGGCCCATGACCTCGATGGTCCCACCGGAACGGGCGTGCACGACCATCTTCAAGAGCGCGAGGGCGGAGATCTTGACGCGCTTGAAGTAGTGGGGGTCGTTGGTCCAGGGCTTCTCTTGCTGGAACTTGGCCTGCGCCGCCTCGTCGTAGTAGAATATGGCGTCGGCCGATGGGTCCGCCTTCGACTTCGCCACGCTCGGAGGCGTGTCCATGGGGATTATGTTGTTCTCTAGCTCCCATGTCTGCTGGGCTATTTGCGCGTCCATGGTGTTTGTGAAATTGACTCTTGAGACACTTTCCGTTCTCTTTGATGTAATGTACCAGTGTGACTGACTCTGCGTAATCGAGTGAAATCGACTTCCAACTAAGGAAATAAAAATAATAAATTGCCACTGGGCTGGGTTTTTGGGATCTATTGGAGAAGATAAAGCCCAATGGGTTGTGGCTATTATCCATTAGCATGTCAAAAGAGCAAAATATAATATATATATATATATATATATATATTTTATATACAAGCGATAACAAAGGAAGGATGAATCAAACTTAGGACTTCAAGTCCAAGGATAAGTATTCTTAACCACTTGAGCTAATACGCCCCTTACATTTTAGTTTTATCTTTGTAGAGCAAAAGAAAATATGTTATCATATATTTCATCATTGTATTTTTTAATAATTAGAACTCATTTGGGAGTACTTTCGGAACTGCTAAAAGCACTTGTCTTACAAAAACGATGTTTGGCAAAAATTATAAGAGTGCTTTGCATGGGACTTAATGTCAACATATCGCGCATACTCAAACAGGTGGTTTCCACAATTCCAATCAATTTGGAAAATTCTCTACAATTTCCTTTCAAGTCTAGCTAAACGTAGACTAAAATCCCATGACATGAAAATTCCCAACAGTAGTTCCTACCTTGTTAACATAAATTAAAAAATTGACAAATTACAAAGGCTAGAATACAGTAAATTATACAGTAAGGTACAAAGCCACAATTCATTCAGTGTCATTTGCCCCGTGACCTGCCTCTCCTGTTGTATCTGCTGAGTCTGTTTCCCTTCTGCTTCTCAACGACGGGGGTGCTTTTTGAATTCGGCTGGGTCAGCTCCTGTGATAAATATTCGTCGGGCATACTAGAGCTGTTTTGGGAGCCAGTGGCAACAAAATCATTGTCCTTTGTGACATCCATATAATTTTCAATCGATTCGGGTACCTCAATACTAGCTTCACTCAAAGGCACGCCGTCGTTTTCCTTTGTTCCATCAACATCATTTCCATTTTTATTGGAGACCTCGACAGTAGCATCGTTGAAAAACTCATGGGCTTCTTCCTCCACAGTGAGATCTACAGCTACCTTCTCATGGCTTGAAGTGACTGGATTAGTTTCCCCATTAAGTACAGGGTTTTCTTCTATACCCAAGTCTGGTGCGGACAAACTGAAACACACGAAACCAGTTCACTAAAAAATTTATGTAGATGATGCAGCACTGAAGCAATGGCATCAACAACCGCTTACCTAGCTACCGAAGAAGGGAAACCATTTGTGGTATAAACAATTCTTGATCCAGTCACTACTCCAGTTGTTGAACAGGTTATGTCGTGTAATTTTGAATCTTCAACTGAGAAGTAAACTGAGGTTAGTCAGTAAATCTAACTCTTCTGCCACAAAAATCTGCTCGAGTATAAATCATGCAGCAGAAGGGTAAAAGGGAATTTACCTTGTAAGGTTCCTCCTACGTCTGTGTTTCGCTGTTCAGTCCCGTTAGAGTTCTTCTGCCCGCCAAAATCACCAGCAATAGTATCACTGTGACATACAAGGGGAGTTAGATGTTATAAGACAAAACAATTACGGACCCAATCAAAGGGCAAAAGAAAAAAAGAGGGGCTTAGGGAAAGATCAAAATCACAATCCAAACTGGTGCAGTACAGATGCTAGAAAATGGATTCTCAACTATTCTTTCCCACTTTTAAGTTTTATTTAGAACCGTTCCTTAAACACAGAAGCCCTGTTATTTGAAAACAACGAGTTTGATGTTACCAGACAAGTTTGCCATGCCTTATCATGTTGAGATCAGAGACAGATATGACACCTTTAAGTAAACTGCAAGCGGACATGCATAACCAACATCTTTAAGTAAGCTACAAACTGATATTCATACATAAACTTGTAATCAGAGGAAACCTGTATTCTAATAACCATTTTGTGCATGCGTTGAATGATTTGTGAAAATGTTACAGGAATTAGTTAACGGAAATTTTGGTCGGCTAATTAAGCTACCATTGTGGGAAAGGGATAACCTGGGAGCAGTCTTCGTATCTTCAGATGCCTTAAGTCGCTGTCCAGTGGTTAACACCCCTTCTAAGGCATTCTGAGAACCTATTAGACGACAAACTTTGTGAGTAGAAAATCAATTAAAATATACAGTATTGATATGAATGTGTGTATGTGTGTGCTTGTGGGCACATCTGTGCAGCAGAAACATATAATCCATCTGAATCACTGTCAACAAAAGATAAAAGTGGAAATTACAAGCACCTCCTTTTCCATCAATTGCAGCGACATCTGAATCCTTCATAAAAAGAAAATAAAAGGTTATAACAAGAATCTGGTAGCTCAGAGTCTTCATCAAAACTCATTTTGAAAGAAGGAAAGAAAAATTATGTATAATAGGCTATACTCAAATTCTTGGGAACCTGATTTTGTTCGGAACTGATAATAGCCAGAAGTGGCAAAGCTTCTTTCTGCAACCCATACTGTGTCTTCTCCGAAACTGAAAGAGCAGAAAATAAGGTTCCATGTCTTAGATTTCCTATATTTTAGTTTTCCTATTTTCTAAAAATTAAAGGGGAGTGTTAATATCATTTCAGTAGGGGAGTACTATCAATAAAATGAGATTAAAAAACTAAGGGAGGAGAACAGGATGACTATTTTGGAAGGCTAATAACAGCTTTGATAAAATATAAATATATGCAATATATTCATAAATTGATGACAATAGAGTATTGGACTAAACTAACAGATTTAGTTCAACCCAGTAAAGAAAACATACCATTGGAGCCATAGGACGTAGTTACTCCAGAGGACAAGTTCACGTTTGCACCTGTGGAATTCTTAGAATTGTGAATTTTATCTCCCATTTCAACTTCTTGTTTTCCATCCACCAAATAACCCGAGGTACTTCTATTTCCTAAAGTAGATGCAGACCAATCAATTCTTGTCGAAGGTAGGGACCTCAGCAATTCTTCTGTTGCCTTCGATCGCACTCTTCGTATTTCCTCCTGGATATTCCAGGATCCAGTGGCACGGGAGTCCCTTTTCAGCTGCATTGAAATTTCAGAATGCACAATCAGAATATCAATAAAAGAGAATACCTCCACATTTCTCTCTACCAATCCAAAAGATATTTCCTCATTTCTGTTTCACACTTAAAACAAGAAAACAGAAAGAATGTGTCAACAACTTCCCACAGTTACTAAAAAAAGAAAGAAACATATATGGTTCAACATCAACCTCCAATGTGTTATTTGTTAATCTGCATTAACTGTTAACAAATGGTCATTCTGCAGTTATATGAGAAAAAACTTCCTTTCATGCTTCAACATGTACCCAATGTGAGAGCCAATGCCTTGTCTTTGGAACCAAAACATTGTCTTAACACATGGATGAGTCGTTGTGGATCCACTCTACGCAATATTTATCCATTTAGGGTTAATGATTAGCTTGTTTGCATCAATATTGAATCACGACCTTATTCAAGGGTTTCCCGGAATTTTACAACCATACAAGCTATAATTACTTGACCCAGCATACACTACGGGTGGGCATTCAAACTGGAAAACCAAGCCATACACAACAAAATCTGACTGTTTTTTAGTTACTACAAAATTCTAGACTTTCTCCATTAAATTTGCAGCTCACCTTTGCTTGCTGTTCATAGTTACACAGAACCATAAATACCAGAATTTCTCTAACCCACATAATCCTGATTCAAGAAAAAGTCATCATCTAATTGAAATATCAAAACATTATCCACTCCTAAAACGGATTGCTAGTCTTTGTTCAGTTTGAAAATCTATCTCCAGCCTCAATCTTTTCTTTTAAAGAACTGCCACATTTAACATTACCCAGGACCTGGTATCTATACGAAGGAGTAAATTACCTCCCATTAGCAATAAGTTTGAGTCTACAGTCCAAGTCCTACTTGTCACAAACTCAAAAATGAAAAAGATATGACTAGAAAAATTCCAAATGGTACCTTCAATGTAGACATAGAATTGCCACCAATTGAATATGGGGTTTCTTCATTGAAAAGTTGCATCCCTGTTGATGATGGAGATCTCGGTTCTCCGTGCTTAATAGAAGGAGATGCCCATGGAGGACGTGCTCGCATATACAGCTTGGCTACATCCACTGGTGAACCACCTTCGTCTTCAGCCCCCTGCACCAACAGAATCAAATTGAAAACTCAACCACCTTTCCTTGCTTATAAAACATAATGATATAATGAAAGTACTAAATTGAAATAATACAAGAGACTTTGGTATCTCTACCAAATTTCTACCATAAACTTTCAGAGAAGGTGTAGCATATATCTTCTATGTAGTTTTCTTTCATCAAGAGATTAGAAAGTTTAGAATTGCCTTATTCAACCAAGATCTGAATGAAAAGGGTTGTACTACGACATAAGGGAAGATTTTATTCCAAAGATAAGGATCCAGACATGGGGGAAAAAACAGAAAGCACATGTTAGCCACAAGATAATACCAGAGGAAGAACACTCACTTGTGGGAACATGAGAGAATTTAAGGTGCAGGTTCCATGATCCGAATCTGACTTTGAACTTGATCCCAACCTCTTTTCCTTCAACCATTTCTTTGCCTCCGTAACAGCTGTTCCACAGAGATCAGGCGTGTCTACATCTGCAATGTAATTAACAACATAAGTCAAATAAGGATAATTTGTATGTTTTTAATCCTGCAATTGTAACCACTTTCACTTCCAACTGTTTTGTTAGGTATCTCACTTGGTCTTGTATCCTCTGCATCTTCAGCAGTGGTAAAACCTACGACTCTCGATTTAATAATCTTTATTAACCTATCACATTCTTCCCTGGTCAAGTCAAAGGCAAAGTTGAAGTCAAATAACTAGTTAATAGAAATGAAGTATAATTGGCAGAAAAGTAGCATGATGCATAACAATTTGTGGGAACCTCCCTAAAAGACCAATTTAAACCAACCCAGTCACTATAGGGCTCACACAAACACTATATTCATGATAAGGAGTTTAGAAATTGAAGGAAACGTCAATCACTCAATGCATGTCCTAAATTTCAAGCGTGAACAACCACTGTCTACTTCGATAGGAGAACCCAGGTTAGAAATTAATCCTTAAAAAATATTCGTTGGAGTATAAAACAAGATTCAATAACTCAACATTCTTGGAAATATAGGAACTTAACAAGCTAAATGCAGAAAATAAATCAAGGATAATATAATGATACATATTCTGTAAAAACTTGCACTATAGCACAAGGGAAACAAATCAGAACACATGGCTAACATAAGAAGTGGAGAAAAATGATGTAAGCATAAAACAAGTACATGTCCAAATGTGAAATATAAAAAGAAGTACAACGTGTTATCTTTAATATCAAGGAAGTGCAGCATTACCTTGAGAAGGTCTCCTGCATAAGCAGTTGTTCAATTACATGCTTGTTGTCGCTCTTCCCTAGTGTTGCTGGGGGCTCCTTCCTAAAGAAACTGATCTTTCCTGATGTCCTATTCCTCTAATTCAACCACAAAAATCAATATTGTATGTGTAGTAAACATGAAATGAAACTAAAAAAGCCATATATATAGTTGTCTCATACACCCTAAAATGACAAGGAACTTGAAAGAAGTTTCTGATGTTAAAATAAAAAATTTAATTTTAAATAAATAGTTTGACTACAGATACTGTATTGCTGTTCATAGTCCCTGGACAGTCCTGAAATTCATTCCTCTCAAAATTCTTGGTAACCCCGTATCAGATAAATCCCTTCTCTTACGCAAATAAATCCCCTACCACATGCTTTTTCCACAAAGCTCTCAAATAACTCGTCAAAATCAGCTTAAAGCTCCAACTTCACTTCTGCAAGGAAAGTTCCACGACCTCCTTTTTATTCCTAATCATCCCCAAAACCCTAACCTACCCCGAGTATACAAATTCTAAACTAGTTTTCTACAACCTCTGTTTGGAACCATAATTTCAAGTTCTAGTCTGCCAGAGCCCACTACACTTTGAAAATACCCTAATTTCCAAGTGAGGTGGAATCCAAATCCCTAGAAAAGTGAATATATATGGAAACTCCCAAAGGATCGAGTTTTCAGTGTGGATAACGGAATCTGTTACCCCATGTCGTATTACCAATTTATCACAAATATCATATGATGTGCTGATGCAATCTTCACAAAACTGTTCAGCTTAAGCAATTCATACTTAAAAGCACTATACCAACTATCTTCAGAGTCAGCAAACCACAATCATGGGAAAACTAACAAATTTGAACAGATATCAAGTGCGATGAAAAAGAGTAAAAATCCCAGGTCGTTTCACTCAGAAACAATCAGTCCCACGCAATTTGCATGCTTACTGAATTTGTTGAACAGTCTACTGGCATCATAGAACAGTTAAAAATATCTAGTGCAAGTTCTTCCAAAGAATTGCCCAACTTTAAGAATAATGACACCTACAATAAAACTGAATAAGCAACATTTAGAGCTATTACCTTCTTCAGTCCATCATCTTCTTGAGTATAAATATCATCATCATCATCAACATCTTCGTCGTCAGTACCATCCTCTGAAAATCAAACACAAAAATCCAGTAACAATGGCACGAAAAACCACAAAACAAAAAGATAGCTTTTTGCTTTACTAAATCACAAAACTGCCAGGCACTTGGGTTTGGGTACCTGAAGAAGAGGAGGAGGAGGAGTCAGGGCTAAATACAGAGGAAATTATCTTCCCAGCGCCGCTGGCAATCATGCGAGTAGGGGAGTAGATGAGCCTGGAGAACCAATTAGGGTTTTCGGGGCCACGGTTTGCCAATCTCGGCCGGTCGTACGGAGTCCTGGCACCGGCGACTCGTCTAGAGCGGACAATTTTCCCGCCAGATCGGGGCTCCAGGGCTCGTCGGGATCTGGAAATGGTGGCCATGCGCTCTCATGCGCGAGACGAGAAGCCAAAAAGAGAGGGAATGGGAAATGAGGGAAGGGGATAGAAGAGTTAGTTGTAAAGAGAGAGAGAGAGAGAGAGAGAGAGAGAGAGAGAGAGATTAAAAAGGGTGTTTTGTGTTTGTGTGTGTTTCGCAATTTCTGTCCCTTCAGGACATTCAATTCGTTTTTTAGGTTTCTAGCGGTTATTATTATTATTATTTATCATTATTATTATTATCATCATTATTATTTGGATTTTGTCTGCGCAGGCATTAGTGCGACTCAACTCAACCTTGTTAATTCGAGGACACGTGGACAGCTTGTTTGGTTTCAATTTTTATTTTTTATACAAAAATAAATCATATTCACAAAGATATTTGTAGAAATATATTTTTTTCACTCATCACACAAAGTTATGGCATTGTAATGAGCTATCAATCATTAGGAATCAAACTCACTACAAATAACAACTCACGTAATAATGAGTTATCGATCATTATTCATTAAGTCAACTTATGATGTTCTCCCCGACTGATTTATGTTTAATCATGTGTAAGATTTAAATAATGTTTTTATCTCCCAGCTTTATATGTTGGTATGAGGTTAATCTATGTATTTAATTATATTTTAAGATAATAATTAAAGATTTCTACTTGAATTGTTAAGAGTTCACACTTCACACACTAGGATGTTCTTGGCAGCAAGGATGTCATGAAATCTCTATGATAACTTCAAGCTAATAGTGTGGATCCTACGATTAATTGGGTAGGGACAGAATGGAGGCGATCTTCGAGCTAATGACGGCCTTCTTTATTGAATAGTGATTCAGATAATGAAGATGAACTTTCATTGTTTACAGAACAGTAATGCTATGGACATTCAATATGTGCACTACATTTGAGTCTCAAATGATGTGGCAAATAACACATTGTCAATATTTAAATTGATAAACTATATGTTATACACACTAAACTTTTTTACCAATTTTTATTCACCACCTTATGTGACACATGAGATGACAATATATGTCATTTATCGTGTCATATTTTACAATTTCATCAATTTTGTATCTTTATCATCAATTTTAATCCACCCAATATTTGTCCTTGGAAAAAAATTTAATCTTTTTTTTTTTGGGTGGTTGTCCAAGAGTTCACCGCAACAACATCCTCAGGCGGGGGTTGATGATGTGGCCAGCTAGGGAAGCCGCCACCAGGGGTTGCCTATAGTTACTATTAGCTTCTTTGCACGCGTTTCCGCGCCTGCAATAAGCCCTTTTTAAAAAAAATTTAAATTTATTTTAGAATTAAAAAAGATAATGGGTAGTTGTGTTCCATAAAAATATGATTCATTATATGATTTTTCTTTTCATCTTAATTTATTTAAATATGAAAATGTGTGAATTTACCATATTATCCTCATTTAATTAATAATTTTAATTCTTAATATTTGGATTAACCAGTGACCTTTTCTAGTATTTTGAATGTTTCACAATTCTTTGCATTTTGCTTTATATATATATATATATATATATATAGATAGATGATGATGTGGCCCACGATATTTGCAGACAGTATAATAACTACTGGTATGCTTCTTTGCAAATTATTAGTTTGATTTTTCCTTCCTCAATATTATTAGTATTTAAAAAAAGAAATAGAATGATCGGATATTGAAATTTGATCTTGTTGGTATTTTAGCTGTAATTAGGCACAGTTTGCTACTAGCATCACATAATTATTCTTTTATTAATTACTTCAACATGTTATATTCTGAAATTTTTTTAATCTCCCAATGGGTTAAATTAATTATGTTTTTTAGAAAGAAAGACAAACAAAAATCAACATGTCCCCTATGATGCAAGTACATATTATATTATTGACTTGACGCATTAATGGTTTTCGAGGGATGTGGTTTCTCTTCTGCCATACCTTCACAATTTGGATTATATATGTAGGTAGGTGCATAACAGTATTTATCAAAGTGGTTTGTAGCTCAAGAGTTATGCACTCGAGGTCTTAAGTTTGATTTCTCTCTCTCTCTTAATATTTTGAGAAGTTACTCGTCCAATATTTTCTTTGAACAAGGACAAGATAAGAGAACACAAAATCACATTCAATAATCAGAATGAAAACCTTACTAATTCAAGGTCCAATAGGTGTCATGATATGCTGATGCATGCAACACATAATAATATATAGCCAAATGCTCATGATGGGTGGGTTTCAATTGAAACGTACACATGCAAAATTACTAAAAAATGACCGATAAAATCAAGATCGTTGACTGATAAATTATTTGTAAAAGTGATTTGATTTGCAAATTAGCGGTCTCATATTCGAAGTCCACACTTTGATAGTGTGTTTGAGAAATTCCATCATTCCTCTCTCAATATCGTTTGTATAGAAAGAAAAAAAAAACTATAACAACAATAGAGAGGAGGGGCCCTTGCCAGATTTAACTTGGGCCTCAAACGTATGAGCCCAAACTCAGGCCCATGAGTACCTTCTCTGATGCTGAGGGTTGCGCTTGCGCAATCAAACTCTTGGTGGACACTCTTTGCACCGTTTCCAACTGACCGACTGCGAGCCGTCGCGCATTTCTTTGACCCATAAAACAAAACCCACAAAGCCATCGCAACAGCCTCCTTCGAACCCAAACCTAAACATTTCTTTGGCTCTGCGAAAAATCGCATCGACTCTTCAGCGCGAAGCTCCATAGCCAGACAGAGAGAGAATGCCAGGCCTAACATGCAACGCCTGCAACAAAGAGTTGGCGGACGACGCGGAGCAAAAGCTCCATTACAAGTCTGAATGGCACCGCTACAATCTCAAGCGCAAGGTACCGTCCATTTTTCATCTTCTTTCATCTGCGTATATATCATTTCTAGGGTTTTAGTTTGATTGTTTTTGTTCAATTTGTTGATTACTGCCCCAATTTGCTGCTGGTTTAAGATAGGAAAAGCAAGGGATTTGAAATTCCCAGACGATGGAATAAGAAAACGAATTCCAATTTTCTGGGGCAAATATGTTTCGTTAGGCGTTTTAGTTTCTTTCTTTTTTTATTGGATCTCAAACAGATATTGAAAATCTTTTTGGATGCTTCATTGTTTAAGATGCCAATCTTTGGATTCTAAGATTTTGGTCTATGACTATGAGCAAATATCAGTTTATGCAGGCATGTCTGATAAAGCTGAGCTGAAGTTGTCTTTAAATTCACTTTTGCCCACAGGGGGATTATAGATTCTGTCTTCTATTTTGGTTTGCGATTAATTAATTTGACATTGGCTACAAATGGTGTCGTCTTGTTAGTACTCACTTGATGAAATTCTTTTATTGAATGTTGTTGTATATTATGGCATGCTGTTGTTGCTTTGTAGCGCAGAATCGTGTTCACTTACGTTATTACATACATGTTTGATTATCTTTAATAAATTCCGAAGTATTCTTTAAAATAATCAGGTAGCCGGTGTTCCCGGGGTGACTGAAACATTATTTATAGCAAGACAAGATGCCCTCGCCCAGGAGAAAAATGGTTTAAGTGAAACCCCGATGCTTTACAGTTGTGGTCTTTGTGGCAAAGGGTATAGAAGTTCTAAGGCTCATGCTGAGCATCTCAAATCACGAAGTCACATTCTGAGGGCCTCTCAAGGGACAAGTGATCAAGAAGAGAAGGCAATAATTAGACCACTTCCCAGTCGTGTTGTGAATAAAGCTCCCCCCAAAAGACAGGAAAGTGATGAGGAAACTGAAGAAAGTGAAGATGAGTGGGAGGAGGTTGATTCTGACGAAGACTTGGTTGGTGAGACTGCAAAATCTTTGACTGAAATGAACGTAGATGAGCATGCCTCCAATGAGGATATGGATGAAGATGACTTTGAGGAGTTGGATCCATCCTGTTGCTTTATGTGCGATCTAGAGCATGATACCATTGAAAGCTGCATGGTTCACATGCACAAACAACATGGATTCTTCATTCCTGATATTGAGTATTTAAAGGATCCAAAAGGCCTCCTTACTTATCTTGGTCTTAAGGTACTGAAATACCTTTATGTTCTTTTCCTGGAGAAACTTGTTCCCATTTTGGCTTTTTCTTCAGAGATTTGTTGACTCTTCGCGTCTTAAATTTTCAGGTTAAAAGGGATCTTATGTGTCTGTATTGCAATGATAGGCGCCATCCTTTTAACAGTTTGGAAGCAGTTAGGAAGCATATGTCGGCAAAAAGCCATTGCAAGGTACATTATGGCGATGGTGACGATGAAGAAGAAGCCGAGTTGGAAGAGTTCTATGATTACAGCAGCAGGTTATTCAATTTTGTCAATGGCTATTGTGTTCTGTTTTTCATTGTAAGCATTACTTTTCTTCTGTATGTGTTTGTATCTCTTAGCTGAACTGCTTCTGTCTTGGTTTTCAGTTATGTGGATGAGGCTGGCAAACAATTGGTTGTATCAGGTGATATGGCAAACAGTGTAGAACTTGGGAGTGGTGGCTCTGAGCTCATCATTACTAGAAGATCTGATGATGGCACATCAACCAAAACACTTGGTTCCCGGGAATATTTGCGCTATTATCGCCAGAAGCTGCGCCCATCACCTACAAATGGTACCGCCATTACAGCTGCATTAGCCTCAAGGTTTGTTCTAATCCCTTATGCTGGGTATTCTCTATAGTTTGACAGTTGACTAAACAATTTGGATCGAGCCTTCCCCTATATTCACGTTGGAAAAAATGATAAGAAATCATGTGGTGACAGAAGTTGTGTTCTGATTTTCAGGTACAAGAGCATGGGGTTGGCGACTGTGCAGTCAAAAGAACGAATGGTCAGGATGAAGGTACTGAAGGAAATGAAAAGATCGGGAGTGGAGGCTATGCGCAGTAAGATGGGAATGAAAAGCAACGTCATCCGGAACCTGCCCAAGAATTGCACATATTAGTCCTCAATTACTCCTATTTCTGGAGTTGAATGAATGTTGGAGGCCTAAAGTTTCAGTAAGCACTTTTAAGTATCTTGGGTGGGTTGTTTAAGACCGTTTGAGTATTCATAGCAAGTGGCAAGATTTCTTTTGTATGAACTACAATTTACCAATAGCAATATTTTGCAAGTGTTATGGTATGAATGTCTATGTTTTGTACGAAATATATATTTTTTCTTTCTACATAATTAGAAAAACAATTTTAATATTTATGTTAAATCGCAGGAGATACTTCTTTATTTCTGGGTTTTTTTCATGGTCATCTTTTGGGAAGATTTGGCTGCTTAATATGTGCTCTGTCCTGTTGGTTAATTTTGAATTAGGGTATTTAACAGCCCTGTTTGGTTCATGGAAAAAGGAGGCTTGAGAATGGGAATTCAATTGTTTTCCCATGTTTGGTAAGTCCAGGCATGGGAAATGATTGCTTGGCACATGGAAAAGTAAGGGAAAGTGAAGCCCTCCTTTTAACCTGGGTTTTGTTTTCCCTCCTTATGGGAAAGTTTGGAAAAATGAGCTAACATTCAATGCACAATTTTCATGGCTATTTTGTCCCTATGAACAATTTATAATTACAACGTATCATTAAAAGCATTCTTTTTTTATTTGATTTAATATGGGTATAATTGAAAAATTATACAAATTTTATTTTTCATTCCTACTTAAAACAAACATGGGAAATGAAACAAATTGAAATCTCCCGATTACTTTCTTGACATTACCAAACGTGAGGAAGGAATCTTTCATTCCTATTCCTTGGGAAATGACATGGGAAATAATTTCCTCTTAAATTTATTCTGTGAACCAAACGGGGCTTAAGAACATCCATAATAGAATTCATATCATTGGATAAAATTTAGGGAGGAAATGAGAAAACCCACCTCCAAGTTCCAACTCCTAAAATATGAAGACCTTTTGGAGCTCCTAAATCTAAGGAGAGATAAAGGATTTCTAGTGGCTCCTATAATTAAATGCTGCTTTAATTTAATGTTATTTTAAGCATTTATTTAAATAACTATTTTTTTTATTATTATCTATATATATAAAGCAAAATATAGAGAATTGTGAAACATTCAAAATAACAGAAAATGCCCTTAGTTAATTCAAATATTAAGAATTAAAATTTTGAATTAAATGAGAATAATATGGTAAATTTACATTTTTTTTCATATTAAAAAAATTAAAATTAAAAACAAAATCAGATAATAAGTCCTACTTTTATGGAACATAACTACTCATATTATCTTTTCTTAATTCTAAAAATAAAATAAAAAATAAAACCAATTGGCACATGCATGAAGGGGCTAGTTTTATATAAAGAGGGAGAATTTATGCTAAAATAAAAAACGAAATAAATCATTTATGATTTTTCTTTTAGACTATCATTGAATATGCTGTAGCAAGAGAGATGTCTTTGTCCTTGGAACAGAGGCGGAAGAGAATAATTCGGGTAGAAAGAAAAATATGCTGATATAAATTGGTCACTCTAAAAAGTAATTACATACTAATTATCGATTTGGCCAACAAAGTCTAGCTAGTGCCCAGTGAAAATGGGTCTTGACTTGCATATCGAAATTCCATGACACCTTGATCATGTTTATGACAAATAGCCCCCTCCCCCTTCCTGACGTTGGCAAAAAGAAAATTATCGATTTGAGAAAGAAAAAAAAGGAAGAAAAAATCCATTCACATCATCGTCACCAAGCAAGAAAAGATTTTCAGCCATGCATATTTTCAGGATTATAAAGGTAAAAATAAAAAGAAAAAATTAATTTTAAAACTTTAACAGGTGTGCTGAGAAAATAAGCTTAAAGACTAACGAGTGTAGAGAAAGTGTGAGTGAGAAGGGGGGAAGGAGATTTTGGTGACTACAGTAAACACTAAATTAGTCCACAAATTAATAAGATATGAAGCAAAGGTTAGACTTTTAAGCAACAAAAGGGACCCATGGAACCCACGGATGTGTCATGTAATGTCCAATCAGCACACCTCATTGCAGATCTAACAATATACAATCCAGATGTAGCTTGCTTTTACATGTAAACAAACCACTGAAGAGATCCACAGCAATCTCTTTCTTGCCCCTTCACTTCTACTCTAGTTAAGCACTGCCACAAGATATATAATACAGATCTAATGAGATTTACTTGTTCACAAAATAGTGTTAAAATTCATGGAATTGATAGATGTACTGTACACGGAAAATGAGTTGGTTTTTATTTATTTATTTATTAATTATATACTGGTATAGATAGATTACTTCATGAAAAGGCCATTGCAGGGAAAACTTCACCTGCACAAAAGAGGATGCGTAAGATCCACGAGTAGAGCATACCTAAATGTCATAGAAGCGAGAACGACGTCTACGTGAACTGCAGATAAAAGAGCAAAATGCATAAGTTTTAGGTAAAGACTAGAAACCAATAAACTCTACCTACTCTTACAAAACTAAAACGAGAGCAATAAAGCTCAACAGTTAGTATGCGCATGTGCAAGTGCTGAGCTCCCCAAACCCCTACTTAAAGAGATTCCTACTGGCACAGGTAGCTAGTCCAACGAGAAAATGAATCATATGGTGCATTGTTTAAGTTTATTTCAGTAAGATGGTGTACTAGATTTCTTGCAGCAGGTGTCCTCGCCATGACTAGGTGGGGATATACGATATTAAAAGATAAGTTATGCGTTCCAATTTAATTCATAAAAGTTGATGTACAAACACAACTGTAAATAGAAAGATACTATCAGCCAAATCATGCAGGCAAAGATTAAAATCCAAAGATACAAGAATGAAAAAGAAACATCACAAACCTGCGATGACTGGAGCCACCCCTGGAGGAGCCATTTGTACTCATAAAATCATCATCAGTCTCATCTGCTCTATACTCAGGGAATTCAACAGATGCCACAGAACCTTCATCAGAATTCGAATTATCGTAGCTTGCTCGGCGACTTCCCCTTCTTGCATCACCAACTCTTGACCTTCTTCTGTTTCTAGAATTTCGTAAGTTATCAAAAACCTGATATAAGATACAGGAGGTCCACCAGTTACGTTCGTCCCCATGGAAGTCCTCAAACTCATCTCCAGTCTCATCATCACCATATTCAATCACATAGTCTCCTAAAACCACCCCACGAGGGACTTCTGAATGAATAGTGCTCAAAACATCTATGATCTCGGAGGACTGCTGGAAATTATCCCAATCAAGCTGCCGAGCAGGATCAATTTTTGAAGGACGAGAATGAGGATGCTCTAGTTGAGCATGTTTTTGCAATTCCAAGTATGTACCCATAAACGTACATTGATGCTCCTCACAACAACGCTTCTTCACATCTAGATGTCTACGAGCCTTGTCAACAACAACCCACCCAGTAACTTCCCCCCTACACAAGGGACAAGTAGGCCTGCAATCTTCTTCTGATGCCATTTGTTCAGTATTTACTGCAGGACTCACATCAGATTTTGAAGGAGATGACATACCATATGCACTTTTGAAACGGTCTAAACAATTGGAGTGTAAGTGGTTTGTATCACAAACAAAAGCATGGCATCCTTTCTCATAAGATGAGCACTGAAGGAGTACACCGTTGTGAGGGAAATCCAAACATATAGGACAAGTCACATCTTCCCAATTTGTATTTAATTCAACATCTTCCATATTGAATGAACTGGGTTGAAGCCCAATTCCTCTTTCATTAGAGGCTTTAAAGGCCATGAAGGGGGCTATTATTTAGAATTGGCACAAGCACATGACAATGCACCCCACGCTTGGATCAGACACACCACTTAACCAATGGGAATTCTGAGAATGAACTACACAATCTTCCAGGTCAACAGTCACTTATCCCATATGATAGCATCCTACAAAAGGCTGTAAATGATCACAATAAGTATGGATGGATGGTGAAACGCAAGCTATATGAAGAACTGCAAAATTGTTCCCTACATTCTATACTCTGGATGAAAATTTTAATAACCCATAATTAAAAATAAAATTTCCACTGACTGGAGTTATTACGGCACATTAGAGGAACCTTATAAAGGACATAAACCGACGGGATATTAGATTGTAGTGAGCCAAGAAACACCAGTTTGAACAACACAAAACTCAAACCAGTTTAAAAAACCTCACAAAACTGCTCTTAGATTAGCATACTACCTTTATCTATGACCTAAATGTTCAGCATGATAGCAAGAAAAGTAGGCTTTGCAGAGAATCCGGACTAAATTTTTTTGAACAGAGGCCGGTAAAACATGTTCAGTAAGACATTTCTTTTTTTCTTAGAAAGCAGCCATGACCTACTATATGGATTTAGCTAAGCTGAGTAACCAAACAATATAGAACACAATAATATCTATACATAAGATCAATCTATTTAATTCTTCTGAGTTGGTTTCAGTAACCAAGATGTTACGCGGTATGTTTATCTCCAATTCTTCAGGTTTAGAGTTGAATAGAACAACCAAAAGAAAAGTCAACAGGCGCAAACAGCCCCCACAGGAAAATCAATTTCAATAAGCAACTTCTTCAGCATATTTTAAGACTAGTATTTGACTTTAATCAAATTCAATAACCCATTACCCATACGCTTCATACATACTAGCAAACCCAGCAACAACTCTTAACGATTCGAAACTATCCATGAAGCTGAAATGGGGTCAATAACAAACTAATCAATCCAAAATTATAAACATTAAATAAATTGATTAAACCTGCATAAACACCAAAGATTCATAGTTATTCTGAGCAAATATGAATCAGAATCAATAAGCAATCACACAACACACACAACTGATCAAACCAGGACTTGGGTATTCAGTCAACTGGCAAATGATCCAACAAAACGACCAAGGCAGCAAAATCATTGAAGAAATGTTAAAAGATGAAACATTTACGCTAATGGGTATTCACTTAAATTAAAAAAGTCCAAGGCCAAAAATTGAGGCACAACAATAAAAATTGGAAGAGAAAAACGAAACCCAGAAACTGAGACACAAAATTTGCAACCTGGCTCACCTAATATGTGAGAATCTTCGATTGAAAAATGCAAAACCCCTCTGGGTAGAGACAGGGAGAGGCAGGGAATGAGAGAATTTTAATTTCCTTTTC
The DNA here is from genome assembly GCF_029339155.1 of Prunus mume. Lineage (NCBI taxonomy): Eukaryota > Viridiplantae > Streptophyta > Magnoliopsida > Rosales > Rosaceae > Prunus > Prunus mume. The sequence continues at coordinate 9,510,728 of NC_142699.1, read as the reverse complement.
TTTTTGTTTTGTTTAATTTATGAGAGTAAAAGAGAGCATTCTTGGTCTCTCTTCCTTTATGCGTGTGTGATTGGGGAGAGAGGTCAGTTTTCTGAAGAGTAGGTAGGGTCTCTTTCTCTTTCTTCCTTTTTTTTTTCCTTTCCCAAAAGAATGATATATAAAAGGCAAATTATACATCCAAAATTGTTGGTAAATTGACTAATATACCCTTATGCTTCTTTGACCAAACTCATGTGACAGTGACAGAATCCATTAGGCTAGCAAGCCATTCACACTGAACTTCTTTCTTTCATATGTGGGGAGTGGATTATGGATTGTCTGCTGCTTAAACCATAAAATTTGTTTTTCTTTTTGGGTATATTCATGTAATTTTGTTTTTCCTTCAATTAGTTACTATATTTGATAATGAATGTATTTACATACATGTGTATATTCCACATACATAAGAACAGTATTTTTTTTCTTGTTTAATATGTTGTGCTTTTAAATTGATAATAGGAATCATTGATTAGGGAACAATATTTGCACTCCTCGTATTAGAGAGATAATCAGTAATGTTGTCAATATAGTAAATGTAATATTCTGGTTAAGAGATTTTCAGATATTATTACGCAATAATACTTAGCGTTACTGAATTATAATAATACAAATTTATAAATAAACCCAATTCTAGACATGTATTTATAAAAAAACCCTAACACTATTTAAACATAGAAACACACCCAAAATCAACCCCAAAATCAACAATTGTATATTTTTTGGGTGTGTTTATAAATGGGTTTTGAGTGTGTGTAATGATGAGTTTTGAGTGTGTTTATAAAGTGTTTTGGGTGTTGGGTTTTTTTATAATTTCAGCCCCCATTTTGGGTGTTTTAGTGAAACCCCCTTATAATAATGTCTAAATGATTGATCAATATAAATCAATAAGCAACATAAAAGTAAATCATAGTAATAATTTCGTTTTCTATCATTTTGTTGGGGTTTAAGTGCTTCATTTTGTCATTATTAGTAAAAGTTGCTTTTTATTATGTCATGGTTCATCAAACATCAACCAAAGTTGACCCAAAAAAAACATCGATCAAATTGACTTGCATGTGAGGTGTGGAGTTGTACCCACTTTGGTGGGCGGTAACCCGGTTAAGTACTTGCATGTTCCAAAAAAGTCAAGCTCCTTGCAATTCATCATTCCCCAAACTCCAAAGTCAAATACCACAGTTTTTTATTTTTTGTTTTTTGTTTTTTGTTTTTTGTTTATTTAAATAATTTTTTTATTTATCATTTTCTTGTGTAATAAAATGTCATTTTCGCAGTAAGCAACAAAATATTAAAACATAAAAAAAAAGAAGTTCTGATTTTGGAGTTTGGGGTTTGGTTTTCTTTATAACAATTTTGGGGTTTGGTTATTTATCGATTTCATGATCTCTTATGACATTGTTTATTCAAAATGACAAGTGGCTGATTTTAATACCTAATTATTTTAAGTAGAATAAGAAATCTCTTATGACATTGTTTATTCAAAATGACAAGTGGCTGATTTTAATACCTAATTATTTTAAGGGAGTTTTACTAAAACACCCAAAATAGGGGTTGAAATTATAAAAAAACCCAAGCACTATTTAAACATATAAACACACCCAAAATCCATCATTACACACACTCAAAACCCATTTATAAACACACCCAAAAAGTTGACTTTGGGGTTAATTTTGGGTGTGTTTCTATGTTTAAATAGTGCTTGGGTTTTTTTATAAATACATGTCTAGGATTGGGTTTATTTATAAATTTGTATTATTTTAATTCGAATGAGAACTGAATAAAGGAACCAAATCTCTTTTTTTTTTTTCTCTCAATTCTCTCACATCAATCAAATTTCATGTAGATCCTATGGTATATCATGGATTTCATCTCGTGCTAGAGAGTAGAGAGAAATTTAAAAAAATATTGAATTACACAACATTTGTTTAAGGAAGAATAAAAGATAGTCAATCTTTAAATGCGAATATTAATCCTAGAATGATATTTCTCTGTAGTTTGCATGCGATTTGGATTCGCTCAAACGTAAATAGTTTGTAAATAATTGCGTGCTTGGAATTTTCTAGTTTAAAAATAACATAAATAGTTTTTTTTAATCAATAACAACATAAAAAAGATGAGAAAATTACACACCAATGAGCAATGACTTTCACAAATTGGGTTTCTTTTTCTTTTTGTATTTTTGTAATTTATTTTTTAAGAACAAGTCGGGGTTTAGAAATAACTTAAAATGAAAGGAAGAAGAAACCATTTTATAAAGTGTAAAACACTAATTTATTCTTCTCTCTTGCCAAAGGAAAATGAAATGGAGAAAAAAAATTGACAAATATGAATTTTCATTTTACATAATTAATATTGTAGACCTTATATTAACCATTATGCATGAAAGAACCAATAAATTTTACAAATGAGTCCTCTACAAAGTACAAACCACTTGGTGTGGTGTACATGTGTATATGAAGTTCTGAGCCGAGACTGCTTAATGCACATACAACAACCAAACCCCAAAATTGTTATAAAGAAAACAATTCAACCCCAAAATATAACCACTTTTAAAACTGACCTAAACCCTGAAACGCCATTGCGGGTTGGTATGAGTGTATGACCAATTGATCATATTCTCCCTGCACAACCGGAACGGTGAATGAACTATTTCTGCTCCTCAATAATCCGGGTTACAATGCCAACGGCAATAGTGTTTCCTAATGCCCTTAAAAAAGCCCTCCCAAGGGCTCTAGAATTAGAGAACTCTTCCACACAAACTGGCTGCTGCAAAACAACCTGAAATAAGAGCAGGAAAGGATTGGTTACTATTGATACCAAAAGTACAGTACAATTAACCTGCAAAACAGCAAGGAATGGTTTTGATCTTATTCACCTCTACAATGGCGTTCTGCTTTGCAGTAAGACAGCGAGGAGCCTTTCTTGCCACTTTGCCAGTCTTGGGATCAAGTAATGACGATATTTTTACAACTCTGGCAGCCTCCTTTGCATGGTGTATGTGAAATTCCAACTGCTCATTCCAGTCATATTAGATCGCTTTCCATAAAACAACAGTGATGCAAACAGCAAAGTAATTTGTCACGCAAATAAAATACAGACCTGAGAGCCAATTAAAATTGGGGTTGTAACATCCAAAACCAGCACCTTCAATTCCAAATGTTTTGCAACTGCAACTGGGAAACCAGGGTGACAGAGCACACCTCCTGCCATCACATGACCTCCATCTATGCCTTGCAGAGTAACAGCCACATTGTCACCAGCTCTCGCAATTACACAAGCCTGAGAGTCACGTTCTAAAGAGCGTACGGTCCCTAATTCTCCCGAAGGCATAACCAGAACCTACACAATTAACTCATTATGGCTACAGTACAAGGAAAGATACAAGGGTGGTGGAGCAAAGGAACTGTTCACTCATATATAATTGATTTGGTTAGACCAGAAATCTGATTATAAAATGGATTACTTGCATTAGAACATGCATGAGCCTGTCATCAAATCGTATGGATCAACTTTATCCAAGAAATAACAAGAGACACAGACGGCCAATTCAATAGCTCATGTCAATAAAAACCACAGCGCAATAAACTGTTGCTATACAAGTATAAGCAATTCCTATTAAACCCAATTGCCTGAACGTACAATTGGATTTTATTGGAATTGTTTATACACAGGACAATGTTCTCTTGTCAGACTTAATTTAGACCACACCAACAAAATCCAATTGTGTGAATGTACTGTTCCATTTCATTGGAATTGGTTCTCTTGTCAGACTGTTGATTCAGACTACACATTTAAAGTTTCAAACACGATCCACCTGATCAATAGCATAGAATGCGGATCATCAACCAGTCTGATAAAAGAATATTTTCCCATATGCACACTTACATGTAAGTATGTACATGTGCGTGGATATTCTTGAACATATGAAATCTATGGTTTTAACTGATTCACTGAACTATCCATTTGGGAAGGGACCAAACTTTTAGTTAGATTACTCACAACGACATCTAGTACTACCCACCAACATACCTTGAATCCACTTCGGAGAGCTCCAGCTTCCAATTTACCACAAGCAGATACCTGTCCTTGTGAAGAAGATTTAATGACATCACATATAGGCATGAGCAGTGGCTTTGAAAACTCTCTTGTGGGAGGTTGGAGGGAATCAATTGCATCCAACAGGTAAGGTCCACGGTACCTGCATTTCAGTTACCTCAGACTATTTTTCATTTACAATAACAACTGCACAAAAGGAAAAGTTCTCCAACAAATTTCATTAAGATGCTACATTATTTACTTCTTAGGGTGAGCTACTATCAGAACATGAGCATAGGATTGCATTATATGGGCCCTAAAGAAGATATTTTACATAAAACAAGTTACTATTCCATTATTTTCAATACAATGGCTTCCAAATGATCTGAAGAGTTCACATAAGTAAAAGATTAAGATCCTATGAGAGAGGGAAAAATTCCATAACAACAAAAATCTGCAATACAATATTAGACCCTATAACTAAGCCCACTAATAAACTAATACCCACATTCTAAAACTAATAAATAGAAACTAAATAATAGTAAAAACTTGATTTCTAAGTTTGCTCCTGCGTATAAAATAAATACTACTTTTCTTCTCATATCCATCATCGGTAGTGATTTTGAATAGATGAAAAAGCAAGCAAACTCACCAAGAAGAAAAACGGGCATCAGAAGGAGCTTCTACCAAATTCTGATTTTCCATGGCACTCAGTGGAATCCAAGACACCAAAGAATCTTTGAAGCCACAGGAACGGAGAAATGTTCCAAGTCTCTGTTTAATAAAATCAAACCGATCCTTGGAGTACTCAACAATATCCATCTTGTTCACGGCAACTATAATTTGATCAACACCAAAGCTTCTGATAAGTTGTGCATGCTCCTTTGTCTGTCCCTTGCTACCATCCACACCAGCTTCGAATGCGCCAACTGAAGCATCTATGAGAAGTATCGCAGCATCAGCTTGTGTTGCCCCAGATATCATGTTTGGAACAAAATCTTTATGGCCAGGGGAGTCAAGCACAACAACATGATATTTTCTGGAATCAAAATATGCAACGGCCACTGTCATAGTTATTCCTCTTTCCCTTTCTTCTGCACTCTCATCCAATGCCCAAGCATATGCGAAAGACCCCTTACCCTGATTAAATCATGAACCCAAGTTGAACACAAGATTCGAGGTTCTGAAACACTCAAATACTAAATTGCAATGAGGTTACCTGTAACTTTGCCTCTTTCTCATATTTGTGCATTTCTTTTTTAGATATCCTTCCCAAAAGATGAAGCAGTCTACCTGAGAGTGTTGATTTTCCAGAATCAACATGGCCAACCTACAATAACAAGTGAAATAAAAATTGGCTTCATTTCCTATGAAGTAGTAGTAGTAATAATAGTAGGAGGAATAGGATTATACGACCATAATCAAGTGGCTTACTATTGCAAGATTTAGTTGAGTCAGTGTATCTACAGCTTGGTCAGGGAGCATCCACTTTTCAGGTTTGTAGTCCGCTTGTGAATGAGATCCTCTAACATTAACATTATTAGAAGATCCAGGTCTAGCATCCAAATCCAAATTTTTCAAGCCACTGGTAACACTCTGCTGCTTGCCCCTAATCACAGAAGAATTTGTGCTCTCATCCAGAGTGTCATGTCTGCTTCTTGGCTGCGATGCCGACGAACTTTCAGACAATCTACCATTTGCTTGTAAAGTAATTATGTCACTACTTCCATCGTGATAGCTGACTGTCCGATTCTCCAACTGGTTTCCCTCATCAAATCTATCTTGTTTACTTCTTTGCCCTATTGCAGAGGAGCTATCTGACCATTCAGCACTTGATTGTACACTAACTGCACCACTCTTCTTAGCAACCTTCGAGGAAACTTTTGAAGATTTCAAGTCACTAACACTGGCTGCAAGTAAAACATAGTAGAAGACTGTATCAAACATCTAATCTCAGAAAAGCTAAACAAATGCATTTTAGAAAAATGACCAATAAAGCATGTAGTCTTCTGAAAAATAGATGATTAAAAGAACCTCTTAGTGCACTAGGCAAATATTATATGCAATCGGTTATGGTAGCAGGTTTCTTCTCAGTCCAGAACCAACCAAACAGTTTCTCAATTACGGGCCTGAAACAACCCATTGTTGAAGACCCCCAAACAAGCTCAAGCCATGGAAAGTTCTGTCCAGGTTTGGCAAGAACTTCTAGATCTTTTATATCATAAGTTAGCTTATATTATAAGCACAATAAAACTTTTAAATTTCAATATAGCATTCCTCTAGCTCTCTCCACAGCTTACTATATTAATATGGGAACTTTTCTCTATAGACTGGAAGTTGTGATTAATGCAATTCACATCACGATGGAACTTTGATAAAATAAGAAAAGTATACCTTTTGAACCCGTTCTAGAGGACCACAATCCATTAGAAACCAAATCATCTGGGGACGGCACATCAAACTTGAAAGGAGCTGTATCATCAATGCAATTAAACTTAGAAGTCGCAAGATATATGTCACAGCTATATCGAATGATATTTTTTAAGAAGCAAGATGGTAGAATGCTTGGATTAAAAAGCATCTCTCAACTGTGAAAATGATGATCTAATTCTACTCCACATCATCTTTTGGAAAAGGGTGCAGACCTATATTAATATGGTGATTGTTATGAATGTTAAAAGCATTATAGAATTCATGAATAGGTCCTTGGAAATCCCCAAGCTTGTGGAAATTATTGCCCTCTTCTATCACAAAATCATCTTTCTGCTGATGAAATAGTACAGCCTGTTTGGGTATCTGGTGCGGCAATGATGCAAAAAGAGACTTGGCCATTATGGATGCTCCAGAATCTTTGCATCTGCCTTCAACTGCATGAAAGATATCTACTCTAAAAAAGGGCAATGAACTTGATTTTTATTTTATAGGATGCAATGAACTTGAAATGAAACCTGAGTAACAAGGACACTAACATAGAAATATTTGCCTGAAACAGATGAGATCCACCCAAAGGGTGATCTCAAATGAAAGTTAGATTTAATATAGTATCCTTCGCAAACCAAAAGATACATACAAATTCTTCTTATATTGCAAAAAGGAAACAAGGGCTAAGCAAAAGGAGTGTCCTTGTCACACAGAACTCCAATCAAAAAATAAAAATCATAGAGTAGTAAATTATATTGTGAAGCCTATGATACACTTATTACCTGTTTTCTTATCACTATTGCTTTTCACCACAGGGTTTCGAAGAACCCCACAAATGTCGCATGCAGACATGCTCCCCTCATTGTCGTACGTGCAAATGGAACAACGCCAGACCTCAGGCCTTTCAGTTTCCCGCTTCGACTCAAGTGCTTTGCCTGTTAAAGCAATTACATGTTGAGCAGTTGGTATAACATAACATGTATAATATCAGCACAACAGTTGCATATCTGAAGGGTAATTATTAGTAAACAAACTATGTGAACAGATAAATAAGGATTTATTGACAGAGACTTCGCAGTTTACAAACTTAGCTAGCATTTTTCTGATTGCAAGGTAGCACGGCATCATATGAGATTTTCAAAAAATAAAAAATTGGACAAGCCAACATCTTCTAGATTGCACAAACATCTTTCAATCTAAAAGTGAATTGAACCTTTGTGCTTTTTGAAGATTGAACCAACACAACAGATCACTGAAGCCAATATACACTTGTATCAAAAAGGGAAATAAGCAAGGGAAAAATTACTCCAAAACCCGTAAAATAACATGCAGAGTGAAACTGATCTGATTACCCACTCTTCTACTCAATGAAACATAAAACTTAAATACACTATCAAAAGGCCACTGTCAACCAATGGCAATAGCCTCAAGAAGATGCGACTAAGGGCACAACCAAACAAGATAAAGCCCGGGTGAAACAATGAAATAAATTCAAGTTAAAAAAGTCACTAACCATTATTTTTTATGGCGGAATCATCATCATCATCATAATCATAATCGTCATAGACATCGTAGTCATCATCATAATCAACTCCATAGTTGACTTTATGAGGCATGGTCCTACGGAAAGAAATGGCTCAATTAAAGACAAAAGAACTCACATACAGAAAGCCAACTTTAATCCAACAATAAAATGTGTATACGTAACTGAATGAACCAAAGAGGGACATACCCAGAAGATGCATACAACGAGCAACCCTTATGAGGGTTGATTTAACAAATGTGAACTTAATCTAATTCACAACAATGATTTTTCAATGCTGAAAACTATTGTACGAGTTTGATTTTGAGCTCTGGAATATATTGCTCTGTCTTTCTCCCACATGAATGAAGCTGCACCCAAACATACATGTCCACAAAAAATCAGTTCTTATTACAAAATTGAAATGCTCTGTTTTCTTAAAACAATAAGAATCTGAAACATCAAAAACTGAAGCAATTTAGAGAAAATAAAAGCACATTCGAATCGACAGTTTTCTCAGCAACCAAGCCACGTTTGGAACAACTTGTTAATTACACATTCACGCCGAATGAGATTTTGAGGGGAAAATTCAGTTGAATTTGCACCAGTCTCCACCCAAGTAATATCCAATAAAAGAAATTCGAATAAATAAACAAGCAGAGACTGCCGCATATTGAAATTCGATGCATTCCAACGCTTCACCGAAAGAATTAGGGTTTACCTGGTGCAGAAGAAGTAGTGACGAGCAACGGAAAAGACGATTCTTTTTCTTTCTCTTCTTCTTCGTTTTCTCTGGCTCAATACTGGACTGGATATCAAGGAGGAAATTGAAGGAAGAGGTTACCTGAAAACACTCTCTTCCTAATATAAAACGTTGAAAAGAGAGAGAAAAATAAAAACCTTTCCTGGTATGCGAAAACGAAAAAGGTCTTTATTTATTTATTATTATTATTATTGTAATCGATATCAGCCAGGAATGGTTCATTGCATTCATTCATTCTATTATGTTTGCTTTTAAAAACAATATTTTTTGGTCAGTCTTCCACTAGCCAAATCATAATTTAACGTAAAATAAATTTTATATATTTTAATCTTTTAATAGTAGAGCCGAACGGCTATACTCTTTGAATATATGCGAATATTTAAAAATAAGAATATAGCCGAGCGGCTATAATATTTTAAGGTATTTGAATATTTTTACAGTATAGCCGCTCGGCTGAAAATATATTTAAAGAGTATAGCCGTGCACTTATACTCGTTTACTTTATTTGAATATGGGTATAGCCGCCCGGCGATACTCTGTTCGCTGATGCCTCATGCTCTCCATCTGAACCAGGAGTTGTTTTTGTTGCATCCACTAAACAGGGGCGAAGCAATTGTTCCGAAACTAGATTTGCTTTATGGAGTTAAAATTGAAGTTACTGTACCTACTGAAGAAGAACGCTTTCAATTTCTCAAGCTCAAAACGAGACAGCTTCCTTTGATTTCAACGTTGACCTACAAGCCTTAGCTGCATCTTGCAATGGATTTGTTGGGCCTGACCTTGAAGCTTTAGTTCGTGAGGCTGCTGCGCGTGCAAATAAAAGGAACTCATATGCAAATAAAGATGCTGGTGTGTTAAGCTTAGCAACAGAAGACTTGGAGCATGCAATGTCTGAGGTTAAAGCAATTATAACAAGAAGTGTTCCGGTGGAAATCCCAAAGTGACTTGGGAAGATATAGGAGGATTAATAAAGATGTGAAGGTAAAACTTGTATTCCGAAGGTTAATTGGGAAAATGTGAACGGAATCTGTAATATGGCCTAAAAAACACCAGGATGCATTCAAGCGGTTAGGTATTAGGCCCCCAACAAGGATTCTGATGTTTGGTCCTCCTGGATGCGGCAAAACCCTCATGGCTCGTGCTGTAGCTTCTGAAGCACGGCTGACTTTCCTTGCTGTGGAGGGTCCAGAACTTTTGAGCAAATGGGTTGGTGAATCTGAGAAGGCTGTGGAATCCCTGTTTGCAAAGGCAACGACTAATGCCCCAGCAATCATATTCTTGGATGAAATTGACAGTCTTTCTGCTATTCGTCAGGGTTTGGCTTCAGATAGGGTTACAAGTCAGCTGTTTTTTGAATTGGAAGATTAGCATGCAAGAGATGATGTCATTGTTATTGCTGCACAAGAAGGCCGGACAATCACTCTCAACACAAGGTACCACTGACTGATCCCTGCTGCCATGCATGATGCATTTGCTCGCTTGGTTGCTTTGGACTTCATTTGTACTTAAGAAAAAGAAAAAGTAATAAACTTCATTTGGAAGTGCTTCTTCTAAGTTTATCTGATTTTTTGCAGCAGGTTTTCAAGCCTTGGAAAGTTGAGACATTTGAAGAAGATGGGATTTTGGTTTTGGAGTTTGGAGAGGCACTTCCCATTGGACCAGGAGTTTTGGGTATTGGGTTTGAAGGAATTTTGAATTACCAGATGAAGGGATTCTATAGAAGGTGTGTTCTTTGAATTCTGGGTTTGTTAAATTGTTACAGTCAATAATATTATTACATTTCAATGGTATAGATATGTTTAAACTTTGATTCATTCTGTGCTGTACATATGAGCATAAGGGTGAGAAGAAAAATATGGCCGTTACACAGTTTGAACCGGTTGATGCCAGGCGGTGCTTTCCATGCTGGGATGAACCTGCTTGGAAGGTAGTGATTTTGTTTAAAGTGATTCTGGAGACTTAACATAGTTGTAATTTCATCTTTGAGTCTACTAGGAAAGAAAGAGATTTAATTGACCCCGTTCATTATTATCGGAACTTTGATTGACAGGCTACATTCAAGATTAGATTGGATGATGTTCCATCTGAATTAGTAGCTCTCTCCAACATGCCGGTTGTAGAAGAAAAAGTGCATGGACATCTGAAGACAGTTTCATTTCAAGCATCACCAATCAGGTCTACATATTTGGTGGCCGTTGTTGTTGGGTTGTTTGATTATGTTGAAGATACATCTGATGGTAAACTCATACACAATGTCCCTTGTTTTGTGTGTATGTTTGTACAACCTTTTCTTGGTGGTGCCACTTTTCATCTTGTCATAGGGGTCAAAGTGCAGGTCTATTCTCAAGTTGGTAAGGCGAACCCAGGGAAGTTTGCTTTGAACGTTGCTGTCAAGACTTGAATTTTACAGAGAGTATGTTTTTGGATCACAATACTACAAAAATTACAAATCATTCATATTCAAATTTGAAGTTACACTTGATGCATGTTGTGGATTATAAGTAGTAGTTTCTCTAGTTTTTTTTTCCCTTCCCTGCTAATTCTGCATCATTATATTTGACATTCAAAATTGAATCATTGACGAAATGTTTGACAGTTACTTTGCTGTGCCATACTCTTTGCCCAAATTGGATATGGTTGCAATCCCTGATTTTCCTGGCGCCATGGAGAATTATGGTTTAGATACATACCAAGAAACAGCTTTGCTCTTTGATGAACAGAATTCTGCAGCTGCAAACAAGCAATGGGTAATATACACATCCTAAATGTCACTCTAGCTTTCAGAATTTAGCTTGGTTCATATGATATGTAGCTGTTGTTTGTGAACCCTAAAGAAATGTTTCATAGTTTCATTTGGAATTTGTGAAAGGTTGCAACTGCCATGGCACGTGAATTGGCACACCAGTGGTTTGGCAATCTTGAAACGATGGAATGGTGGACACATTTATGGCTGAACGAGGGATTTGCAACATGGGTATCACTTCATTTCACTTGTTGTAATTGTTATTGTATATGCTTTTGGACTTAAAGTGAGTATTTTAACGCCATTAGGTGAGCTATTTAGCTACTGATAGCATGTTCCCAGAGTGGAAAATGTGGACTAAGTTTCTTGATGAAATTACTGGGGGTCTTAAGCTCGATGGGCTTGAAGGATCTCACCCCATTGAGGTATTACTACTTGGACTAAGTCTTTCCATGGTTTTATTTTAATTCTGTTGTCCAAAATTTTGCTCTTTGGCGGCATCAAACCTAGATCACCTGCATGACAGGCTTTAAATAGTAATGTTCACCACTGTACTTTGCAGGGCATAATTTATTGAAGAGTATTAGTATATATGTGTTTCGGGTATATTATGTTTTAATCTTTCTTCGTTTTGGCCAGGTGGAGATCAATCATGCTACTGAGGTTGATGAGGGAGGTTCTGTTATCCGGATGCTACAGAACTATATTGATGCTGAATGCTTCCAGGTTGGTACTTTGGTTTGTTAGCAAGTATCTTTGAAGATTGAAGCAACTATCTTATTTCTGAAATTTTTACATTTATGTCATGGAAATTTCCAAAAAATCAAGGCTTCTGGGCATGCAGGATTTTTAGAGGATAGAGATCTTGAGGAGGTTGTTGGATTGTGATGTGAAATACTGAGCTAGCACAATATCTAGTTCCTTGGCACAATCATGCGGAGCTTAATTAAAGTCTTTTTTTGTTGTCAGAAGAGCTTAATCATAGTCTTTTAGCATAAATTTGATGCTGGGCTGATCTTGTCCCTTAAATCTATCCACAATGGCTGTGGTCTTATTTGTGTATGCCATAAGTTATACAGTTAATGAAATAGGATAACACTCTTCAAATTTGTACAAATAAACCGTATAGCCGCGCGGCTATACCCGTTAAATTTATACGAATATTTAAGAAGTCTAACCGCACAGCTATACTGTTTAAATGTATACGGATATTTTAATAGTATAGCCGCGCGGCTTTAATCTTTTAATAGCTAGACGCCTATACGTTTTAACTGTATTCGAATATTTTAAACGTATAGCCGCGCGGCTATACTTAATATTTATTTCTTTTTCCGTATAATATTCTAGTATTTATTCATTGGTACTTGGACAACTTATAAAAAGATATATTCTGTTCATATGACGATTCTTCTGGCCACGATTTAAGAATATTATGAGCAGTGCACGTGTGCCGACTGTAATCTTGAAGGTTCTTTTTCTAATTTTACAGAACAAAGAGAGTTTCAAAGTTAGATTAGCTTAATTATATTAGCTCTGTTTTTGTTTTTTAATTTAGCAATATCTGAGCTATTGTTTTATATATTTGAGTGAATTTGAAGAAAAAAAAAAGAAAAAAGAAAATCAATTTAGTTAGATAAATTTTCACTATTCGATCAATTATCTAACTTCCCTCATAAAATTAACTTTAAACCGTTCATAAAATCTGAATCAAAAGGAGAATTTCGTGATCTGCCCCAAAAACTGCAATTGGTTTGCAGATATCTATACCAAATAATGTTTCTATACAGATGCAGCAGTGCACGTTTTTCATATACAACATTTGCAAGGCAATTTACAACTTGACACAACAGGCTGTCGTCCAATAAAACGGTGTAAGATTCGTGTCGTATAATATACTCGTTATGTAGTAAAACTTTGTCACGTTTTGCAGCTAACTCCAAAAAACTTTGGTCTACCTATCAGCTAACACAGACTCACTCCATGAAAGCATCAGATCTCGCACAACGGTTGGAAAATCTGCACGTCCCGACACAAAAAAGAAAGCTGAATGTGGTCAACAAATGTAATACAAATAATTTTGATCGTAACCTAACATTTGAGTTTAAAAGGGTTAAATGAAGTTTTTACCTCGCGCTACTTCCACAGCAACTGACGGTACATCTATCTGATCCTCAACCAGTCTATACACATCCACAAGCTATAGAGAATGGCATATCAACAAGCAGCTTGTCAAAATTTAGTCCTAAAGATTATGTTTTTCATTTTCTTTCTTCTTTGTTTCTTCAGAAAATAAGAAAAAAGAGAGGTTCTCATACCTCTTGAATGTGAAGCTTTGAATCTTCTGTCAAAGCAAGAATGAGCTTTCTACGAATTCCTTCGTCGAAAATGAAAAGGCGAGCTCCATCTTTGATAGTGTCAGTGAGGTCCAGTTTCCTACTGACTTGCAAGTCTCTTGACCCTTGCCTGCACAACATAGCCAAGAAAATATAACCATCTTAAACTCCGAAGAAGAAGAACAAACAAATTGGCAAGCAGGGCATGATCAGATACAGACGTGTCTTTTGCTTGGAATGCAGGGTTGCTGCTCAATTTGGTCACGTTTTCTTTGGCAAGAACTATGAGGTTTTCTAGCCGCTTCCATTGGAAAACGCCATCTTTAAATAGTACCTAAAACCAGAAGCAGATTATTATCAAAGGATTGCAATTTCAGAACCAAATCTATATGGTTGATGATTCTTGGACATGGCTAATTGAAATAACAATATAGTAATAAGAAGAAGAAGAAATGCATAAGCTTGACCAAAGAAATCATACTTCGAAACCAGGGGAAAATTGAGGAGTTGTGGTTTGAACAAGTTAGGGAAAATAAATAGAAACTGATAAGGCCAGAGAAAAAGGAAGAAGGCAAAAAGGAGAAATTCAAAGTTTAATTCATCTCGTACCCATTACTGAACAAGTTAGGGAAAATAAAGAGAAACTAATAAGGCCAGAGAAAAAGGAAGAAGCCAAAAAGGAGAAATTCAAAGTTTAATTCATCCCGTACCCATTACAGACTATTCCCTTGTCCTGATACAATATAGGAAAGGAAAAGATGCCCAATGATTTGGTGCTGACTGTCTAACGGCACTCCTAGGTTCATGGAGGAATCCTATACATTTATTCTAGCATCATCTAAAGGAAAAACAAGGTTGGGCTTGAAGGAAAGAAGGCTCTGACGATATTGTTTATAGATAATTGGTTTTGATGTTTACTGAGTGTCAACAAAAGCTTTTTCATAGCTAATCAGAAAAATCCTCAAAATAAAACATAGTTGTTCCCATGGATAACACTGCTCATTTAGTTCAGAGCAAGTCCTCTTCTTTTCTTTTTTGAACAGCAGAGCAAGTTAATGAGAATGAAAGGTTCTTGAACATATGTAGGTTTGATTCAAAATTCAACTAACAGCCATCTAAGGACATTAAATACAAAATAGCTTTGAACTCACCTGTATGAGGCGTTCACGTAGAGCTGGGTTTGGATCCGTTAGGAGGCGCTTTGCCACATATGGATAGGCAACCTATTTGATTGAATAATGTTAAGAACAGTATGGGAAAGAAAGCTTGTCATACAACAAATGGCTATCACCACAATAACAAAATTTGTATACGAGAAATGAGGTTTCTAATTGCAAAACATGACAGGCACTCCATTGCAGCATTTAGTATACATAACTAAAAGTAATTTAAAAGAAAGTTAACATTGGGTTAAATGGTCTATTAGAGAAAATTTCTACATGCCTAATTTCACCCATTAGAAAAGGCGTATGAGAAAAATAAAAAGATCTACCCTTACCTCAAGAAATTTGAAGTCTGGCTGCAAAGTAAAACAGATGCCCTCTTGAGTCAATAAAGAACGGATAACAAGCGAAAACCTTTCTGGGATACGGATGGGATAGTTGTAGACTAATTGGTTAAACTTCCCTGCATCAAAGCCAGAAGAAATCATATTGCATATTACAAACTACATAAGAAAAGATAAAAACAAAAGGAGCTAACAGAAGACAATTATCTCTTTCTCTCACAGCATCAGAAAACCTTGCAGGCAACTAAATCATACCTAAATAGGGTATAATTAAGACGAAGGATTATATACATATCATATCTACACACGCTCACACAAGCCCAGACTTACACAGAAAAAAGAAAAACTGGAATAAGAATCAAAATTATAGGACATGAAATTACCGGTAACGCTTCGAAAATTAAAGTCAGACAGTCCTTTTCCAACAGAGTTCTGCCATATCGATTCTAAAGCTGGAACAATAGGAGACACATCAGTCCCAGGAGCCAAGAAGCCAAGTCGAGTGAAATCATTTGCCATCTCAACATAGTCCTCGTTTACAGCATGGACAACAGCATCGATCAAAATTTGTTTATTTTGCTGAAAAATAAATGACAGATCAATATGTAGGCAACGCAAATTAAGAAAAACTAAAGCATAATAGAAAACTAACAGATACAAATGCATTCTTATTTTTCATATAGACCATTGAAATGTACTAGTTTTGGTGGCTGGGCTGTCCTACTGGTATGGATGGTTACTACGTACTATGTTAAACCCTCACATCTGTAAGAAGACTACATTAAAGATATCGAGTTTTCCTATTAAATACCATTGAAGTCCATATTTCACCTGACTAAGAACAGCTACGTTCCCGAAGTCCACGTATGCAATACGTCCATCTTGCATGGCAAAAATATTTCCAGGATGTGGATCTCCATGGAACAACCCAAATTCTAGCAATTGCCGCAATGCAGCACTGACTCCAACCGTTAAGAACCCATTTACGTCAATACCAGCATCTTTAACAGCCTGAAATACATGGAGGGATATTATTGATAAAGATATATCTTCTCATGTTTCTTTAAAATAGCACTGTTTTATCTTGACAATCATACCTGTGGGTTAGTGCACCGAATACCATCAATCCACTCCATCACTAGAACACGTGGACCACAAAGTTGCTTGTAAACCAGAGGAATTTTAACTGTAGGATCACCTTTGAAGTTCACAATAAAATCTTCAATGTTGCGGGCTTCCTGTATTACAGGAAACAGAGTTTCACTAGTAATTAGAAAGGTCAAAATAAAAATGCAATCATAGTGGTTGTTCAAACTGCAATTCAAGTCATGATGATAATAAGGCTGTAGGAATAAATATAATGCCATCAAGGTTCATTTTTTGTGCTATAGCGCAGGTCTGAAATGTACCAAAGTGTAATCAAGCTCCTCCAAAAGCTTCTCACCAAATTCATCAACAATCAGCTCAGCATTGCACCCCAGTTTCTGTAGACTGATGCCATTCAAGAATGAAGCAAGAGTACGGAATAGAAAGAGATCCCGGTAAATTATAGGTTCTATCTCCGGCCTTTGGACCTGTAAGTATTAAAAAAATAATAATAATAATTTAGATTGTTTTCAGGATTTTTGCCACAGTAACCTTTTCATCATTTTTGCAACATAACAATTGTGGAGCTGTTAATGACCTAAGAAAAGGCCCTTATGTAAACCTTAATAGCAACTTCCTCTCCAGAATCACGTAACGTAGCTCGGTAAACTTGACCTAAACTGGCAGCTGCTATCGTCTGAGACGAAATTTTACTGAAAACAGCTTCTAGGGGTCGACCCAATTCCTCTTCTATTATATTGAAGGCAACCTGAACCAATGTCATGCCAAATTCTATTTTAAGTTATCTAAACTCCACAGAACAAAATTGTCTCATCCCAGATACAAGCAACAAGATTTTTTTTTTGTTGGTAAAATGAGTTTTTACCTGATTGGGGAAGGAAGGAACGTCATCTTGAAGAATGCACAGTTCATTCATATAATCTTCTCTGATAATATCAGGTCTGTTTGCAAGAACCTTTCAATACATGGGTGAAATCAGGCATATGTATATTTGAGCAAATATATGAACCTAAAATTCAATGGCTGAGTACAACTAGATTTCAAATCTGCATGTGGAGAGAAATTTTCCACTTTGATACTTCATACTACAACTGAAGTAACATGGTGACAATTTCATTCTAATTTTTCTTATATCGATCTGAATTTCAGAAAGCTATGTGAATAGACCATAAAAAGCATTGAAGTTATTTAAGAAAAATCTTACAATTAAAAAATAAAACAGTCAAAACTCTTATTATAATCTCAAAAAAATATTTATCCCAAATGCATCGGATCGACCACAATGAAGGGTGCCTCCTATTACATCTAATCTAACCTTTTAGATCTTTACATATTTTCTTCTTCATTGCATTCTTGATCTTAAATATTAAAACCTGATTGGAAAAACTTACAGCTAATGCATCAAATTTTTTTTTGTTGTTGCTATTTTCAGCTAATGCAGTGGAAGTATACTGACATATTTCAACTGGGAAAATAGGATATGACTGATATGAGTGAGGTGCAAACCTGGCCGGCTTTGATGAAAGAAGGCCCCAAATCACACAGGAGGTTTCTAAGCTGCCGAGCACGAAATGGAACAACTTCTTCATCCCTTCCGACGAAGCAGTCATATGTCAAGGCAGACCAGTACAATCCCAAACTCCACACAATCTCCACACCTCGCGAAATTAGAGACAAAATTGCCCCTCTGGATTCCAGCACCTTATTCCTCACCTAATTATATACAGCAGCATCAAATCCAAATACCTTCTCATCATCCATATTTCAAAAGAAGCTAGATGATCATCAAATTCGCCCAAAATTAAACACAAATGCAATTAGAAACATGACAAACTAAATCAATTACAATTTCCAACCAGGACTGAATCATTTGCGTCCCGTCATATTCAACTTTCATTATCAACAACATTAATTAACATACAACTTCACACCAAAAATTAAAAGAAATGAATATAATATAATATAAATTCAATGAACTATAGTTGAATTTCGTACATTTTCGGGTGTGTACTTGCGGAACGGCACGCAAACGCCGCGTTCGAAGTCGAGCTGCTCCATGGCCGCGCTAGGCTTGTTCGATGGCTCCAACCTGCTCTCACCGCCGCTCCCCAAGCTCCTCCGCTTTTCGATTGCGGACGACGCAACGTTCGAAACTCGGAGTTGCAACGGTCTCTTGCCTCTCCGTATTCGAAGCCTGTACTTAAACGACGTCAGAGCTTGCAACGGCGCATTTAATCTGTGGCTTGGAACAGCGTGAGCTCTCGAGCTTAGGTGCTTGGTAGGAGATGGAGCTGTGCTTGTGCAATTTACACACAGGAAGTCCATGGCTTCTGCTTTCTCAGTGGAAGTGAGAGAGAGAGAAGGTGGTGGGAGAAGGGGACGATTTTTGGTGGTTAAGGAAAAGGGGCAAAGAGGAAGTGAGCAAGTGAGCAACGACTCCAAAAATTAGTTGGAAAAAACGGATATTATATTATATATTTGTGTGAGCCATGGCCGGCCACATAAACGTTTTGGGAAGTAGTTCGGATTATTAGTTCAAAACGTAAGGAAAAGTGGGAATTGTGAAAGTGATAGGCTGCAACGCAAATCTTGTCTTTAGGATAATTTCTTTTAATTATAAATATCTATGTTATATTTTTCAGTAATTACGATAAGATTTTAATACCTGATTGTGGGTAATAATAAATTGCTTGCTACAGCTCACTTTGGCCATTCAAAGATCTGGTCTTTATATGGAGTCATATCGGAGACATTAGGTGCTCAAATCGGGTCCATATATGGAGTCATATAGGACACATTAGGTCATTGGAAAATATTTTGGTCATGTTTACTGATGATGGAGTTGCACATGGGTTGGCTCCTTCTGCTTTATTTATGAACTATTGTTTACTGACTTGGGTTTTGTTTGATGTGTATGTATACATCATTCCTTAAAATGTAGACTTTGTTTATTTGAGTTTATTTTGATTGTTATGTATCTTATATGAATCTCGGTCCAATATTTCTGTTTATTTAATATTTTGGAAGTTTATAGAAATATTAGACCGACGTCCAAACCAAAGACATACCAATCAAAGAAAATTCAAATAAACAAAGTTCAACAAAAGCATTTCAAGGGGACGGTATAAAACCTAAAATGTATACTTCAAGAACATATACATACCACTCGCTATACGAAAGCATCGGATCTTGCACACCGGTTGGAAATTCTACTTGTCCGAACACCAAATGAGCTCATGCTAATTCCACAACATCCTAAAGATTATGTTTCTCCTTTTCAGAGAATAAGAAAAGCCTCATGAATTGAATGTGAAGCTTTGATATAACAATCTTAAACTCTCCAGCATAAGAACAAACAAATTGGCAAGCAGGGCATGATCAGACACAGACATGTCTTTTGCTTGGAATGCAGGATTGCTGCTCATCTTGACCACGTTTTCTTTGGCAAGAACTATGAGGGTTTCTAGCTGATTCCATTGGAAAGCACAATCTTTAAATAGTACCTAAAAGCAGAAGGAGATTATTGTCAAATCAACATCCTCAACTTTTCTTTTCTTTATTCATTTCTACACGTGTCGGTATGTTTATTAGTGTTGTTGGAAATCAATTAATGACTGTTACGTTTGGTGCCACTTAACCTTATATTAGGAGAACATTTTATAAAATAGCCGTTATATAAAATTTATTTTAGCATCATTTTTTTTTATTTGATCTCATTTATCTCCTTGACGGCTCTCTTCAACATATATTTTTATTTGAAAATTAGTTGGCACTAGGAGAGAGTAAATTGAAAAGAGTTGTCAAGGAGATAAATGAGACTTTTTAAAAAAAATGTGATGCTAAAATCGATTTTATATAACGATCCGTTTATAAAATGTTCTCCTAAAATGGGGGTAACCGGCAACATACGTAACGGTCATGAATTGATTTGTAAAAAAATAATAATAAACAGTCACACGTGGAGAAATGAATAAAGAAGCAAAAAGATGAGTATGTTAGCTTTGATGAAACAAGGCCCCAAATCACACCGAAATTTATGAATATCAACTATCATCAGCTTGCACCTCTGATCTTTACAGGAGATGAAAGGGACTCTTTCCTATAAGTACCATGATCATTCTCTCAACAATTAGAGGGGCATCCACGTAATGTGCATGATAAAATAGTATAGCATATATACATGACAACAAAGAATAATAAAAGTGGTAACTTAACAAATGCATGAATGTGTTCAATCACACAAAAAACACAAGTCAAGTTCAAGCTCCATGTCATCCGGTATAGTCGATATATGAGATGGAATTGGTAAATCATATACTTTTGTTTTTCAGTTTGGCAATTTTATCTTTGCGAAAAAGTTTCACGCCAAATGAGAAAATGAAACCCTCCATCTAACTGGTGTTTCATTTATTTTCTCATGAGAGATCAAGACAAACATTAGCTACATTTTTTTATGAGTAATATGCCCCCATTAACTATGATGATTTTTTCAATTTAGAAAAACACGATGATTGTTCAAAAGTATTGTGGATTAAATTAATAGTCATATACTCATTTTTAGCACTAAAACTATAAATAAATCATATACTATTTAATTTTTATAAACATACAAAAAAAACCCAAAAAATGACTACTAGACCTATTAAATTTAATTTTGATTATTAAATTACTTTTATGCTTTATTGAGTGTTTTGGGCTTTTTTATGAGGTTGAGTTTGTTTTAATAAATCAATGACAATTTTGTAATTTAAAAGAAGTTAAAAGTCTTTTTATTATATTGTAAATAGGTTTTGGGTATGTTTCTAAAGTCAATTTCATATAGTTATTTATTTATTTATAATTTGGGATCCTATATTAGGTATAATAGTGAATCTCTCTTAAATTAATTAAACATATACATAAAAAGATGAGAAGATTTGTGATTAAAAGAGTTGTGAGCTCAACGTGAGTGACATATATAACCAATGACATTATCCCTTTTTCAAGATAAACAATTCGGTTTGCATCCCTTTTCTGATTATGTTTAACCTCTCGTGTTCGTACTGCTATGACACTTGTTTTTGTGAGAAAACTCCATCCTATCATAACTTTGGGAAAAATACAAAGAAATAAGATTTTGTTTAAAAAACAATTCGAATTTCCGATTAATTTAAAAAGAAAAGAAAATGATAAATTCGATTTTACCCAGAAGAGTCGGGTCAAAAAATAGGGAAATGAGCAAGATGAAGATTTAGCGGGAAAATTAAAAGTCGAAACAAGATTGGCGGGAAGATCATATCATTCCCAAATCCCAATTATAAATAGCATCAAATCATCTCATGCCCCATTTTCCCTCTCTTTCCTTTCTCAGATAAATTTCTCTCTCCCACGGTTTCTGCGATGTTCTCAAGCAGCCAATTCGACTCCACCTCCGCCTTCTCCGGCGGCGGCTTCATGGCTTCTCAGTCTACTCAGTTCGGTGATTCCACTCCATCTCCGGCCAAGGTAACGCATCTCCTCCACTCTCTCATATGCCTCCCTTAGCCTCTCGAATAACTGCAAAATGAAAAGTATATTGCGTCTGTATTTGTGATAGTTAAATGACGACTTAGGGTTTCGATCTGAGTCAGTGTTTGGTTGCTTGCCCTTCAATTTACTGGCAACCAAACAAGGGGTTTTATTTGGATCTTATTTTTATTTTATTACTCGTTGAGGAATTGTTGCTTTGTTTGTTGTTGCAGAGTCGCGAGACTCACGGGTTGGTTCCTGTGACAGTGAAGCAGATAAGCGAATCCCATCAATCTGGTGATGAAAAGTCAAATTTTGTAATCAGCGGGGCAGATGTTGCTAATGTACTAATTGTTTTTCGAAAAATCAACATACTTAAGTTTTCTTTTCTCAAAAAGTTTTAATTAAAATTATATGTGGTTGGTTTAGGTATCGGTGGTTGGCATGGTATTTGATAAATCTGAAAGGAACACTGATGTTGGTTTCACTATTGACGATGGAACAGGGCGAATCAAATGCCGAAGATGGTAATGTTTGCATTTTTTTAGTTAGATACAGTTTATATCATCACATTTTTAACAGTTTGAATAATTTGTTTAGATTATATTGTTTCATGTAATGCACAATTTATAACAACAGAAGCTAAAAATGCGTTTCAATTATACCTACTACTTTCTTGCACAAGATAGATACATTGATCAGTAACGATTTAAGTTCTGAGTCCACCCTGCTTTCTGATAATGAGTTACTCTATTTTTTGTTCTCTTAATAGGGTGAACGAGAATTTTGACTCAAGAGAAATGCAGGAAATAGAGTAAGTTGCACTCTCCATCATCAGTGAGTTTTGTATTGAAATTTTAAGCCTTATTATTTACATCAGATATAAAGAGCAACCAACTGTTTATGAGGTTCTTATGTATTATTTTCCAATTGATACAGAGATGGAATGTATGTTCGTGTTAATGGACACTTGAAAGTCTTTCAAGGTGTTCGACAAATAGTTGCCTTCTCCGTGAGGTATGGTATAAAATATTTTCCTTTTAGTTTGAGCAATTTAGATGTCTTGAGATTTTCAGTTGTTTTAATGCCATGTGATTCACAGTTCTCATTGTACCTAGCCACTTAGCTTTACCAATGCATCATATAACTAATTCCAATATGTCAATTGAGGTGGGATGATGCAACTAAAACAGGTGCCACGTTGTATTCACTCATAATCAACACAAAGGTATGCAGTGCATGCACACACAAACACTTGAACTTTTCAATATGGTTGAAACAACACATTGAAGTTTGTGTAAATCTTAATATAGATGTCTTACTATCGGGAATAGTTGATTGGGAGAATGTTTTCAATCGTACAATATTGCATTGTTAAAGAAGTTAGATTTCAGACAACTCTTGTAAAATATTGTTGAGTTTTACTTTAATTTTGGATCTTTGTTCTTTTAATGTTTTGCTGTTACTGTGATGTAGCTCTAAAGAATTATTATTTACAGAATTTTGGGTTGTGTTGCAGGCCTGTGAAAAACTTTGATGAAGTTACCTTTCACTTCATTGAATGCATACATACCCACTTACAGACATCAAAGTTACAGGTATCAGTAATAACTTGAATCGATGAAACAATTACCTTGTTTTACACCTTCATTCACTTGGAGGTAAATTTGGATAGAATGCATATCTTATGTCTTTTATATTTGTTCATGGTGTATTTACATTCATTAAAGCTGCAAGGAAATTCTGCAACTCAACCTCAGTCTGTGGACTCATCTCTTAGCACTCCTGTGCGGAGTGGGTCAAGTGGATACCATACAGCCCCATCAAACCAAGTAAGCTATCTAACTTTGAAAAATTTACATTTCAAGCTGTCCTGTTCTTGTTTAGCATGCAATTAATGTTGAATTTTGCAGTTCTCTGGGCAAGTTAGCGTTGATGGGATAAAGGGCTGTGATCAGTTGGTCCTCGACTATCTGCAGCAGCCTTCAAGCATGTGAGTTATCATGAACTTATTTCCCCTGTTTTGGTTTTTGTTAGTATTGCCTTGTTTTGTGGAAGATATGTTGGCTGCGGCTGCCTATATTGAACTATTGGGACTGGTTTTCTTTTGCAGTGGAAAAGAAAAGGGGATACACAGAGATGAACTTTCCCAGCACCTGAAAGTCCCTGTGGAAAAGATATTGTATTCTCTCTCTCTCTCTCTCTCTCTCCACATCCAATTATGCATGCAGGAGTGACTTCTTTTGATTCTTATTCTTGATTTCACATTTCTATTTCAGGGAAGCAATCAGATCTCTTGAAGAGGAAGGCTTAATATATTCCACGATTGATGAGTTTCACTACAAGTCAGCAGCATATGGCTAAGTATTCGTCACGAATTTTGACTTTGTGCTGCTACGGTTGGAAAGGAAAGTAACTTATATGAGTGCTGTTATGTATATTTCTCTTTTAATATCTTTTTATGTCCATTCGGATGGGTTTAGTACCAAAGTTCAAACAATTACATTTGTTGTTTTGTTTAATCAAAAGCGCTACTCTTCCAGCCGAAAAATATTATGGATTGAACATTCAGTATCAAATACTAAAATAGTCAAAACGTACAATATATGTACGTGCAGATTTTTCATGTTTAATACACGTGTTTTTACACAATTGTCAACAATACATATACAATTCATGCATTACACACACAATTTTACATATTATTGAATAAAAATAATATATATTGAAATACTATAAAGTGGCTGAACTTTATGATCATTCATATGCTTGGTAGTAAGGTAAGTTAGTCTAAGGAAAAAGAAGAAATTGATTCATACCCACTCTTGCAGGGATTTTTATAAAATTTTCTTTAACAAATAGTATAGCCGCACGGCTATACCGTTGAATATAATATATTCCAAGAGTATAACCGCACGGCTAAACTGTATTTGTCTTGTTTTTACGCACAGCACTCTCGAAAACACGTGGTGCTAATTTCCTTTTAATAAATAGTACCGCCGGCCGGCTATACTTTCTAAAGATAATATATAGCCGGCCGGCTATACTGGGTTTTTTGAAATTTTGTTTAAAAATAGTATAGCCGAACGGCTATACTATTAAAATACATTGGGTACTTGGGAGCTGGGCCATGCTATGTAATTGGAAGTTAGCCCACATAAGGTAATTGAGAGTTGGGCCGAGTAGAAGCCAATTGGGCTTCAAATTCACCACATCCAATTATGCATGCAGTAGTGACTTCTTTTGATTCTTATTCTTGATTTCAAATTTCTATTTCAGGGAAGCAATAGAAATTTAACCTGAACGTTATTGGATGTGGAGAGAGAGAGAGAGAGAATACCGATGTCTAAAAGAGGAGATATCTAACCTGAATGTTACAAAAGACGACATCGTCTTAACTTTACCACGTCGCATGTTATTTCATAAACGAAGTGGAAAATGATGAATTCACGACGGTATTTTAAATCCATTAGTAAATTTGTCGACGTTAAGATATATTTGGACGTCGTTCCTTTACAAAAACAACATTATATGAATGTATCCACAT
This sequence comes from Prunus mume, assembly GCF_029339155.1. Taxonomy (NCBI): domain Eukaryota; kingdom Viridiplantae; phylum Streptophyta; class Magnoliopsida; order Rosales; family Rosaceae; genus Prunus; species Prunus mume. The sequence continues at coordinate 9,485,227 of NC_142699.1, read as the reverse complement.
CTCTTTTCTTATGATAATGTCGTTAAAATTTCTTTACACGGCTAATATCGGATTAACAACGCCGTCTAATAGGAATTAGACGACAGTAATTTTTTTAATGATGACGTATATATTATGAAACACGGCTGTCTTTTGAATGATAATGACGCTGTATATTGACGACAACGTCGTTTTTATAAATTAATATGTCGTAAGTAATGACCCCAACATATTTTCCACGTTGTTTATTTTAAGATCGTGTCGTTAAAACTAGTTTACACGGCGGTGAACTGAGAAACCTTGCCGTGTCAGATCCATTAGACGACGATTATATTTTAAGAGATGACGTATAAATTCTGTAATACGGCTCTCAATTATTTGTAACCGACGTTGTTTATTAGTACAACGTCGTCAGTTTAAATATATGCGTCGTAAGTAATGGCCCAAACATCTATTTTCATATAATCATTAATAGAAAAATCAAAGTAGAAAATTCATTTCACGACGGTTGTTGAAAAGATACTGACGTAGTAGGAGTGAATAACGTCGTCGATTATGTATTTAAAGACGTCATATTTTTATTTGTCGTGAAAGGTATATTTAACGGGGCTGGGTTTTAGTTCTCGTCGTTGTATGTATATCTTGCGGGCCATGTTCTGTTAATATATGTCATATATTTCCTTTTTAATGATGTTTTTTGTTAGAATTGGTCGTCTATTCTCATACTCGACTGTTTTTTTTATCTCTTTTTCGTTACAAAGACGTCGGTTATTATTTGTTAATGACGTTGTTTGTTTTAACAACGACGGTGATTTAGCGTCGTGGAATGACACCCAAATAGATGTCGGTCGATTCCACGACGGTTTGAAAACCGAATACACTGACGGTGAATTCCCATCGTCTTTATCCTTTTTTGTAGTAGTGTATGGTGGTCATCCACCAACTTATGCATTTACAACAAAATAAAAAATATCTGTTTTTTCAGTTTTTTTTATTTATTTCCTAACAACCTACAAGTTCTCAAATTTTTAAGATTTGAAAACAGTTTTCAAGTTGCATACCAAACAAGTTTTTGAATCTTAAAAATAGATTTAAGAGCTCTTTTTTTTTTTTTTTTATAAAGAAAAATCAAAGTTTTTGAGTTCCCTTTTTGAATAGGATACCAAACGCCCCTAAGTGATTTAGGAAAGAATCAACTACCTAGGTACATACAAGTTGAACCAAAAATTTAGTCATTTAATTACCAAGTTAAGTTTAACTTTTACGCCGACTAGTCTACATCATGCATAGGACATAGGAGAAAGAAAGACCTGGATGATCTAGGATTAGCTTATATATGAAGTTAAAAGCCAAGGGATACCCTATTATTATTCTCCATTAGTGAATAGAATTTCATGTTGTTGAAAGATCATAAAAATCAATCAAGCATGTCGACGGAGACGCATCTTTTTCGTAGCACAGTGCTTATTACTACGGAAAGTCGAGAAACAGTCGTACCCGAAACTACTGTAATCCAAATCAGTATGGACGACGGGTTTCCGATCAGCTTGAAGCTCTTCAACCATGTCAGAGGAAGCTCCGGCTATCCAGACCTCCTAACCGAAAGAGGAGTTACGGTCCCTCTCTCTCGTCTCAAGCCATCAGCCGAAGGCAACAGCAGGAGAATCCGGAGTCGGTATAGAAAGGTTCTGGCCGCCAACCTTATCAGGATGGGTGTCCCAGAAGATGAACATCGGGGTATTATTTGGAAAATATTTCAGGCCGTTGATGACGTGGCCATCCACGGAAGCAGCCGGGAGGGGTTGCCTACAGTTACTATCCTCATGGTCATGGAGGAGGTGACTCTGGATAATAATAATAATTACATACCCCCATCGTTAGGTTTTCCAACAAGTGTTGAGGAACCATTATATTACAAGCTGATTGGATTATTCTATTGTCCTAAATTTCCTTTTCATAAACTTCGTTCTGAGGGTGTGGAGGGTTTGGACAGAGTGATGGTTAGGTTGGAAGAAGTGGTTAGATGTAGGGCATGTCTAATTTGTGGCGAGGCCCTTGATCCTCCCCCTCCTCCTCCTCTTGGAGAAGAAGAAGAAGCTCATCGTCAACATCAACAAAAAGAAGGGGTGCCCAAGAAGATTAGTATGATTTCTCGCTTGCCTTGCTCGCATCTTTTTCATCAAGATTGCATTGTGCGGCTGTGGCTGCGTAGAAGTAGGAGCAGTCGCGGCGGAGGTTGTCCCCTGTGCCAATTGACAATGCTCGTTAAGGGCACAAAGGACGTGCTCGCGAAATTTCAAACACACTCGAGATCGTGGGGGTTGCCGCTCACGATATTTACCGGCGGCATAATAACTGCCGGTACGCTTCTTTGCAAATTATTGAAGCATCGATCATCAAAAGGGAATTAAATTTGGTGTCTTGTAGTAGTTATTTTGAAGGTTTAATAATTCATAGTTTCCTGGAGTCAGTCTTTGAATTTACAAATGAATCGAATTGTTAATTTTAATAAATTAAATTAGCCTTACAATTAAGGAATTACTTGTTATAGTGCTCATGATTCTTTTCTTAGTTACTTGTTATGGTGCTCATGCTCATGCTCTGTTAGATAGTTAGGGGCTAACAATTGGGTTTTACAATTTTTTTTATTACTTTTTTTAGGAATGTATAATATATTTGATCTCAACACCAAGTTAATAGCGGATTATAAACCATCCAATACACATGTTACATGTGGAAATATTGTTCAATATATAGATTATAAAAATAAAATATTTTCACATATATCGTATGTGTATTGGATAATACACTAACCACGTGGTGCATCCAGAACATACAAAAATTTCTCCAGTAGTAGTCGGTACGGTGCTTTCGTTTCATTCTGTTGTTCTTATACTTGTTGGCTTTGCTGGTGACACTATAATTTTAAAATCATGTTTAGAGATCTCTAATTTAAATTCTGATATTATAAATAAAAAATAAATTAAGATGTGGAGTTGATCTGAAACTCAAAAACTGGGATTTGGGTTAGCCCAAAATAGTCCCACGACCAATGTATTTAGGCGTCCAAAACTTCACCAAGCCCAATTCCAGGCGGATTGGAATTTAGCCCGAGTTTCCAGTCGGACCGCAACTGACATATACAATAGAATCGTTGCACTTGGGGGTCCCTTACCCTTCCTACCGCCTCAAAACTTCTACTGTCAGCCTTAGCACGTGACACAAAAATGAACTTAAAAGTGAAGAAAATTTGGAAATAAGAGTTTAAATACAACTAAAAGAAAAATACGTGTTTTGATTTTGGATAGGAAAGAATCAAAACACGTATTCAAAAGGGAAACAAGAAAAATACTGCACTGCAATAGGGTCAAAATTTGGACCAAAAAAAGAAAAAAAAGGGAAACAAAAAATAAAATAAAATTGTACTGAATTCAATTCCAGCTCGTCAGCACATTGATGCAAGCATGTGTTCGCTGAATTGGTTCGAGCAGCAAGAACGTCCTTTGGGCTGTATTTTTATTATTATTTTTCTTTATAAAAACATTTTAAAATATATATTAAAAAAAACCAACAGCAATATATATATATATAATTATATATCATCACGCTTTCTTGAACACTAAAAAGGAAAAAAAAGTTAATCATCATCATTCATCAATCTCTTGTTTGAGAACAATCAGTATAAAATCAAAATAACATAATAATAAAAACCAACGAATATATTTTATATAGATATAATTGAATTAATACAACGATAATATAGATTGTAGAATACTGACTTGAATTGTAGATAGAGTCCTGCAGATTTGCAGTGTCCTTTAGATAGTATTTCTCTCCTACCCTTGTGCTTGTAGTTCGATAGGAGTCTGTCCACCAGGATTAAACTATCTTAAATCTAAGCCTAAGCACAGTGGCTTGATTTCTGGCGAACAGTGGTATGAATTCTCTCAAGAAGTGTAAAATGTGAGAATGATGATGCAGTTCAAAGGTGTTCTTCTGGTTTGATCGTATTGTCATTATATAGAGGTCTGACACCTCTTCATCCAACAGTTATGTTAACTGTTTTAATTAATTCGAATTTCAGATTTTGGTTTTATCTGAAAAAATCGAATTTTCAATTAATAAAAATAAATTATTAATTAAATCAACAGAGCCCAATGCCCATCTTTTGACAATTAATTATATATATATATATTTATTACACAAATATATATATAATCCAAGCTCAAACCATGTTGAGGCTCAAGTTTGCCTCCACTAGGCCCATACTTTATTTAGTAATTCTAATGTGTTGGTGCTTATAAACTATGGAAGAAAACTACTCTATTCCAATGTGGGACTACATGCAAGTGTATTTTCCTATACAAACTCTAACATCTCTTTGGCTCTTTTGTTCAATCCTTTGACAATTTTGTTTTTCTTTCAAATTCAGGAATTTCAACACTATAAAATGAAAATTCTAATTCCTAAATTCGTAAAGACCAATCAAAATTTGTGATTGCCATTGTTGATGATGAATTTTAGTTATAAAAACTTGTTTTATGACTTTAAGTAATGAAAAATGATTATTTTTAGTATTTGAATTAGATTATGTGAGGGTCCCATTTTAAGTTTCATACAAGACCTTCAAAATCTCAAAACCGACAATTGTTGGTGATGGTGGCAGCATGGGGTGGGTGTGGTGGTGACGATGGTGGTTGAATGGTAGTGATGTGAATGAGTATGGTTTGGGTGACGATGGTGGTAGAAGTTGTGGTGGTGATGGCTATTGCAAAAGAAAAATGAAAGAAGAGGAGGGAGAAGAGATCACCCTTTTAAGTTCAGTAGTGTGAATGCCGGGACAATGTCATTTCTTTGTTGTCTACTCGTACGCATTTCACGGTCTCTAAAAGAGTGGGGTGTGGTCACTCTGCTACATTAAATTCGTTTCCTTGGATTTAAAGGGCTGTGCCACGTGCGAACACACTCCATCTGTGAAAAGCTCAAGAGAAATCCACAATCCCATTTCGACACTTGGCATGTGCCACCTGGCCCTGTGATCTAGTGTCTCCATCTCCTTCACGTGAAACCCCTCACATTTTGAAGATTTTGATCTTCCTCCCCCTCATGCTCATGTTGGGGACCTCAATGTTGCTGTACAAGAATCATTTCCAATCAATAAAAAGTACTTGTGTTTTATGATTTGGTATAAATTGGTTCTCTTTCCCCTCACATGATTTGGATATTGGATAATGTTTTGTCCCTACTTCTTAATCTTATCCCCCAAATTTTTTGATTTGGTACATAAATCCCAAGAAAAGAAGGAAAATATATATCCATCGTGGAATTCTCTGGTCACTTCTTAATATGAAAATTATAAGCAAATTCTAGGGAAAATTCAGTTGTCGTGACGACGATACCTTTCTTATTTCTTAGTACAAGATCAGAAAAGATTTCTCTTGAAAAATACAGCTTTTATTTTAGAGTATAGTTATTAAATAGCTCTGGTTTAATTTTGTGTTTAACTTAATTAATTAGTCAGGCTTTATTTATGTAACTCTTCCTTCTTTTTCAGAGAATCATAGCAGTAACAATCAAATCATGGGCATGTCGTTGGTATATATAGCCGTGAGCTGTGCTTAGTGATTGTAATTACCAAACTGCCACTGTCTCTTTCTCAGTAGCAACGCACCTATCTAATCGATGCTCTCCAAATAATACACATGGCACAAAATGTAAAAAAATATATATAGTCGACCCATTTGCTTCAAATCACAAGAACTGTTCTTATTAGATCATCACAAAGCCAATATTTTACAAAGCAATCCAATATCCCCAAATAACACAAACAACATGTAGACGTACTCTTTATTACAAGCAAATAAAATTAAACCCAAAACATATCAAACACTGAACCAACTAAGGATGACATAAAGAAGGAAATTAAACGTATCAAATGAGACTCACACAACTGTAGGATACCAACTGATCATGTGTCACTCGCATACAGCTACATGTCTCGGACATGGAAGATGTTGGGGTTTTTAATGACAATATCGTACATGTAAACGGAGTTGAACTTGGAGAAGTCTCTGGGAAGAGAGATTAGGTCAATGGAAGATCGCTTGTGGAATTGGAAGAGGTCGGGGTCGCCTCCATAGTACCTCTCCCACCCTAATCCGGTCAATATTTGCTCGAGGGTCGAGTAGGAGGACACCACCTGTCCACTTGGCAAGTGCACCAAGGCCTTCTTCCGGGAAGATGTCTCAGCCTGTGGATTTTCCACCAGACGAATCACCCCGTTCTTGAAAACCCAAACCCCAGACATTGTCTTTCTTCTTTCTTTGGTAGTAGCTAGTGGTGCTTGGTTTTTTGGGTGGAGGGTAAATTGATGCAAATGATGTTTGTTTGGAGATGAGAGAGAGAAAGAGGAGAAGGAAATGAATTGAATTGTACTTTGTGTTGTGTTGTGGCAAAAGAGAAGGGTGGGAGGGGGTATTTATATGTGTCAAAGGGGCAAATAAAAACAAGGGGGAAATACTCTTTGAGTGGGAGGGAGAAACTGAAAAGGATGGTGGATTGAGGTGTGGGCATGTTTGGCTTTGGAAGAGAATCTAGATTAAGTGGGACCCAATGGGATTAAAAATATAAGGGTGCTGCATGGATGATGCCCCTAGGGTTTGATTTAGGGCACAATTCAGCACCATCCACACACACATCCAATTCCGTGGGGTTGGGGTTCGGAGGAATCTTTGTGTTGCTTAAACATTGCAAGCTAAGCTAAATGTAGCTTTTTCGAGTGTGCTTTTTATTTTTTATTTTTTATTTTTTACTTTTTATTTTTATTTAAATTTTTTGATGGGGAATCTTTTATATTGCTAGGGTTGGGGCAATGCATGCCACTATTCATTCATTAATAAAAGATTCAAAAAAGAAGAAAGTCAAATGATGGAAAGAAACCCACTTAGATCACGAGATGTCCACGTGAAGGGAGTGGGAGTGATTGGGCATATTTTTATTTTCTTGTGTGGATCTTGGGATGTTGGTGGGTTTGGCTACTGAAAGCAGATGTTTGGGTTTCTTTCTGTTGGAGACACGTACTGCTTTGCTATTTGTGATTTTTTGCAACCTTAAAAGCCTAGCTTTGCCCACGCTGTCTTGTCAAATCAGGTTTGGATTTTGTTTGTGAGTTTCGAGCCTAGATTTATGAAAAGAAGAATTAGTTAGAGTCTAGACTTATGAAAAAAAGGGAGTTAATTCATAATGCAATCAGTAAATATATGATATGTTATACGGTTTAGTTAAACATGAATATGTAAGGATCTTTAAATTTCCATTTTGACTTCGAATTTTATGAATCACAGGCTTCCAAAATCATATATACTTGTTTTCAAGTTTTCATTCTGAAAGTGATGCCGTTCACACTCGGTATTTGTTTTCAATTATTGATTAGCAAAGTATTTACTTTTACATTCAAAGTTAATTAGCAAATGACTCTAAATATTCGATCCGTAGGCCTTACGTCTCTTTTGCGTCTCTTTTGTATCAAAAAAAGGAAAATAAAAAAGAAAAGTATTCATCCACTACTTATCACTACATACATGTACTTGGAAGTTGTTGATATTGCTTGATCTAAAAAGCAAATTAAAAGAAAAGGATAGTAAGTCTGACAATAAAATGTGTGGAATTTTTGCTTAAAAAGAAAAACCTTGTGCAATCGATGACATCCCCTTAATATCTAAAAGCAGCAAATTTCGACCAACAAAATGCTTCAAGTGATTAAGATAAGACAGTCAATTATTATTGTAAATAATAATTTTCACAATTGGGATTTCTCAACACCACTTAAATAAATTATATATGTCACACTCAATTCAAACATATAATTGAGCCCTAATGTACAATAATTTGTCACCAAAAGGACCACTTGACTAAGTCTCAATTATCATTGTCAAAAACTTCATGCTTTCCACAGTTTCACACTCTCAGAATTTTATAATGCTTCAAAAAAAATGCCATGTTGCCCACATGTCATCACATGGGCTACAATGGTCCTGTAGCCAGATCGAGGGCTAGGACCTTTGAGCAGCCGTCTTGTCAAATCCATGATTAGGGTTTTACGTTAGGATATTTTGGAGTTTAAACTACCTGCCACGTAGAAGAGACCTGTGGAAAACTACGACACCACAAAAACTTGATGTTCTTCATTTTGAAATTAACATGACAAATGAAGAACCATGCGACAAGATATCAATTTCAGCGCAAATGTTGGTTTGTGATCTCATTAATGGTGCACTTTGTTTGATCTGTTTCTTACTGTGTGCAAATTGCAAAAAGGAAAGTTTTGTTTCGATTAGTCAATCTTTGAGTTTATTGTCGGTAAGGAAATTCTGTTCTCTTTTTTTTTTTTTTATTTTTTTATAAATCATTTATCATCGTTGATGTTGTATGAAGAATCGAAACTTCTCGTGTTAGGGGTTTAATTAATCCGTCAAACTTGATCAATCATGTATGAGTAACTCTAATAATACTTCAATATCCTTAATCGTTTGCATATGTTCAACTTTGTCATGAAAATGTCATGAGTTTAAATCTCATGACCGACAATTGTTGAATAAAAAATAATAACAGTTTATTAGAAACATATTATTCTTTGTTATATTATTACTTCAAGACTATCAATTGTTAAAAAGAATAGTGGTCCTCAACTTTTGAGTTTGAAAGTTGATTCCCATGCTCCCCATTGCGCATGTAGAGCATTGCATATGCAGGTTTTTGTATGCCTTTAGGCATCCAAGCCCTCGAGCACCATATCATCTTTGCTTCTGTATGTTCCTCTTTTCACATGCCAAGGTCCTAACGATATAGACCTCTCCAATCCTATCCCCATTCACTTTGGAAAATCCTAAATGGTACCCAATTCCTTCAATTTTAGTCCTTTCTGTTTTTGTTGCATATATATATATAGTTTTTAGTTTTTAATTTTATTTTATTGGATGGAAAAATTGGGCTCACAGCTCAGAAATTGCTACACCACAAAGTTCTTTCCCATGTCAAGTGGACTGCATGCCTGGCATTAGGGTCTACCGCATGACTTGAAGATAATATATTATGAGGTGTTGCACTCGAGGTTTTCAATCCTCTCTTTTCAAATATCGCTTGTATCAAAAGATTCAACTCCAATCCGAGTACCGAACAAGTTGCTTTGTATCTCAGTGACTCTTGAGGCATGTAGACATCAAGTAACTTTAAATGAAATTTTACGCTCCGAATTAGTTTAGGATTTTATATTAGGAGGATATATATAATGTCAAGTGATTCAAAACCAGAAAAGAGAATCCCTTCCTTATTACGTGCAGCACATCACTATGGTGATGAAATAAAGATGCGAAATGATAATTCTTTCGATAGTTAAGTGATTCAAGACCAGAAAAGAGAATCCCCTCCTTCCTTACATGCATATTAATATGATGATGAAATAAAGATGCCAAATGATCATTCTTAATATGTCATATCAATGAGGTGTTTGGATCTTGGAGGACAACTCTAGTTCTACATGATTTTCGATTTTCATATTCTTTTTGTTATATATTCTTCGAATTTTCATACGAATTTCCACATTCTTTTTTTTCCCCTCCCTTTTTCTCTGTCTACAAAAGTTTGGTGGGGGTGAGCCGTAGATTCCATTACACACCACAAACTTTAAGAAGCATGCTTAGCTTTATATATGTATATATTTATCGTTTAATATTAGAAGTGAGAAGAATCAAGGGAAAGGTAGCCTCCACTAGAATGTGCTAAGCTAATCGCTATCTTTTATATACTCTGATAAAATAAAATGAAGAACTTCAAGAATTAACACTTGAAAAACATGGATTGATTGTGATAGCCGAAACTTCTAGATTTAGCCAGAGTTTTCATTTTACATTGGCAATGAGCATCAGACCTATATTCATCGTTATCCAAACTACCATAGAATAAAGGTGAAGCATACAGCTTGCGTTTTGGACATGGTTAGTTTAATTTTTTTTTAAAAATACTGGGAGAAGGAGAATCAAACCTAAGACCTAGAATGCAAGGTAAATGATGTTAACAACTTGAGCTACGAACCCTTTACTTAAACCCATTAACTTAATTACTGTAAATTCGATGCATTTCTGCCGTACTTGGATATAATTTATAATCCATATACCATAATTTTATGATTCGTCCTTTCTTTGGGAGATTTGAATTTTGAACCCCACAATAAAACAATATTTCAATGAAGTAGTAGTACTTACGGATTCTACCTGGGGGTTTTTTTTCATAAAGAAAAAAGATATTTTATTCGACAATAGTGGCAGCATTTATACTCATTACGTATTTTATGTGCCATAAAGCAAGTTCCTAGAGCTAATGTGCTTTTCTGGTAGGCATAAGTTTAAATGGTAATATAATATACATTTAGAGATAATCTAGCTCAAAGGAATATTAGAAAAGTTATTAGGAGGATAATCTAGTTTGGTAACTTCAAACAAAACTAGTCTTGTTATAGAAATCAGATGCTAATTCCCATCAAAAAGAGCAAATAGACTGCAATGAGAATAAGATTAGTTAGACGCGCATAAAATCCTTGTAAGTAATAGATTTTATAATTCAAACATCTCTTTTAAAGGATTTTGAAAATTCCATTTATAATAATATGTGAGAAACCGTATACGACACACATTAAATGAATATGAACGAAAACTGTCCATAGTGGATGGGAGACCCTACTCAACCCAAGTTCAGAGGATGCTTAGGGTTCCATGCTTAATTCCAAATACAAACCACTCATTTTAATCTTTGTTTAATTACAAACTCGCGCTATGTGGCTCAACTTAACACGACAACAAAATGAATCGTATATTGCAAAGACATATATTACAGTACTTCTTGAAGAAAGTTGAGGTTCCACCCTAAAATCAATTGGCAACCAGTAACCCAACTCTTTATAAGCCTTTGCAAGGTTTTCTAACTTTCAATATGTTACTTTTTATCTTCACATTCTCACACTCTCCCGCACGTGTCGCCGTTGGGCTTTCACACGTGGGCTAACCCGCTCTGATACCATGAAGGAAGTTGAGGTTCTCACACCAAAACCAATTGGCAATGGGGGGAGTAGCCCAACTCCTTATAAGCCCTTTGCTAGGTTTCTCAACTTTCTAATGTGAGACTTTTTACCTTCACATTCTCACACTTCTGGACCTTTAGAATATAGAGGAAGAAGGGAAGAGAGGTTGCAAGCAATGTGCCACAATAATTTTGCGATAAACTCATACCATGAAGAAGGGAAAATATATTGCTAGCTTTTTTCATTGATTTCAGTAACCTGATTACCTACAGTACTGATAGTTGTGCATGAACACCGCAATTAATGTAACGTTAAACAAGCTTAACAAACGAATATATAACTAATCCTCTAACTAATTTTGATTAGTTTTGAACGAGGAAAAATGAGTTCTGTTCAATTTACAGTAAACGTACGTCCTTGATGAAATTTTCTATGATTGAATTGGCAATCTTCTTTCTTCTCGTTCCTGCTAGCTAGCGTTTGAATTCAAACGTACAGAAACTCAACATGATGGAAGAGATCCAAGTTCAAATTTATCGCTCCCTCTCATGCATGCATGCAATTAATATTGGCGCATGGAGAGAGTTTGGTAACTAATTAGATGATAGAGTAATGCACTCAATATATACGACAAGATATGAAAATCAATTCAATGAGATAAAATCAGCATCATAGGGGTTTACAACTTACACCAATTTAAGGAACAAGGGCCTTCTTCATCTCAACATTTTATGAGAAACAAATTTTAAAATACGTAGGTCTTTTTTTTTCCCCAGTTTTTGAACCTATTCTCATAATTTCCTCCGATGAGCTGTGAATCTGTGATCAGTACTTCATCATCAGATCTAGTTAATTAAGCAGCTAAAAGCGAAACCACCCCCATGATCACCACCCCGGCACCAACGGCCATGATCTCACGAGTACGTGAAGCTGCAGAGGGCGCAGGAGCCGAAGGCGTGGGCGCTGTACTATCTGACGGTGAGTCAGCAGATACTGGTGGCGAGGATTTATCATTTTCTTTGCCCTTACCTTTGTGCTTTGACGGAGCTGGAGCCTCGTCTGACGGGCTTGGAGCTTCGTCATCAGAGTCGTCCTTCTTCGACTTCGAGGGGCTTGGGGCCTTGGCAGACTTGGGTGCGCTGGCAGGGCCCGAGGAGGAAGACTCGATGTCAGGAACATTAATAATGGACCCCACCTGAAGCACTGAAATGTTGTAGGGCTGGGAAACAACCGACTTAACAAAGTTGACACTGTTGCCATTCCCGCCCTTGGCTGCAGACCCGAATGAAATTTGTCCGTTGTTCACCGAAACCTTGATGAAGCCTTGCTCCCGCCTTGCCTGACCCGTCGACTGGAACAAAGTTGTGAGAGTGGCGGACTTGTTTGATTTGAAGATCTTCTTGAGCTTGTCCTGATCGTAGTAGTCCAACACCACGTGGACGCTCAGGATCTTCTTGGCCATATCGGAAGATTGCCCAGAGAGGCCTCCCGCACCGCCATTGTCCACTGCGAGGATGGTGATGGTGCTGCGTCTGTTGATCTCGTCCGCGAGCTTAGTCTGGGAGAGGAGGTTGTTGAAGTTGGAGAAGTCGGATTGCTTCTCGAGGATCTTGGTGATGTTGAAGGCAGAGACAGAGGAGGGTGACGAGAAGAATGCAAGGAAGAGGGCAAGGAAGAAGGAGAAGAGGAGGGAGGAGGCTCTATGTTCCATCTTTGTTAGCTGCCACTTCTTGCTTTGCTTTCTTTCTTGCTTTCTTGTTTGCTGCTTTGAGTTGTCAAAGCTTGCTTTTTGTGTGGAGGGAGATTGTGGGATTTAAATAGGGCACAAATTGTGAGCTATAATTAGACATGCATGCACAAAATGGGATGTTAGGGGTTCAAAAGGTTGGGAGTGATTTTCTCCTTTGTCCGAGTCACAATTGGGATTAGTTCTAGTCGACGCACTCCTTAAAAATTGCTAACCATGCGTTAATTACTCTCCCTAAAAGCAAATTAACCCAAATTTAGAAAACTAAAGTTTCTACTCAACACATTCTAATCACTTAATCTTTTGTTTCGCGGGTTGTTATTCTAGTGGTAAAGAGTATTTACTCTACACTCATGATTATAATTTGAGTCGTATCTTCTATATTGGCCTCTAAAATTCATTAATTTTATTTCGCTCAAACTTAAGAAATAAATAAATATAAAGGGCCAATCATTGCTGATGTGATCTATGTGTTATTTTTATTTTTTTGGTTTCTTTCACTTTAAATAATGTATTAATGAAAGTTGCCATTGAAGATTTCATTACAGTAACGATAGATTGGATGATTTTTTTGGTTTTAGTTAACGCACCTCACCATATTATTCATCAAGTATCATTCTAATGTTTGCGTTTTGTAAATATTTATCTGATTAATGTAATTAAATGAGATGAAATGAGTTGTTTTTCCGATTACAATGGCTGATCTGTTGGGTGGTTTGGTTACAGCCAAGATTTTCTTTTTTTTGGGCTTCTAGATGCAGTGAAAATTTAGGTAAATACACCCTAGTTTAATAGATAATTAAAGTAAAAATTATATTATTCTTTAAAATTACTATTAAATAATTTTGATAAAGAAAAACAAGATTAACCTCAAATTATTTACAATCAAATATGCAGGGAGCTGGTCACCCATAATTGCATCTTTTTTTTAGGAAAAAAAAACATTGAATATTATTTTTGTTATGTTTTAAGGTGTGTTGAGCAATGATATATTTCAAAATTTATGAGCTAAGCGACCTGAGTAAGGCCATCTCCAATGGAGAGGGCCAAATATCAAATTTTGGCAATATAATCTGGATGGAGCCCCAACGCATGTATAGGGCCATGCAAAATATCAATCCAGTCAATTATTTTGGGTGGAATAGCAGTCCACGTTTTGCTTGGAATGAAATTTGGTGGAGCCCACTCACACAACCCACTACCCCATGTGTAAAGTCATTTTTGTGGAACTATTAGAGTTAAAATTATTTTAAAACAATTTTAATAAAGCTACGGATTCAAAATTGAGTTTGGAGGGTTGGGGGAGAATGTTTGAATCCGGACAATACATGAATAATTGTATTTTGAATGATGTAAATTTGGGTTTAGTCCTTTTAGCGACCTTTTAGCATTGGAGATGGCCTAGTGTAATGGGGTGTCGTGGTCAAATCCTTGGGTGTATATTTAGAAGCCCTTGTTACACATTCACAAATAAACTAGCCCAGGAAACCAGTTTCATGGACCGTCCATTTACCTTTTTGAAGAAGCCCAATGAGAGCCACTTGTAATCTTTCAATCTCAACAACACAAACCCACTCTTTTTCCTTACCAATTTTATTTTGTCAATTCCCATCTCCCATTTCCCTCTCTCTCTCTCTCTCTCTCTCTCTCTCTCTCTCTCTATTTTCATTGGCTGTCTTTCCCACAACCTTGTCCCATACTTGAGGAATGTTAAACATAATTTCTTGTAAGTCTTTTTTTTGGATCGATGGAGTTAGGGGTTTCGAATTTGGGACATCTTTTAATATTGGGAAGAGAAACCACTAAACTAAGAGCTAGTTGGTTCGTATAAGTCATTCTTAATTTGACTATTTGATACTAAAATGTAACATACTTGTATACCTCATAGAGACCCATTCACGTAGGATGGCTTGTTGTCCGTAAATACATGGACACTATCGAATTTAGTCGTCCAATTTCATAATTATTAAGTTCACCAAACATGGTTTATGTTAATATTATAATTATAATTAGATAGATCATATATATTTAAGAGCTTGTGAAAATGTACTTAAAGGGTAATCTCTTATGATTCCAAAACAATGGTTGTCAGAAGAATGTATATGTTTTACATACATTTCCCTACAAAAACCATTAAGTTTGTATTGTACCCTTTAAGATTTGATCTTTTCTGTTCCTAATACATTCATATCTCCTCTTTTGATAAAACCCAAAAAAAAAAAAAAAAAAAACTTAAGCAACCAAAAGTGAGGCCAAGCCGATCATCACACCGGCACCAACGGCCATCTCAACTTGAGAAGCAGCAGATGGGGCAGGGGCAGGGGCAGTGCTTGATCCTGCCTCGTCAGGCACTGGTGGTGACGACGATGTCGTCTCATCGGACGATGTAGGTGCCTTGGACTTGGACGACTTGGGGGACTTGGGCGAGGCGCTTGGGGCCTTGTCATCGGACGATGAAGAAGGAGCCTTGGATGGGGAAGGAGATGACTTGGGAGAGCCAGCAGGGCTTGAGGCAGCAATGTCAGCGATGTCAATCAGCTCAGAGACTTGAAGAATAGAAATATTGAACGGCTGAGAAACAACGGATTTAACAAGCTTGGAGTTGAGATTGCTGCCTTTGGCGGCGGACCCGAAAGCGAGCTCGCCTTCGTTGATAACGCCGGCGTTGATAAAGCCCTGCTGGTTCTGAGCTTGGCCGGAGGACTGGAACATGGTGGTGAGTGTGGTGACTTTGCTGGACTTGGCCAGCTTGGTCAGCTTCTGCTCATCATAATAGTCCAGGATCACGTGGGCGCTCAGGATCTTCTTGACCACGTCTTGGGATTTGCCAGCGAGGCTGGAGATGGCGCCGTTGCCGACGGCCAAGACGGTGATGGTGCTGCGGCTGTTAATCTGCTCGCCAAGTTTGGTCTCCTTGAGGTAGGTGTTGAAGTTGCTGAACTCCGACTGCTTCTCCAGCAGCTTTGTGATGTCGAAGGCCGAGGCCGAAGAGGAGAAGACAATGAAAAGGAGGGCAAGGCAGAGGATGGTAGAGGCTTTGTTCTCCATCTCTTTATTCTTCTTGCTTTACCTTATTTATTCCTGCTTTGAAAGAAATGGTTGCTTATTGTTTTCTTTCAAAGCCTGGTTTGTGCAGAGGGGGGTTTGGGGGATTTATACAGAGATTGATTGCTATAATTAGAGAAACAAAATTGGATGTTGGAGCCTGAAGGTTAGGAGTGAATTTCTCTCTGCCATACACAAAAAAAGGCCAAGAGATTTGACCAGGTTTTTTTTCTTTCTCAGAATAAGAACAGAAAAACACAACTGAAAATCTGTTAGATTATAATAACCAATGTATATTTGACACAAAAAGATAGTAATATAGGGTTATGGAAAATATTTGTTTAATCCCTCTCGAACATAGATAATATGGTACTAGAATACGTCCACGTGATATACAACTTCACATATTAGTGATGAGTTTGGGGTTTACAAACGGTTTTATATTTGTTAGAATTCAGTTTTAGGAAAACAGTGGAGACTTGCAGGATGACAGTTAATGACAATTAAGTTAAATGATGTAAAAATGGGGTGTTGAAGCTAATAATCACCTTGCATGCCAGAGTCGATATGTCCATCAAAACTCCAAAATTGCTGCTTCTAAACTTGGAAATTTCATCAACAGCCTTGCCTATAAAAATTACCAACACCCTTCTCAATTTTCACAACCAAAAAGAGAAAAAACCATGGCTTCTCTCAATGTCTCTTCCCTCCTCCTCCTCCTTGCTTCTCCAGTGCTTCTGGTCTTCATCAACTTGGTTACGGCAGCAGCCTTGGACGTCCCTAATAATCTCCCACAAAATTTGAAAGATTTGGGTGCCCTCGGGGACGAGGACACTAAATCCAAGATCATTGATCAGATCAACGGCCAAGCTGGGACATTGGCAAATGCACCAAAGAGTGATGCTACTGGTGCTCTAGCCAACATGCTCAAGTCTGCTCCGGCGCCTCAAGGTAAAGACCAAATTACCAAAATCATGGATCAACTCAAAGGGCCAGCTCCACAGGCAGATGCACTCAAGACTGGCGGGGAGGATACAATGCTATCCCAAATGTTCAAGTCTGCTCCGGGGCCTGGCGGCAGCGCTGTAGCTGGCGCCGCTGTGGATGTCTTTACAAGTATATTGAAGCGTGGTCCACCAGCCACTGATGGCAGCCAACAAAAGCCAGAGGCCCCTCCTACGGTTTCGGGTTCACCAACTCAGGTGGCTTCCGGCGTCCTCCTTGGTGTTGTTGCCATCATCTCATCTTTTGTGGCATTGTAAGGAAAGCATGTAGCATAAGACATAGAGAGCAAAATGGAGAAGGGGGAAGAATTGGAGGCGCCAGTCTTCATGTCCCCAAAAACTAGGGATGGCGGAAATCCCCGTCGGGTCCCCAATCCTAATGGGGCGGGTACGGGGATCCCCAATTTAAAAATATCTGATCGAAGACGGGGTGGTGATGGTATTATTATTCTCATCCCCGAACCCGGCTGCATAAGTGATGTATTTGTTTTTAATTAATAAATATGTTATATAATATAATATAACAATTAAAAAATTACCCTAACCTTTGTAAGATGATGAAACTTTGGAATGTTTATTATTATTATGTGATTTTACTATAGGAACCTCCTCTTTAGGCTTCTTCAGACTTGAAAATTCCACCAAATACTTCCTTAGTATATGGTACAACACAATCCCAAATTGATTATTTGGGTGTTTTCATGCTCGGCTATGATGAACATTCTGGTATGTTAGATGGTAGTTATCTGGTCATCAAATGCATTATGCATGAGTATCTGCTTCTGCAATGAATGCCATAACAATTAAAAGTTATCCTAAGCTTTGTAGAATGGTGAAACTCTATTGAATTAAATTGAGATTATTTTGAATAGTTAAGTGAAATTTTATAATTCAATTATACAGGTGAAATTTAAGTGTTATAATATGAATAATTTTTTTTAATTGTTTTTAAAACTGGGGATTCGGGCCAGGTTTGGGATACCAACCCCTGACGAGGACAAGGACGGGAATTCTCTGAAAATTCAAGTCGGGGAAAAGAGTGGGTATGGGGAGCAGAGACGGAAATTGTATTGTTATACGGTACCCAACCCCTAACCGGCCTGTTGCTATCCCTACCCCAAAAACCCCCCAAAGTGAATGGCAGATATCAAAAACATGTTTTAACAATAGAAACGCAGTACATGATTTTATCAAATTTCTTTTTCATTATTCCTCTAATGAAATTATTTGTTATCAATTTTTTTGAGAGGATGGAAAATTTCCTCTGGCTCCAAACAATTCTCTCTACTTCCCAAAAATTTTATTTTCCTTTTTTTATTTCTTTTACAAACTTAAAATGCATACATAGAAGGGAAAAGTAGGAAAATAATCATTCAACTTGAATCTATTATCAAATCTAAACAAAGATAATTAACGGAAATTGATGTTATAAACCTATGAGCAGACAAATCTCAGGCATACTTACGATATGGCGGCAGTCATGAAGAAAACTTCTAACCACTCGAAGACGCAGAAAAGATTTCCATTTCTGTCTGATATACAAGCATATAATAAACTCTAATTGGGATGTGATAGAAAATAATAATAATAATAAATAAAAACCTTTGCATGGGTATAAAAAGCCTTAAGAATAATGCAGTGGAGCAGAACTGGAAATCAAATCTGGAATCTGGAATATTATGCTGTTAAAGCAGTTCAACTGATTTCCTTCAAGCACTTACAAAAAGAGTAGGATCATCAGTAACCTACATTCACTTGTATGCAACGGCTAATCATTTGAGCCCTTCAAAAGTATCCAGATCAGTATCGGCCCAACTTTACAGTCATCGTTAGAACACAACCATATGCAAATCAGTAGTAAAAAACCCTACTGTCAAAACAGCCAATGAACTTTGGCTACCCCCAAAAAGACGGTTAGTTCTAATAACAAAAACTCCGCTGCCATGGTATGCACCACCTCCTTCATTTGATCTTCTCAATTATATTGCCAATGACTTCCTCCATGTTCAGATCCTTCATTGGTTTAAATGGACGTTTCATGCCCTGCAACAGAAAACTCATAAATGACAACTCAGAAAAAGTAATTAATTTCTTAATAGGCTGATAACATGTCGTGTAGATCATTTCTTCACCATAATAAACCGTCTCATGGATCAGAATCTTAAGGTCACCCTCCCTTCATAAAACTAAATGATCTAACCCAGCGTTCTTTTTTCAGATAAGAGAGAAGACCAGAGTTTATCTGACATAACCTTGGCCTGATTCACCAAATATAATCAAAGCAAAGAGGTTCAACTGCAAGTATAATTTGTCTGACCAAGTAAAGGTGGGGCAAATATTCTTGTCAACAGCTCAAATCTTTATGGAACAGCTTGAGTATGGCTCATTTGGGCCAAAGCAAGCTCAGATGCGAAAGGAAATATTCAACCCAAGATAAAACTTGACTAATTTATGTCAGCCCAAGCTTGAGGACTTTAATGCCCAACCAGGGTCGAGCCTACCCCCTTACAGTTTCTTTTAGCATTTCTTTTAAACAAAAACTTACCTTTCCAGTGAAAAAAGAGAGTAAGCTATTCACTCGCCCATAGGATCATTCAAAATGTAAATAAAAAACTTGAGGTCGTCACAAATGCAACTTGTAAAAATATAATAATGCGGTGTAAGAATTACCAAAAGACTGATGAATGTCTCACCACCTTCCTCCCGTATTTCAAAGCAGCCCCTTCTTGGCTATTTCCAGAAAGAAAATAAAGGAAGAAGTCAGATAATTATTTATGCTGATGATGCCTTAATCCATTAATTATTGATTGAAAACTTACTGAAATACCAAACACTTTAGTCTATTTGTTATTTTCCTAGTGACAAAAGGTTTTGTATGATTCTAATCTGTGCCCTAATGCCTTGTACATTAGCTTCCAAATAGTTTGAATACTTATAACTTCTAAACTAAAACCTCTTTCCTATAGTTGAATAACAGGTCTACAAAGAAATTATGCATAAATACCAAATTCGGCATATCCCCTTATCTGGTTATTCAAGTAAAAGATTATCAAACTTAAGCCAATTTCTATTAGGGTCCATTTGAGAAGAGTAGTTTCACATTCAGGGATATAGTGAAACTCCTATAGTTGGACTATTAAAATGCAAACCTATATTTGAATTAGAGAAAAAGAAGAAACATATGGATTTCAAATTATTCCTTGTATGTAGTTATTTCAAATACATTATGTCTAGTGCTTTATGGGTTTTCTACTAATTCAGTCTTATTGTATTCTTTTAAATCATTTCATCTAAATGAACTCAAATTCATGGACAAAATTAATATCCTTCAACAAGTATACCTTATCAGGGTTTATGAGAACTGTGATACCAGGAACGCCTTTCTCTAAACCACCTTTGACCTGATTAGCTCTTGTCTTGAATGAATTGCATTGCTTGCTACAGAAAAGAAGCAAACACTAGTTAAAAAGAACAATAAGATGAAAGCAAAAACCAAATACTAACTGAAAAAGGCAAAAGCAAACCCAATATGGGCTATGCGGAGTGTACAATACTTGTTTTCGTGGAGCCATAAAGTCACCTGACGGACACCTCAACAAAAACTGATGACCAACTATCTACAAAATATTCCTCATACTCATTAAAACAGAAAAGGCAGCGTACTGCACAAGACACTAACTAATGTGGAGATTGGGGACGACATGACATACACAGCCATACCTCTGTTTCTGGAAGAGGTTGGTTTTGCGATTCAAACCCAGACTACCAATGAATAGTTTTCATTCCCAGATGGAAGCAAAGGTCCATAAAATTGTATCCACCAATGAAACTACTCAAAAAATAAAAAATAAAAAAGAAGAAACATTCTAAGTTCTGATTCATAACTATATTTACTTATTTCACAAGCTGGTAGAATCAAAAGCTCTCTTAAAAGAATGAATTTTAGTTTGACCAACGAAGAAGTATTTGCCACAGACACAACAAATGTGCACTGTTTAATGGTCAAGAAGAATCTTGATTCCAAAACCAGTTCCTGCTTCTTAAATGCCAAGTTAAACATGAAGTAGAGAAGGGGCCAAACACCTCAGCTTTACATTTAAACCACAGACAGAACCCCTTAAATCATTGGCTTTTATCTAGGGGCCAAACACCTTAAATCATTATGTAAATAATGAAACCATGACATAGAAAATGAATAAAAATACCAAACAAAAATTGTTGCTCATGAATCAAGTTTTTTAACTCCTATTTTTCTGTAGGTACCATAAGGCTCACATATCATTTTCCTTTTCTTCCATTCTTTCTCACACAGCCACACCGTAAAGAGGAAAGAAAGAAAGAAAGACAAAGCGACAACCAAATTAGGCCAAAATCATTGTTCCTTTCTTCAAAAGAAAAAGAACAGAAAATAAAAGGCCAAAACTGACTTAATTTTCGTTTCATCTTTCCTTGGTAACCAAACAGAAGAACAAGACAAATAGAATACCCATTACAACTACGTAATACAGCGCTTACGATTCCAATTTCCTGATTGTCATAAGTTTTCTGAGGAAATATCTACAACTTATAATAAAACCCCCAAAAATAAAAGTATACTCAAGAAACCCTAGTGTTCTGATAAATTGAAAAAGAAAGAATATAGCAAAATCTCAAAGCGAAAACCATGGTATGAATAAAAACTGAATAAGCAAATAGATTTTTAAAAATTAAATAAAACAAGAAGCGTAATAAGAAATTAAATTTTCTTGCATATTCCGAAAATTTCTCAGTAACTAAACAGGGCAAAACGAATACAGAGGGATAAATTGCCTCACCAGTGCTCAATCACGATGGTCTTCTTGTTCGACTCCTCACCATCAATCTCCTCAGCTTCGTCTCCTTCGACCTCCTCTTTCTCACCCTCAGTCTCAGCCCCCTCCTTTACCTCACCATCATTCTCCTCAGCTTCGTCTCCTTCGACCTCCTCTTTCTCGCCCTCAGCCTCAGCCCCCTCCTCGCTCTCTTCGGCCTTCTCCTTCTCTTCCTCCACATCTTCCCCTTCCGCTTCCGCTTCGTCTTTCTCTACCTCTTCCCCCTTCTCTTTCTTCGGCTCCTTCTTCTTCTGAGCTCCCTTGGACTTCTTCCGCGCCGGCAACTCGGAACGTGATTCAACCGGGTTTGCACTCGAAGCTCCCCGAGTCAAGCTCCGAGTCACTCGCCGAGTGGATCTGTGAGTCACCACCGTGGTCGTCATCGTGGTCACCTCGGCCGGCTCCTCTTTCTGAGTCTTGCGTTTCCTCGGCGCCATAGTCACAAAATCCACAAACCCTGACAGAGTATCAGAGCTCAGAGAGAGAGAGAGAGAGAGAGTTGCGTTTAGCTTCTCTCACAAGCAAAGGCAACGAAACGGAAAACTGCCTCGCTCCGGCTGAGGGTGGTGTGGTTTTTGTACCTGACAGATGGCTCGCATATAATTTTTCATTTTCCCGCGCTTTCACTGATCGCGTATTTGAACAGACGGCTACGATTTGCTCATAGGGTAGTGAATGACTGCAGGCCGTCGATGGATGAGCGAGTACGGCGTAGCAGTGATCCGTGACTCCCGATGGGAAATGAAAAGGCTTTTTTGGGGTCGAACCACGTCCACACAATTTCTCTCTCTTATGCGGACACGCTCATCAAGACATAAAATAGTTTTTTTATTTCTTTCAGATTGATGTGTATCTATAAATATAAAAAATATATTTTTTATTGTTTTTTTTATAATTATTTTGTAAGAAGTAGTTTTTATAATTTTAAAAATTTATCTCTTAAATCCAACTCTCTATTCTCTTATGTAATTAAGAAAAAAACTTCTCTCATCTTTCTAAATGACAAAAGGATGAATTTCATGCTTTTTTAAAATTAATTGAGAGGATTTATTTGGTGTCATTTCCTAATTTAGCTTTTGAGTACTACTAGTGACATCATCTTTGTTTACCAAGTTTTATGTGTTTGATTGATTCAAATTTGAGTTTATTTTATGTGTTATTACATACACGGGGAGATTCTCTAATAAGTATTTTATATTAATAATTAGTTACATACTTATCATTTAGGTTGTTAGATTACATTCATTAAATGTGTTCGTAATCTCTTAATTCAACAACCGAAATTAAAAGTATATAATCAATCATTAAATTAATACTTATTGGAGAATATCTCATTATATACTATATATACTATCAAAGGTAACACAAATAAGGTATTGATATGTATGTTCACGTACTATTTAAAATCTGAATTTAGTATACAAATTTGGTGTCTTTCATATAACCTTTTTGTGTTAAACCTAATAATATGATTTCAAATAACTATAAACATTGATTAATAAAGCACATTTTGTGAGTTCTTTTGCTTGATTGGCTCAACAAGAAAAGGAAAATACATATTTAAAAAATTGCAACCAATATTCATAAGATAAGCTTAGTTGTTGAGCACTTGTAATTACTGAAGTGAGCTTAACACTCTTGGTATTTGGACGTAAAAAATGAAACACTTGAAAATGAATGCATTTATCATTCAATATTCAATAATTAAAAACACATAAGTAATAAATAGAAAACATGCTATCAGTATCAGTAAATAATGTGAACATTTTGGGATATTCAGCTGGTTCAACTCATAAAAATAAAAACTCAACAATAGGCAATTAAATGGAATTTTAGAGCATTTTCACCCATTTGTCATGGCAGAAGACAATGATAGTTACTATTCACATAAATAGTACTTGCCTTATTAATTTTTTGTTGGTTTTCCATATATTGTCATGGCAATCACTATTCATATGAGATATAAAGAGATGAATTTGTATAGAGTTTTGTGTGTATGAAGTGAAGAATATGGCTATGTATTTATAAATAAATAAAAAATTCTGAATTTTTTTTTATACTTTTGTTATAAAAATTCGTTACTAACGTCATCATTGACATCACATCCCTCAAGCAACAACTCGGACTATTCTTGCCTTTGAGCCTGCCAAGGCTTGGTGGAGCTCACGTCTTGCTTGGGCTGTTTTGTACAGTTGGAGTTGCATTTCTTGGCCTAGGGAGCCTCTTGCCCAAGCTAGGGCCTCCTAGTGAAAATGCTCTTAGAGTTTATGTTGGTTTTGTTATTTGAGACTATAGGAGGTATGCTAAGGTTGTAAGTTCATTTTCTTTAGGTTTTAAGTTAGTTATAGAAGCTGAAGTAAATGGTTTGAAGTATGAGTTGTATGGTAGTAGGATTGTAGGCATCCTTGTTGTAATTATATTTATGGCTTAAAAACAGAAAAAAGTAAGAAGAATCAATATTTAGTAATTTGATGTGCTTGAGAGCTTAGTATGTAGAGAGAGATTTTCATGCAACGAATAACACTTTTTTCAATAAGAATGATATGAGGATAACTTTTCTGTATCATTACATTATATTGGCAAAAATAGTAAAAATAATGTTATTTTCGTTACAAGAAAGTTTTTATAGTAGTATGTAAGTTGTAACTAGGAAGAGGAGGCAAACAGAGCCAAACAGCGTTCTAAGAAAAATCGTACAAAACATAAGGTAAAAGCTCGGAACGCTTCGACCGAAAAAACAAACAAAAAATGCTCGGAACGCTGACCAATTAGATAAGGCAAAGAAATAAAGTTTTCATACGTGGCGTCATCTACACCAATAGCCTAAACCAAAGCGGTCCCGCCTTTGATTTGCATTGCCTACGTGGCACCACTTCACCTGTAATCAGATAACTGCAATCGCTTAGCAGATTTTCACAATCTGGTCGAAGCCCCGCCTTTCCTCCATGGCTGCTGCATTAACCTCTTCGTTAGCTTTGTCACCTTCCACATTCAGAGGAGGCCCTGAGCCCTCGAAACCTAAATTCCTCAACTTTTGCTCAAAACACACAAATTTGGCTTTTGCCATTTTACCTTACACTCATTGTCGTCGGCACAAAACGTTGAGGATATTGGCCTCTGTTTCAGTCTCCAACCCCCAAGCGCTGACCGGTCCCGAAGAGCTCTCTGCGTCTATTCTTTCCAAGGTATGGCTTTTATCAATCCCATGTTTTAGTTTTTTGGTTTTTCAATTCTGCACAAAACGTGATTTGTTGTTTGGTAGCTGAGAAAATGTGATTTTTTACCCATATTAGTTTCACTGTTGCCTTGTTGGAAAATTAATAGGCTTATGTTAATGGATTTAGTACTGTATCAAGTATTGTACGTGCAGTTTGATTTGTGGTTTATGCCAAGTTTTTTATTTATTTTATATTTGACTCATGAAATATGACTTATGATCTGAATCAGGTGACACATTCTGATAGAGGAGTTTTGCTGAAAAAGGAAGAACAAGAAGAGGTAGCTGAAGTGGCCGAGAAATTGCAGAGCTTTTGCGTTAGTGAACCAGTGAAATGCCCTCTTATTTTCGGAGGTAAATCCCATTAAGGTGTGGACTTTGTTTCTGGAGATGCATATTACAGCCTAACTTTTGGGCTGAAGCATTGTGGCCAAAACTCAAAACTCTAGTTCAAAATTAGTCTTGACTTCAAAGTTCAAAGAAGTTAAAAGTTGAAGAACAAGCATCCATATGACATATGATTTTCAACTTTATCCAGGTGTTGAAAACAACAATGACAATTACCACAACTGCCTTGGCATTTGTTTTTGAAAATTAGCATGAGCAACTGTTTGGCTCTGTGTAACATATATGATAATCTACTCATTACTATTACATGGTATGCATTTCTTTGTTGTTGTTGGTCATATGATGATTTAATGTAGTGCTTTCACAGATTGGGATGTGGTGTACTGTTCAGTGCCGACATCACCCGGGGGTGGCTACAGAAGTACGTTAGGCCGCCTTGTTTTTAAAACGAAGGAGATGATTCAAGTTATTGAAGCTCCTGACATTGTCAAAAACAAAGTCTCCTTCTCTGCTTTGGGGTTCTTGGATGGAGAAGTCTCTTTAACAGGTAGGCTGCTGAGGCTAAGATAATACCGATGTTTGAATTTTTTTCCTGATTATACGCTTTGCTTTCTAGTTTGAACTTTAAACACCATTCTCATTTTCTGGTCTGATTAGTGATGGTTGGGTTGGGAACAAAACTCCTTTTATTGAACATTGCATGAAATCTAATCTGTTGTTGTAAGCTTCTGTTATTCTTTACCTCACATACCTACCTTTGACAACAACAAAAAATCACATTATCAAGTTTCATATGCTAATGTTTTCATAAGCTTGTTCCCTTTTCTACTTGATTGAGTGTTCTCAACTTCTCATCTCTGCACGCACGAGCAGGAAAGTTGAAGGCTTTAGACAATAAATGGATCCAAGTTATATTCGAGCCACCAGAACTGAAGGTTGGTGCATTGGAGTTCCGATACGGCGGTGAAAGCGAGGTTAAACTCCAGATCACATACATAGATGATAAGGTCAGGTTGGGGAAGGGCTCTAAAGGTTCACTTTTTGTTTTCCAAAGACGTGGTAATTCCACTTGAAATGGTTATTGTGAGACAAGAACCGTTTTCCATGAAAAATGTAACGCTTAATGATGCAAACAGATGTGTGATATCTCAATGCTATTATTGTACATTTGAAGCTACTTTGATACGACTGAACATGTTAGATCAACGGAAAGTTGGGCCTTAGATTTCGAAAGATACAATCAACATGATCACGAACACACTAAAACATGAAAATTTGCTTGATCCAAAACAAGTGAGAGGTGTTGCAGCAGACAAAGGAAAAGTAGACAATCTTCTCTAAAAAAAATGTAGTAACACAAAAAGGTTTCTTGAGGTCCAAACAATCAAAATGCAATTCCAAAATTTCAAATTGACAAAAAAGAAGAAAGGGGATGTTGTTAGCCGGGCCTACTTTGGGAATGTCATAATGCTCACTAAGATTTGCCAGACAGTGATTAAATTCCTGAACCCGATCGCGATGTGATTTTTTGGCCATCTTGGCAAGCTTTTGCAGTTGAATCCTCTCTGTCTGTTGGAGGTACCGCCTCTCCGCGGGTGTCAGATGATCATCATAAGCCCCAGCCTGTCCTCTGCCACCGTCATTCTCAGTATCATCCATCATCACTGCTTCTCCACCTATCACCCTCCAAAACAAAAAATTGATTTCTCCATTAGCAAAACAAAACTCACAACCTCCAAACAAAAAAGATCAAAACTTTACCACAAAATTGGAAAAGGGTTCATTCATATTTGTAAATTTTAATCACCACCTACCAATCCCGTCTTCAATGGGACCATAAATTCAAAAAAAACACCCAAAAAAAAAATAAAAATAAAAATTTCAAGAATATAATATCAGATTACGTGCAATGCAACGCAGAAAATAAAAATTTGAGTAGAATTAGAAAAGGAGGGAAGGGCATCAACTAACCTTGCGAGGCTTGAGACAATTGGTGATAATAATTGCTGCGTTTCTTCTTATTTTTCTTTGAAACCCCACCTCCTTTCACGGCCAAGGGTTTTCCTTTCAGCTTCAGCTTCCCAACAACAACTACGTTATCAAAAGCAGACATCTTTACCTATAGGAAGAGATTACGCGAGAGAATGAGAATTGATCGTCGAACCCTTCAATTCTGTGATTATGGCAAATATGTAATATGCAGGGACCGTAGGTTCTAGAAACTCCTCAAACTCTCTCTCCTCTTCCCCAACGGACATGCACGCGCATTGAGTTTTGGGCCTACATCAGTGGGTAATGGGCTTCAATTCAAAATACAAGTCCAACCCAGAGTCTCTCCCCTGCTCTAACCCAACGTCTCATCATTTTAGAAGCTCGTTCTATGAGGCTATCAGCAACCCAGAAATTCTTTTGGGTTTTGTTAGAAGCTTTGCTTCTGCTGTTGAACTCTCGGCGGTTTCGCTCAGGGCCCTGAAAAGCCGTCGCTTAACGCTAATTGTGAGAGAGAGAGAGCTTAATATCAGTATTTGAGTTATGTTTCTTTGTTGAACTGGGCACTGCCCAATTGGCTCCTTCAAACTTAAGGTTGGTATTTGTTCCTAGGATAATCTGGTTTTTATCATCTCCCCATATTTTGTCTCATTGTTAACTTGCTGCAAAGTTTGGTTTGGCATATCATTTGCTAGATTTTGGCAACCAATTATGTAGAACATTTTTGCATCAAGGGCCCATGATTTTATCTTTTCTTTGTCTTCCATCGAACTATAAGCAAGAGTAATTTTGTTCGTTTTATCTATTTTTTTCTCCCTTGCCAAACATGAAACATATGAAACTAGTTCATATCGGAATTTCCTATTGTTCAGAGCTTTTTCCTATGAAATAAGCAAAGAGTAATTATGGCTAATAATCTCACCAAAACCATGTGCCTGCATTTTGTGTATTATGAAATGAGAAGAATGGCAATGCTCACATTTTTCAGTGAGGAATAGGATGTCACCAGAGTGGTTTTACATTTGCCTAAAAGTATTCAATACACAAAGCCTACGACATCTTCATAAATCACCGTTCACATTCTTGTTTTTTCTTTTTCAGGGTAAATTTGGTCCAAATTTGGAGCTAGAAGTACCATTTTTCATTGAGGAATAGGATGTCACCAGAGTGGTTTTACATTTGCCTAAAAGTATTCAATACACAAAGCCTACGACATCTTCATAAATCACCGTTCACATTCTTGTTTTTTCTTTTTCAGGGTAAATTTTGTACAAATTTGGAGCTAGAAGTACCATTTTTTTGGTCTTTCTTCCCTTCTAAATGGTTGTCATGCTTAGTGCCCGTCTTCCCACCATTAACTATGCTCTTCCTTCAGGTTACTGTTATCTCAAAACCTTAGCAGCCCTATTATATTCTGCATTATCTCATCTCAAGTTTGTCATTTTATGAACTTGATTTCATTTACAATTTTCAGGTAGAGATTGTAAGTACACAGGTCAAGCAGTGGTAAACTATCTCCACCTCAATTTAATATCCTTTGTTTTATAATGTATATATTTCAAATATTTCTTTATTCATACCGAATCAGTGATTGATACTACATCTGCCATCGTTGGATTTATTACATTGCGAAACAGTAAGTTTTATCTCTGGAACGAAAACTATATTTATATGATTTATGAGTTCAACTTTTGTTAACCGACAACCCATCCACTGTTTAGCAAGGATTTATCAGTTTGCTCAATGATCTTGATTTTGTTGGCCCTTTTTTGAGTAATTTGCGTATCTGTTTCAATCGAAATTCACCCATCATGTTAGCTATGAAGTATCAGTTTGCTTAATGAATTTGATTTTGTCATTCTTTTGAGCATTTGGCTACTCTGTGTTGCATCAACAGATCATTACACCTATTGGACCTAGAACTAGTAGGTTCTCATTCTGATTAAATGTGATATTGATTCTGGGCAGAGAGCACTCCCTATACGAATAATATCAATAGGGAAAAAGAGATCAGAAGGTGTACAACTTGTAGTGGATGAGTACATTGAAAAGCTTAAGCTCTACTGTAGTGTTGAAGATGCTCACATACGGAACAATCCTAAAAATGCACGGTACTCTCATTTTTTTCATCTAAATCATCACAATCTTTGTAGTTAATGTGAATACATATATATATCTTTATCTTGGATATGCATAGACCTCTTTCCTGCAAACTGGACATTAATAATGTGAGAAAGTTCACCCCAAAAAAAAATATTGTGAGAAAATTATTGACACTGGACGCATGGAGGAAATATTCATATTGTGGTTTCATCTGATCATTTCTTTTTGTAGAGCTTATATTAGTTTTCTTGTACATTGTAGTGATTGGAGAGCTCAGGTTGATCATGAAGACAGTGCTGTTATGGATCTTATCAGGTCTGATGATTGGGTACAGTCTGAGCATCATATGGACTCAATCTTAATTGGATGAATAACTTCTCACAATAGTAGGAGAATTAGTCTTGCCTTTACATAAAAAAATTTGCTCTGGATACCTTTTCTTTGTAATGTTCTGCCATTACCTTGATCTGCTCATCTACCGAGCCTGAACCAACTCAATCTCTACTACCCTTTCGGCACATGTTTTTAAATGCTTACCTCGTCAAGCTTGATTTTTCTTACATATAGAATTTCCATGAAAAAAAAGAGGTTCCGATTCTTATGGATTTATTTAACCATTATTATCATGCTGAAGGCTAAATTTCTTTTATTCTAAATTCATTGTAGAAATGACTTCCTTTCTCAGATGCTCTGGAAAGGGAAAGTGGTGCCATTCCATTTTGGTGGAATTCATCAAAGCTGTTATAAACTATATGCTAAAAGGGTTATACTTGTTTCTACATTGTCACTTTGTAATCTTGAGCTCGTAGGTTGTGCTGTTGGATGAGCGTGGGAAAGACATAGGGTCCGAGCAGATGGCTGAGTTGGTGGGGGATGCTGGAAATACAGTATGAATGACCTCTCATTTTTGTGATTTTCAAGAATGATAGTGTGCATGCTTGAAATTCATCCATTCTTAATATATGTTGTTTGTATGTATGTTGAGCTGGCAGAGGAAAGTTTAGCACGAAAATTCAAGAACTTTTTACCGATAACACTATTGTTCCTTTGTCTGTAGGGAGCTTCAAGACTATCATTCTGCATTGGTGGACCGTATGGTCATGGAAAACGATTGCGAGAGCGTGCAGATGTTTCTGTCAAGCTGTCTTCTATGGTATTAAACCATCAAATTGCAATAGTTGTGCTCGTAGAACAACTCTATAGGTAAGAGTACGTTGATCTGCTGACTTCTAAATCATGCGGTTCCCAATTACTGAAATGCCGACTTCTGAAAAGTATTCAAGGAAATCATTTCCAGCTTAAAGCAAATATTAAGGATAAATTATATTAAATAAGTTAAGGAATGCTTGAATTTTAAATAAGATAATGTCAGATCACGCTGAATGACTAGATAATCCATGTTTATCAATTTACTTCAGGTCGTGGACTATTCTGAAAGGACAGAACTATCATCGTTAGCCTTTCGTTTCCTATTCTAAACAATGCTAACAGGTATTCCCCTTCTTCATTCCAGATGATTACTCTGTCTGCCTTGCTTGAGTTAAGTTTGAGTGACTTGGTTCAACTGATGTAGGCATCGGCAACATATACCTCAGAGTAAGAGTAATACACTGGACTGACAGGGTTGCTGGTGGCTTAAACGTGTATTTGGGTTTGTGGAACTAAATTGTTCTATAGTTCTGAAATTCATACACTATTTTTCTTACTCTCAGTAATGTAGTGGATTAAACCTCAATGAGAAAGAAATTACAGGTATTAAAGGAGTTTCATGATAGATCGTTTCTGTGAACCTTTAGCTTCACATGGAAAAGTTTTGAATTTTAATACAACACATCACTATTGATCATTCATGTTCAAATTATAGGAAACAGAGTGTATTATACGAATCTTGATACCTTGATTTGTTACTAGTTTTTTTTTTTTGTTAGATATGCTTTAATTTTTATCAAAATCGTTTACAGTTTTTGTAAAATTTAATATTCATTCGTAAAATTTTATTTTATTATTATTATTTTTTTACAATGGTAAAATTTGGATAATAAAAGGGTGAAAATCGCAGGTCTTTGTTCAACTCTATTTATTTAACCAAAAAAAATAAGGTTTTGACACAATAAGATGAAATTACCGTCCAATAATAACGGACCTAACGGTAGGTTTGAAGGCGAATCAGTGTCCTTCCCTCCACTGGCTTACAAACCGCCACGTTACAAATTCAAACTCTCTGCCACGTGTCAGCAACACAACAGCCTAAAACTCTCTCTCTCTCTCATTCCCTCGATCTCACAACATTGCATGGCTGTTCTTCACTCCTCACTCGCTCCCTACTGTCTGAAAAAGCTCGTCATCCTCCCATTCCCATATCCAAAACCCACAATTTCAACCAAAAGACTCAATCTTTTCCAAGCAATGAGTTCCAGCTCCAAATCCCAACCCTCTGCCCCGGTCTACAAGGTTCCGGGTTTGGACCCGGAGGAAATGGACCGGGTTGCGGACCAAACCTTTCAGAGGTACTCGTCCTCCTCTGTCAAGAGAAACGGCAAAGGTGTGGCTGTCGTTTGGTTCAGAAACGACCTCAGAGTGCTGGACAATGAGGCTCTTTACAAGGCTTGGATTTCGTCCCAGCAGGTTTTGGCTGTGTATTGCGTTGATCCCAGGCTTTTTGGCTCTACCCATTACTTTGGTTTTCCCAAAACTGGAGGTACCAATTTTATTTTATTACAAGAATTTCAAATTTTTGATCTTCCTAGTTGAAGTTTTTGGACTTTTGGCTTGTTTTCTATTACCCTGGGCTGTGAAATGTTTGGAATTTTGTTCTCATTTGGGCTTGTGCTACTGTGTTCAAAATCTCCTTGTAACATAGAATGATGCAGAATTGAAATGTCATACAATTTTCTTGTTTGGCAGCGTTGAGAGCGCAATTTCTCATTGAGTGCTTGGCTGACTTGAAGAAAAATTTAATGAAGCGGGGTCTTAACCTGCTCATTCAACATGGGAAGCCTGAGGAGATTCTCCCTTCTCTTGCAAAGGTTTTCGGAGCCCACACAGTTAAGTGATTTCGACACTATTTGATTGGTAGAATGAGTTTGCTATGTTCTTTTCAACTTATTAAAGCAGCAGAATGTTGGTATGTAATCTAATCTATTTAGGTATATGCCCAAAAAGAAACTTGCAGTGAGGAGCTAAATGTCGAAAGATTGGTCAGAAAAGGTCTGCAACGAGTGGTTTTACCATCGTCTTCAGCGCAATCCTCTGGGCCTAGTTCTACAAACAATCCTAAGCTACAACTTATATGGGGTACCACTATGTACCACATAGATGACCTCCCATTCGACACCCTCAGCTTACCGGATGTGTATACGCAGTTTCGTAAGGCATGTAGATTTCTTTCAAGTTCATTTTACTTCAAATCTATATAACTGGGGGAGGTTTTCTCTGTTAGCTGTGTTTATCGATGATACCGAAAACTTGCAGTCAATTGAAGCGAAATGCGCAGTTCGTGGCTGCATCAAACTTCCAGCATCTCTTGGGCCACCACCCAGCATTGGGGACTGGGGATGTGTTCCTTCATTAGATCAGTTTGGACTTCAATCTCCAAATGTAGGTTATTATATCATACATACAAGTATACAGGCACATATTATTTCATACTTTGTCTATTAAGAAATTTGAGAAGTTCCTTTTACATACTCTGGATGCAGGTAAGTAAAGGAATGAAGTTTGTGGGGGGTGAAAGTGCAGCCTTGGGCAGAGTAAACGAGTATTTCTGGAAGAAGGCAAGAGGAATCTTTAAGTTATATATGTATATATATGTTGATGTTGAAAATGTCCAATAGAGGAGAATGGCTTTTTATTTGAACACATTTTATAATATTCAAAGGAACAGTGTTAATAGAGTAATTTAGTTATCTGACTTATTCTCATGTGTTTCATGTGTAGGATTTGTTAAGGATATATAAACACACCAGAAATGGGATGTTAGGACCTGATTATTCGACAAAATTTTCTCCATGGCTTGCTTCAGGAAGCCTTTCTCCTCGTTTCATTGATGAAGAGGTTGAAATTCTTGGTTATTATGTTCCTTTCTATATATGACTACATGACATTGAGAAAACTGACACTAATTTTGACAATTGATTCCTTAAGGTAAAGAGGTATGAAAAAGAAAGGCAAGCAAATGATTCAACATACTGGTAATTCTCTCTCTCTCTCTCAGTTGCATGAACTAGAATGAAACTTTTGGAGGACAAAATGCTGTCAATATATAATTTCTTTGTTGAAACAAAGGTATATAGATCCCCCAGGTAGCACAACAGAAACCATTCTTCAAGCAGTGTTGAACTTGTATTTTGTCTTTTCCTTTTTTTTCAAATCTATGTTCATCACAACAGGGTATTGTTCGAATTGATATGGAGGGATTACTTCAGGTTTCTATCAGCAAAATATGGGAATTCCCTTTTCCATTTAGGTAATTTAGTTGATTGCTTTAATATTCAATCATGTCAAAGTATTAAAAAAAGGCCTAAGAAAATGAGTAAAATTATGTTAACTAAACAGTTTGTTGCTGCGCGGCACATGTGAGCCACTTATTTTAACATATCATTGTAGAGATTTCAATTCTCGCTACTTCTCTTTCTTAGCAGTCATGTCTTTTTTTGGCCTTTTTGAAGGTGGCCCAAGAAATGTGGAGCATAGATGGAGCCAAGACAAGATTTTATTTGAATCCTGGAGAGATGGTCGTACAGGGTACATTGCTTTGCTCAAGAGCTAGATGATGAATATTATATCTCCATAATCTTTATGAAAAACATAACGGAAAATATATATATATATATATATATCTCTCTCTCTCTCTATTAGTGTTTTGTAATTGCTCTGCTAAAGATATACAGAGCTTGTTAAACCTCTAGGTACCCTCTAATAGACGCCAACATGAAAGAGCTATCAACCACGGGATTCATGTCGAATCGGGGAAGGCAGGTAATTCCAAAGTAAACTGTCACTATGAATGGTATATAGTATATTTATGCATTGCTGCCATAAAACTTCTTGTTTTAACCTTTAATGTTATTATTCTGGGAAAATCGGGCATAGTCTTGAAAATAATCAATACTTCATTTATTATTCTACAGATTGTATGTTCCTTTCTAGTTCGTGATATGGGTATTGACTGGCGAATGGGAGCTGAATGGTTTGAGACATGCCTTTTGGATTATGACCCTTGTTCCAATTACGGGAATTGGACCTATGGAGCAGGTGGTTTCAAATTCATCATTTTATTTACTTCCATGTATGCATGTTTCTGTTAAAAAAGTATTAGCACGCCTCTCTCTTAACTTTCTGTGTTGGGTAATCACTCCTGGCAGACGATGATCATAAAATTATAAAGAACCAAGGTCTCCTTTATAATTGTAGCCACATGCTTTAGGATTGTAATTACTTAACTATTTTGGTTTAATACTAATCAACATTTTATCATTTGTTCATCCTGTTAAGGAGTTGGAAATGACCCCAGAGAAGATCGTTACTTCAGTATTCCGAAACAAGTGAGTACACAATACGCTGCCTCGTTATATTTTCTTAATATGAGACCTGATTTCAAATGACAGAGTGCATAGTTTTTCACAAAATTTTCGATGAATTATGTTTGGAGCTACAACAGCTTTATAAACACTTTCTGTACCTAAGATGCTCTTATATTTTTTCCAGGCGCGGACATATGACCCCGAAGGCGAGTATGTCACGTATTGGCTGCCTCAACTAGAATCACTTACAAAAGAAGAAAGAAACTTTCCTGGAAGGGCATATATGAAGCAGGTTGTGCCGCTCAAGTTTGGAAATACCAGTAGGCACCAAAACCAGGACAAGGCCTTGGCTGCCAGAGGCACCAATTTTGGAGGAAGACAAACAAAAGGGCAGAGGAGATAAATCTGGGTTGAAACTTGAAAGGATTTTACTATACATCTTTATCCTTCTCAAAGTATGTACTGAAAATGAGATGCATATATTTTGTTACTATTAAACCTTCAAATGTGTATGCCCCCACTTTTCATTTGCCACCTTTGTTTAACTTGATTTCATTCGGACCTAATTTGAAACTTTCATTGACCTAATTAGGAATTTAAACTTGTTTGAGTGACCAGAAGAAAACATGATTAGTCGGAATCATAGACTAAGAAATTAACTTGATCGCATCTGGGTTAAGTTTATGTAATCTGAGTTCAAGTTAGAGTGGTTCAAATTCGTAGTTCGATTTTTGAACTAGTTTTAATGATCCGATGTAAATTGTAATCATTGTTAATAATCCGAATCTATAGCCTAACCCAACTTTGTATATGATTTTGATGTAAAGGCTTATAACTATTTGATAAAAAGAAAAAAAAAACTTACTATAGTTGGCAGAATATTAAGATAGCTTAATCTATATATAACAACAGACAAAGAATGGTAAAACATTCAAAATACCAGAAAATGTCATTGTTTAATGCAAATATTAAGAATTGAAATTATTAATTAAATGAGGATAATATAGTAACTTCACACTTTTTCATATTAAAAAAAATTAAAATTAAAAGAAAAATCAAATAATGAATCCTATTTTTATGAACACAACTACTCATTATCTTTTTAATTCTAAAAATAAATCTCTCGCAGACGCGAAAACGTGTGTGAAGATGTTAGTATTACATTTATCCAAAAAGAAAAGAGAGATAATAAGAAGCTGGATTT
Organism: Prunus mume; assembly: GCF_029339155.1. NCBI lineage: Eukaryota > Viridiplantae > Streptophyta > Magnoliopsida > Rosales > Rosaceae > Prunus > Prunus mume. Next base: position 9,449,148 of record NC_142699.1, on the reverse strand, counting down.
GGGCCCGACTTATGGGGCTGAACCCGATTTGACCCAAATTACCCTCCGACCCGCCCCTACCTGTGCATTCGGGTTCTTCAATCTTCAACACAGCACATGAACCATTTGGATCTTCCAAAAACTCGCGCCGTCCGGGGCTAACCTCGCTCAGGAGAAAACTAATCCGTACAAAAACCAGTCACAAACACTTAGTTACGGAGTCAAGGAAGAAGAAGAAGAAGAAGAAGAAGATAGAAGAAAGGGGCTTCTTCTTTTCAAAAACCTTCAATTTCTTCACAGAAAGCTCCAATGGCAGTGAGTTGAATCCCATAAATCGTCATTTCACATTTGTTTATATCGTCGATTGTTCATCTGTTTGTTTGTTTGGGTTTTTACAGCTCGTAATCGCATGTGGAGAATCGTCGCCGTCCCACATTACCCTTCTGAGATGTTTGAATCGAACCCTCGACTCTATCAAGCACAACATTGCTCGCATCTTTGTTAACATTTTGTGCTGCCAAGCTAAATCTGATGAAAGCTCCTGGTAAATTTTAATTTTCTAGTCTTACACTTTACTCTTAGTCTGTTGTTTGTTTGCCGAGAAAAACTGCTATAAAAGATGAAGAAAAGGCCTATACATATTGATGCAGATGATATTATTGCTTGTCATTTTATAGTCTTATTATTAATCTGCTGTTTGTATCAGTGAAAATGAGTAAAAAAAATAGGAAAAAGAAAGCTAAAGAATTAATACAGAGGACATTATTTATTGCTAGAAACCTCGTAGTGCTCTCAAATTTCAGCACATTTGCCTTTTGTAAAGAAAAAAAAAGAAGAAGAAGAAGAAGAAGCTAATATGCATTATTTGCTTTGTAATATTCATATGCAGGACTTGTCGGGGTAAGGATCTACTTCCATCCACTTTTGAGGATTTCAGGAAAAAATGGGACGAGAATTACCATATGAGTGCTCAAAATTGGTTTTCAAAGAAGAAGAATTCCCGCGGTAAACAAGATCCACACGCAGTTTGCAATGTGTTGGATGCAATGTTGAGGGATAGTTTGGAACGTCTCAAAACGATGAGGTCAGCTTTCAGTCTATGTACTCTTAGGATCAAACTCAAAATCTTCTTTGATGGATAGGGGAAATGCTCAAATACAGATACATATTTCATAGTTCATAACAAGCTTTTGTTAATTATGTGAAAATCTGCAGGGAAGGCATATCTACGGCAAATATAGGCTTTTTGGATTGCACTTTGAAAGCTAATTACACAGATTGCATGGCCATCATAAAGGTTTTATGTATAGATGGTAAGTTGGGAACTGCTTTTTGGCTTCGGAGAAAACTGATAAAGAAAGGCATTGTTCCTGATATCTTGACACACAATTATCTATTAAATGGACTGTGTAAAACTGGTGACTTGGAGAAGGCAGATTTGCTTATTAGGGAGATGTTAGAAAATGGCCCCTCTCCCAACTGTGCCACGTACAACACTTTTATTAAGGGTTATTGCCACCTTAATGATGTGGATAAAGCTCTTTATCTTTTATCCACGATGGGTAACAGTGGTATTAGGCCTAATAGAATCACTTGCAATATAATTGTACATGCATTGTGCAAGAAAGGCCTTATGGAGAATGCTAATAAGCTTCTAGAAGACGTATTAGATGATGATAATGACAAGACAACATCAGATCTAGTCATCTCAACTACACTTATGGATGGTTATGTTAAAAATGGAAGTATGGTTCAGGCACTTAGTCTTTGGCATGACATGGTCCAAATGAATATCCAAGTAGATGTCCTTTCTTATAATGTTCTCATTCATGGATTTTGTCTGAGTCAACACATGGACCTTGCTTATGGATACCTTTGTGAAATGATCAAAAGAGGAATACTTCCTAGTGTTTTTACTTATAATACAATTTTAAGTGGTCTTTGCAAAGGAGGAAAGTTAGAGGAGGCTTGTTACGTCCATGGACTTATGTCAAGAATGGGAGTTACTCCCGATCAAATTTCATACAAAATACTTGTTCGGGGCCTATGTAGTAAAGGAGATGTTGTCAGAGCTAATGAGTTTCTTCTTCATATGCTAGAGAAGTCAGTGGTGCCTGAGACTCTAATATGGAATACTGTCATTGATTGTTATGGAAGATATGGGGATCTTACTACTGCATTCTCTGTTAAGGATCAGATGCTCGCTTTTGGTGTTAAACCAAATGTGTATACTTACAATGCATTGATCCACGCCCAAGTGAAAGAAGGAAATATTACTCGTGCTCTTTCTCATAAAAAGGAAATGCTTCTGTCTGGTCTTTTTCCCAATGTGGTCACTTATAATTTGTTGATAGGTGCTGCTTGTAACTTAGGCGACATTCTTTTCGCAGTGCAGTTATATCGTGAAATGCTGATAACAGGACTTGATCCAGATATGATTACTTACACTGAACTTATCAGAGGGTACTGCATGATAGGTAACATGAAGAAGGCAGAAGAGCTTTTTGAAAATATACAGGCATCGGGGTTACCTATCGATCATGTTCCATTTAAGGTACTTGTCAAGCAGTACTGCAAAATTATGGAGCCTGACATGGCATTTGGCATTTACCAGAAGTGGCTGACGAGGGGGAACTGAGTTATCCTCTTGTATAAACTTTGACCATGCATATTGCAACATTGTCATCTTGGCATGCAAGTCAAAATTCTTGGATCTAAATTCAACAGAATCCCTTCTGACAGTGGCCGTTTCTACTTGTGGCAAATAGGAATCTTTCATATGTTTTTCCTGAAGGTATGTGTTTCCACAAATGTTCCATCACACTTTGAGTGATATATTTATTTTTAGATATTTGTGTTATTAATTTAGACTTTTTGGTGATTCTGGTCATCCATGGAAAGCTGGACAGAGAAGCTTCTTTGTCTGCTTCTAAAGTTCTACTAGACTACTAACATACAAAGATGCTCGTCTGGTTTCGTGTTATGTTAAAACTTGATAACTTATATTAGGATGGATAAAAAAGGGTCTTGGTCAAGTCTAATTCGTGTCAGCTTAGCACGTCAAGTTTTTGCGTTCATATTTTTGTTAGTGATATGGAACACTGACTGTTTTGTGCAAAAATCTTACAGGATCAGGTGGTTCACAGGTGGCTTATAGAATTGACTCTTTTTCTTGATGGTCGTGGTCCTAAAACTGGGACCAAATCTGATAATTCCTTTCACACGGAAACAGGATGCTTTAATATATACTTGTGAAGATCGGATGGGCCCAAACATCCGACAATTTGGACCGTCATTATATGGAAGATGTCCTGATGCTAGGGAGTATATTCAGCAGGACTTTGGTCAGAATGTTTCACCTATAGTTGTTCAGGTTGGTATATTCAGCCATTTCCTACCAACTTATATATACTTGAAACATGAGTTTCAGAATTATGATTCATCTTATGAGACCTTGTTTAGGGATGCATGAACTGTTGATGATGAGATTACACAGTTATTGAGCTGTAATTTGTACCTGAATTAGTCCTCTATGCAGTCACATTCTAACACGTCTTGAGAATTTGTACATTTCTATGAGGTTTCTTTTTGTGTTGAAAATTTATAGATGACATGACGGGACCTGGACGTGTAATGAGAACAAAATCCTTCTTTCGAATGCTTTACTCTCTCGTGTGCAGGTGTTTATACCACATATACAGCAGAGATGGATACAGGATTGTTTGCCTCTGAGGTTTCATGTTCTATTCACCATGTTTTGACACCATATTATTCGTCCAGTTTGGGAGGATACAATAGATTCTAGGTTCTGATTTACCTTTCAAAGAAGAAATCCGCAGGTTGTGAAATTGACCTGGAAGTATTGGTTTTTTGTTTTGAATTTTTCATTATTTATAGTAAAAATGTTACATATAGATTACAAGGGAAGGGACCATAGAAGCTGAGAATAGCCTTATAAAAACAAACCGAGAATAGCTATGGGTATTGGAATTTTGGTCTCTCTTTTTTGTGCATAATTCTGTAATGGCATTATAGAATTTTGTGTAAAACCAAGAGGTGATGTAATAATTGGTGATCAGATTGGTCTCAAATGGAATTCAGGAGGTTGCTCCCATGATAGTAAAACTATTATTTATTATAATAAGAGTTGGAGAGTTGAAACTGATTAGGCAAAGCATTATTTTGTTCCTGGGTGAACCATTAACAATGGGCTTTGGTAGCTACGAGAGGACAAGAATACAAGGAAATGGGAAAGAGGGAAGGGAGACGGCAAACCCCTGTTCTAAGCTTTCAGTCGTCCCAGAATTGAAATGCTATTCTTTTGGGAACGATTTCCTGGCTTCTAAGTTTCAGAGTAGGTCTCAAAAGTAAAGATTCTTTCCTTGTCCTTCCTAAATGTGGCACCAAGGAAGGAAAAAGACGAACAACTCAATTCCCTTTAGTAGAGCGTGTTTCTAATAACTGAAAGTGCTTCTCAAGTAGAAAAAATTCAATGTGCTTTTAGGTCATAAAACCGCTTTTTAGAGAAGCACTTGGTATGTATATTTTCAGAATGTACTTTCATGTATTTTTTCAGAAAAGCATTTAAAATTTGAACAAATTTTTTGGAGTGCTTGCTAACAAAAAGTGAGTCATATAGAAGCAGTTTCAAACGAGTGGGTAGTTAGAAAATGAAAATGAATGATTTGGATAGAGAAATTAGTTACAACTAAAACATCCAAATGGCCCTAAACCCCAACTGCTTTCTTCATTTCTTACTAAATTAAGTAGAGCCTACAACCCATTTCAATTAAGAAAAGATTGAATTTCATTTGCATCTTCAAAACTTTTTAACAAAAACTGTTCGCATTTAAAAAGAAAAAAGTAAAAATGGGTTGAGAGAAACTGAATTATATATAATGAAATAATGAAAAAGGTCGTTGAGTAAAAAAAGAGCAATTAGACTTTTTGGCGGGGGGATTCTAGTAGGCCAGCGCGGTTTGGAGAGCTGGCGTTGGGGTCGGCCGTGCGATCCAAAGAAGAGGGTCCGTGGTCCGGTGTGGGCCCCACTCACCGTGTGATCCGGCCCCGCCTTGGAAGCCTTGCGGTGCGTCTAATTGAATATTTGCGTGTGAAAAAAATAAAACGGAAAAAAAAAAAAACAAGGAAGAAGGAAAACGAGAAAAAAAGCGAAGCCCCATTTTTGAAGAGGACGCCCTTTCTCTCCTTCATCCTTTTTCCCTCGACACTCTCACTCCATCGCCGATACTCTCTCTCTCTCTCTCTCCATCATCGATCAAAGCTCTGCGTTTGCGTTGCCCTCACGGACTTCTCTTCCTTGTCGACTTTCATCATTACTTTCCCTCGCTTTCTCCGCCCCAAAGATCTGAAAAGCCAAGGTTGGTTTCTACTTTCAAGGTTCTCTCTCCCACAATTTTTCGTAATTTTCCAGATCTGATTTTGATTTTTTATTCGTCTCTGCATATTGCTTTTGCTTTTTGATGATTGATTTGCTATTCGCTTTCAATTCAAAAGAGCAATTTGAAAGGGAATAATAATGGCGGACGACAAAGGCGTCGTCGGAGAAGCCAACAAGAAAGACGCGGCAACTGCACCTGAGGTGGTTGCGAAGAAGAAGCGCAAGGGACTTTTCTCCAGAATGTTCAGTGGGATCTTCCGATTACACGGCGATGACTTCGAGAAGCGGCTCAAGTACATTTCCAAAGAAGAAGCCACTGTCCTTGCTAGAATGCAGAGGAGGTCCATAACGTGGAGGCGCATGAGCAGACATCTCATTCTCTTCTCTGTCTTATTTGAGGTATTGGAATGTCATTCATAGGACCCATCAATTAGGACTTTGTTGCAGCAACTGGCTTTTTTTGGCTGATTAAGAATTCTGAACTTTTGTGGCAATACTATCTAGAAATTGCACCATACTCATCGTCATGTTTATTGGCATATAGAGTTTGAACGAGTTGGGCAAGTGAAATATTAGAAGGGAATGATATGTGTTTGCGTACTTGTGTCATTTTCAGATTATTGCAATTGCTTATGCTATAATATCAACGAGAGCAACAAATTTAGATTGGAAGATGAGGACATTTCGAATTCTTCCGATGTTTCTTCTGGCTGCTTTATCTTTTCTTGCTTATTCAGCATTTGTGACCTTCACAAGAATGCGTGAGTATCTTAAACTTTGCAACTTCCTTAATTTTTGATGTTCATGTGACGATTCTAGTTATTTTATTAATATCTGGGACTTATTTTACAAAAGGTATCTGGTTCCATGGTTGTCATAGTGCCTTGGGTTGGGCTTGTTAGGAAGCATTTTGGCTTATTGGTTCATCATTCCGTGGTTTACTTCTTACTTTGTTTATTGAATTTGTTAGTACATTCTTTGTGCATGGGGTGTGTAGCTTCTCCACGTATGACATTGGAGTAAGAAAGGTCCCCTCACACAGGCCCATCACAAATTAAATTGTTGGTCATTTGTTAGACAATTTTTGTTGAAAGTCACTGAGGACCTGTCCTTTGGACATCGTTCCTCACAGGGGGACTTTTCGTGCTGACTGGTATTTTAATTGTGTGCCACTTTCCATGCAAGAGGAAGTTCTTTTTAAATTTATTAGTTGTGAGTTTGAACTGTTGGAAAATAAGCGTTATGAAATTTGGGAATTTTATTGGGAATCGTTTATGAAATTCACAAATCTTTGAACTGGAATTGGGCACGGTACTCGTGGGTGGCTAGTTCATAAAAGATACCTGATCTACAATGTCTGAAGTTCAATACCGTTTTCAATATGGTACATATCATGCATATTTCTTTGAGCAAAAGTCTCTTTCCAGGCTGTACCTATTTTGATTGTCTTGACATGTTATTGTTTGATTTATGTATGCTTTGAGTTTATGCTTAACAGCTTCCATGCATACCTGTATCTTAGGAAGCACAAACTGAAACATCAGGCATGTTTTTTAGTTGTCTAACAACATGTCAGTGCTGTAATGGATCATTGGAAGAAAGCTAGAAAAGTAGACCTATGACGTTTTCATTAGTTCATTGCTGTTGTTAAAAATGTTTGAATAATTTGGATGATTGGTTGTATGAACCCATTATTTTTCTATGAATCAAGTTTTCCAATCTAATGCGGCAACTTAGTGACCATTACTTGTGTAAAGTTGATGTGTGCATGTATTAAAAATCTGATATCTCAACCTTTCAATGTATTAGGTGATCGCAAGGACGCCAAAACCCTGGAAAGGCTTCGGGCTGAAAGGCAAGCAAAAATTGATGAACTAAAAGAGAGGACAAATTATTACACTACTCAACAGCTTATTCAGGTAATTATTAGAAGCAAGTTTTGTTGTTATATTGCATTCGTTATCTGTCTTTATGCCTCATTATTGAATTCTCTTTGGTATTCTTTGTTAGCTTGTTGAAGTTTTATCAGGTGAATAGGGTAGCTGTTGATGCCTTTTGCCCCTTCATCTCATTTGACTGTGTTAATGGCTGTATAGACAAACACTGTTTGGAAGAATTCCAGGAGGTCATGTAAAGTGGCCTTAAGAAACCATTCATTTAGATTGATTGCAAATTCCCAATAGTCATGTGGCATACTTATTTCTATTGTAGTTGGCTGAATCAGTTTTTGCTTCTTTGAGAGAACATCTCTTCAAAAAAAGCACTGTAATGAACAAGACTCCTGTGCCCTTTATGCTGGGTTTTATTTTATTTTATTTATTTGTGTTTTTAGGGGAACTCTGCAATGGTTTGTGTTTGAGTAATGGTATATGTGAAGATGTACCTTGCTTGTCCCCCTCCGTTTTCTTGGTTTGAACTTAAGTTATATTCTTTTATGCAGAGATATGATCCTGACCCAGCAGCAAAGGCAGCTGCTGCAACTGTCCTAGCATCTAAGTTGGGTACAGATTCAGGTCTGAAATTCTATGTGGGAGATGAATCTGAGATTAATGCCTCAACAGGGAAAAGCCATGATGTTGAACTTGTCCATTCTGGTGAACTTCGAAACCGTAAACCAGTACACACCAGATCTAATAGTACAGGGAGTGTCCCATTGACTATTCCTGAAGAGGAGGCACCTCATTCTGCAAGGTCTGACAGTCATCAGGTTTCTGAGCATAGTCAACTGATTGTTAGTCATCATAGTCCTCAGGGAGCATCTCCACAGGATGGAGGATGGATTGCTCGGATTGCAGCATTACTTGTGGGTGAGGATCCAACACAGTCTTATGCGCTCATATGCGGCAACTGTCATATGCACAATGGTAGGTTATCCGCATCCTGAGTACGCACTGTTGCTTTTTCATGTTTTCATAGAAGCAAATGAAGGAAAGGCCTGATTATGGTGCACACTCATGCACTTTCCTCACAACCAGTTTTCTTTCTTTCTTGTGGTTGAAATAATGATCTCATACTTTTTTTGTCTCTATGCAGGGCTTGCTAAGAAGGAGGATTTCCCATACATCACATATTATTGCCCACACTGTCACGCCCTAAATCAGCCAAAACATTTCGAAGGGCATGTTTCTGGTTCTAACACGCCTATCACCCCTAGTTTGAGCTCTTTGAGAGCAGGGGTCAGCAGTGAGGCAACAAAGCAGGCTGGTGGCTCTTTGGATGACAGTGTACTCACAAGTACCAGCCCTGTTAGAGCTGGTTCAGAGATTGAGGAAGAAACTGAAAAGCCTGCATCCAGCGATACAGATAGTTTAGAAAAACATGAGTAGGGTTAAGATGTTCTTTTCCTCAATTAGGCCTTCTTTTCCCTTTGCTTGTAGGTATGGGGTTTATTTTCTGCTGGATGAATTTACGGGTTTGCCTATATGCGTGGTCGTGTACAAGAATATGTTTGAGTTGCCTTGATAAACTTTTGGGGCTTTATGATCATAGAATACATGGATTGATTGTAATCTTGTACATCTTGAGAGTTTTTCTTTTCTGGTTCAATTGTTGGAGCTGGTCCAAATACCTTTCCAAAGATTTGGAAAGCTGAAACTTTACTGCTGTAGTGCAAATGGTCCAAAAGGAGTCTTTGCTGCGGTCATTTTTTATTTTTTCATATTTTGAGTTGTAATTTTTATTTTTATTTTATACAATTGAGAATCTAAACTATTCTTAATTATTTTGATTTACGAGGAGTTCTCGTACTTCTTTGTTCAAAATAATAAAGGAGAGGAGAAAAGAAAACATTTTTAGCAAATTTGGTTGGGAACGAAAATGGACGGGATGATCGACGGGATATACATAATAAGAGAAACCATATGAAATTAGATCCTCGATATTTCTTGGATGGGTTATTCTTTTGTCGGGTCTTTAATGGGTTATTTGGGGTGGAATTATTTTAAATTTTTTTATACAAGTGATAATTTAAACTATTGAGAATATGGAGTTTTCACACACATAACCAAGATGTCATGAAGGTTCGAATTTGAGATCTCAAATCTGCAAGTCAAAATCCTTTTCACTGGATTAGATCTCTCCAGCAAACGTTAAACATAATTGATTCAATTTCTTAGTAAAATAATATAGAGGTTTTTTCTTTGGGTAATTCTATATGAATCCCATAAATTACTCTTTACACCCCACTAAATTTTAATAAAATTTCAAATTACATTAAACCCTTTTTTTCCCTAAATTGCCCTCATAAACCCCATTCCCTAACCATCCATCGAAAACCCCTCCCTTTCAGCCACACCCCATCTAAAATCAAACCCCACCCCATCGATATCCATTACCCCATCGAAAATTCTCTCTTCTTGCAGACACACCCCATCACATTTACAACAACCTCAATCGCAGAACCATTGAAGAACCCATCCCTTTGCCATCGCAGATCTTTGCTCACCACCGAACCCCATTGCACAACCCAGCAAACCCGAACCATCTCTGAAACAGAACCATCACACCCATCTCCATCTCTGCAAACCCGAAAGCCATTGAAGGTCAAGTTTTCACAAATCCTTATTCAAGGTTTGATTTCAAATTTGATTTATATATTTACGTTTCTAAGTGTTGATTAAGTCTACGTTTGATTTCACTTTTGAAAAGCCAAAGTCTGATATTGATTTTGATTTTGATTTCAACGTTGTGGGTAGTTCGAACCTGGTTTTGCGAAAATGGATTCTAGTTTCGGTGGATTGCCACCAAAATGATTACATTTCTTCAGTGGTGGTCCACTAAATTAAACTTTTACTTTCGATGGGTTACCACCAAAATTGTTACCTTGTTTCGGTGGTAGTCCACCGAATCTGTTTTATTTTTCAGGGGACTCCCACCAAATTTCTTTCGGTTTTTCAGTGGTACTCCATCGAATATGCATTCTTTTTCACTCATTGTCCACCAAATTTATTTCCGTTTTTCAGTGATTATGTACCGAATACGTTACTGAGTTTGTACTTAATATTGTTTATTTTTAGATATAAAGATGATTCGCAGAGATACTACTGAAGCTTCATCATCCCGACCTAATAGACAGCGTCTCACGGCCTCAACGAAGGAGACAGAGAGCGGCTCCTCAAGATCACATTAAGGATACTATCGAAGTTGAATATGTAGTTCCTACTCATGATAGTAATGTTGACGCAGAGGTTGAAGATGTAGCTGCTACTCAAGATAGTAATGTTGAGGTACATGCCGAGCCTATTGAGCCATCTCGAGTAGGTCCCATTAATCCATCTTTACTTACGAGTTTTAAAACTCATATAGCAGCTGCAATTTGGAATAACAAGGTAAGTCGTTTTACTGTGACAATAGAAGGTAGAATATAAGTATGGTTCATGGTAATTAACCTTAATTTTGTTTTTTTGTTTAACTAGGAATATGAGCCCTTTATGTGCATGTCAAAACATCTATCCTTCGTGAGTGGAATTGGTGGGGTAATCCAAATAATGGTATAATCAGGGTACATTCAGATATCATTAGAGCACCTTATTAGGTGTTCTTATCGGAATGCTGATAAGATTGTGGTATCTACATTTGTTGAAAGGTGGCATCTCGAAATGAACACCTTTCACATGCCTTTTGGTGAGATGATCATCACATTGAATGATGTGTCATCTATTTTAGGCATTCCTGTGTCTGGTGCAGCAGTTGCTCCTCTTCGGTGTTTATAGAAATAAGACTTACTAACTCTCTCAACTCCGGATGCCTGAACTTATGTTGAATAAAACATCGACTCTTTTCAAAAGATGCCTTAATCTCTGTGTGCTCCAGCTCTAACAATGAGTGTATAGTTACCCATGATCTCTCAAAGTTAAGTTGGCTTGAGCGGAGCTGTTGCTTCAACTTTGCATGTGCACTTTCCGCTTTGTTGATAACAATAATAAATTTTCCTGAAGCAAAATAAAATTTCAAATTAACATATCAAAAGTTGACTAAAATACTTACCTATTTGAGGTCGTCGATCCAAGATGCATACAAGTGTCTGTCCATGCGGCCACAAACCTATCCTTAAATGGATTTAACCAAATTTTCATGTATGTATTCAAGAGCATTTTGAAATTCACTGAACTTAGACTTAATTTGTCGCAAACAATGCCAATATTCCTCCTCTGTTTCTGAACCAACCAAAGTATTCCAATCCTCATTAAATTGCTTCCATTGTTTGAGGGTCCCAAATAACTTCTTATAGTTTGCCAATACTCCTTTGTTAATATGTCATCTACATAATAAATGTCGTGCTTTTGGAAATATAGACGTAATAGAATTCATGAGTGCTAACTCTCGATCGGTGACAATAACACCAGGAAGACAATTATCATCCAACAAACTCCTCAATGTAGTCAATGCCCATGTGTAATTGTCTTCCTTCTCGGCATTCATATACACATACGCAACAGAGAATGTCATATTAGTATATGTCACTCCCACAATTTGCAATAGTGGGAAACGATACATATTAGTCTTATAGGTGCAATCCATGATAAGTACATGTGGAAATGCGCACAAAATATCAATATTAATGGGGTGTGTCCAAAACAGGTCAATTACAATATCACTAGATGTCCTATGCCACTCAATATAATTGTGTTCGGATAACTTAGTAAGCAATTGTTGCATTTGGGTTCTCCTAGTAAATTCTTTGGTTCTATTTCGGATCCTAGCATTGTATATTGTCTTCATAGTGGAAACATTCATTGCATCTCTATCTTTAATGGTGACCAAAATATCTCTGGGTTTCACCAAACTCTTAGACATGTCCACCAACAAGGCATTCTCCTCTTCAGTAAGTCGCCCCACAAATGAATGACCTTGAAGATACTCTGAAATAAGATGGTTGTTTACTCCACAAACCACCTCCAACTTCCAATCATCCCCATCACCAATATTGATACCTTTTAACAAGAATGGGCATCCACATTTCTTGGTACCAGTGTCCCTAGCACATTTTTTCATATCACTATTTGCATCCGACCTTATATCAGTTGTTTTATAGTTACCGTTCCTCTCACAAACAAGTATTACACGAGGTCTCTCTTGCCCTCACCTCCATAATCAGACCTTTTAATTACAATGACAATATTATTCAATTTTCCTTGTTCACGAGCCCATCGAAGTAATGCATCTCTACTATTGAATATCTACACATAAAACTCATATTATTTAAATATAAAATTTGAAGCATTAATGCCACATGTTAATGATACTAAAAAGGATTTCAGATAAATAATTACCGAATATGTTGTGAATTGATCACTATATTCCATTACACATTCTGTTCCCACATTGCTTGCCTTCAGTAGGGGCGTCACCTTGATTTTGTTCCTTCAATGGGAGTAAGATCAAAAATAGCTTGGATTAAATTTGTGGTCGGCAATAAGTTACTGAAAAAATAAATAAATTTCGGTTGGATGCCACTGAAACACATGTAAAATTTCGGTAGTAAACTATCTTGAACTACGTTTAATCTTACGGTGGATCTCCACCGAATATTATGTTGTGACGGTCAAAACTAACCAAAATGGTGCAACTTTTCGGTGGCATCTCACCGAATTTACATCGAGTTTGATACTTATGTGCTTTGAACGCAACCAATGACCGTTACTGAAATACTAAAATTGCAAAACGCCAAAAAGTAAACTCGTACCTCATTCGAAGCCTCTCTAACTTCAATCTCACCCTTCATGAATAAATACAAGATATTTTTTCACCAGTATAAACTTATAAATCTAGGGTTTATGGTTTATGAACATGATAGTTTGAGAAAAAAGTCAAACTAGGGTTGCAGGAATATATGTGTGGTATAGTGAGCAATTTTAATTTTAAATTTTTTTGTCCTTAACGGTAATTGTGTACAAGGGTAAAATAAGTTACTTATGTTTAAAATTAGTATGGGATGTAAAGAGCAAATAATGAGGTGTCAATAAAATCTCTATTTTTCTTTTAACAACATAGTCTCACCTCATTTTTTAACCCAAAAAAAAAAAACTCTTACCTCATTCCACTCATTTGATGACACTTGGACTGAGGTGGATGGTTAATAATAGAGCGGTAATTTCAACTGATGTGAGACTGTAAAAGTCGTCTCAGATTCTGACTGGATCTTGACCAGCCCCCGTGCTCGACTCTCATTCAAAACCCCAAAAAAAAAAAAAAAAAACCTGTGTCCGTCTGTCTGTCTGTCTGTCTGTCTGTCCGGCTCCTCCCTCTCCTTCCCTGCGTGGCTCAACCCTTCCTTTTCCAACCATTTTTATTTTTATTTATTTTATAAAAATAAATTAGGTAAAAAACAAACAAGACCAAGTTTTGTGTTACCAAAATCGAAAAGCCATTCCTCGCACGCTGACCTAAAAAAACCCCAAAATCATATATTTTTATTTTTATTCTTCAATTTCACACCAAAAGCTCGTCTCCTTCATCTTCCTCCAAGCTTCAGCTCCAAAGGTCCAGCTTCCTCTTCCTCCTCTGCTCCTCAAACCTCAGAACCAGGTACCTCTTGAGCTATTTCTCTTTTGATTATATGTTTTTTTTCTCTAATTTTCTTCTGCTTTAACATGCTTGGATATTGTGATTTGATTACTTTTTTTATTGTTGGTTTCGATCAGGTTGTTTTTGTCGTTCTTGTAGTTTCTAGGGTTTTTTTTTTCTTTCTTTTAATTTCGTTTTGTTTGTTCCTTTTTCTTTCTGGAAACTGCTGCTTGAAGATCATTTTATTTTCATCTGCTTATTATGTATTCGTGACTAGCTTTGAGAATGCATGATGGAAGTCTTAGCATCTGAATTTTATCAGAATGCAAGCTTCCGTTGTGTTCTGACAAACAAGGTACAAGGACATGCTTTATCTAGGAGTATCAAAAACTGTATTTCTCCAAAGATTCCGAAAATTATAAAAATAAATAGACATGAAGCCATTAACACTTTAAAATTAGTTCTCTAATGACCTTTAAACCCAATATCCCACAGTGGTGATATGGAACGCATTGGGCTAGTATATAAACAGCTTGTACACTTTGACTACATCCTATTGCAAAAAAGATCATTGTAAAATGATTTTAGAGACTATAGTTTGCGACTGTAATTCTAGATTCTCTCTCTCTCTCTCTCTCTCTCTCTCTCTCTCTCTCTCTCTGTGTTTGTGTGCACATATTCATTGTAAAATTTTGAAGAATTCATGTTTTGCATTCATGTCCATTGCAGGGTTGGTCGGTGGTTAAAATGAGCCGACCAAGTACACGCAGTAAAAATAAAAGAAATAGACAAGGGGATAATGTTGACACCACTTCTGAAATATTGAGGTAGAAAGTTTTTTTGGTTTATGTTAAAGAAGTTATTTCTGTTGCTTGATGTGCACCTTTGTTATGTGTTGGCTCACATTATGGTTGGTATTGTGTAGGAAAATACATGCAACAGGTGAAGTAACAAATGAGGATATAAATACGCTATATAAAATTTCAAAGCCAGTTTGTCAAGGTTGCCGTGTGAATACTAAAGATAACCCAAATTGCTTTTGTGGGCTAATTCCACCTCCTAATGGAAGTCGGAAATCTGGCCTATGGCAGAAGACATCAGAGATTATGCAAAATCTTGGCCCAGACCCTTCTCAGGATCTTCGTTCTTCTGCTGATTCTCCTGCAGGCCTCACAAATCTTGGTGCAACATGCTATGCTAACAGCATACTCCAATGTTTGTACATGAATAAATCCTTCCGTGAAGGTATTTTCTTGGTTGAACCTGAGGTTTTGGAACGACAGCCAGTGTTGAATCAACTTTCTCGGCTTTTTGCACAGTTGCATGCTAGTAAAATGGCTTTCATAGACTCATCTCCATTTGTAAAAACGCTGGAGTTAGATAATGGAGTTCAACAGGACAGTCATGAGTTTCTAACGTTACTTCTTTCTTTACTTGAACGTTGTCTGAGCACCTCTAAAGTTACAAAGGCAAAATCTATTGTTCAAGATCTTTTTCGTGGAAGTGTATCCCACGTTACCAGGTAAAACCAAATCTGATTGGAGTATAATTATACTTCTTTCAGATAAGGCCTCTCTCTGTGTTATTTTTATGTTCTTTTTGCATTATGGTGATTACCAATTTACGTTTGTCAATTGTTTAAAATGTCACACAAACATTGTGGTGTCTTCTTATTTCGTTTGGATAGGTAGTGACTAAGTTCATAGAATGATGTAAATTATCCAACCTGTCTTTAAAAAATTTAATGGGATCAAGATACCAATCAAAGTGATACATAAGGGAGCCAATAACAGTGGAAATGAAAATTGTCAAATGATTATTGACTGATTAGCGGTTGTTTTCTTAATGCGTGCTTGCCATTTTCTTGTTGATGTTAGCCCTTATTAAAAAAAAAGTAAATACTTCCCCTCCATTAGAAAACTATGTATTCCTTCTTCTTTTTTGTAAAAGAATTGTGAATGAGATTTGTAATGTTCATATTTTTCTAGATGGACTTATAAAGTTCTTGTTCCTCTTAGAGTGATGTGGCATTAGATATACTTCTGAAGTTTGTTTAATATTTCCGTCATTTGTAAATTTTGAAGTTTTTAGCTTTGCTTCTTCTTTTTTTCATTTGGATTATTTTTATCATTATGTTTGTGCCCCAGCAGCAAATGTTTGAGTACATTTGCCTTTTCATATAAAAGTGACTCTACGGTTATTCCTTTAGCTGATCTCACATGGCTATTATTTTATCCTTGCATGTATGTAGGTGCTCACAATGTGGAAAAGACTCTGAAGCTTCTTCCAACATGGAGGATTTCTATGAGCTGGAGTTGAATGTGAAGGGTTTGAAAAGTTTGGATGAGAGTTTAGATGATTATCTTAGTGTTGAAGAGCTTCATGGAGAGAATCAATATTTTTGTGAGTCGTGTAAAACAAGAGTTGATGCAACCCGAAGCATCAAGTTGCGGACATTGCCTGATGTTCTGAATTTTCAGCTTAAGCGTTGTGTTTTCCTTCCAAAGGTAGTTATGATATTCTTGAGAATGTAGAGTTTCCATTTAATTTGTCGATGAGCACAGAAAAGCCGTCTAAGCTATGTTTGATGTAATACACATGTTTGATATTGATGCAGATTTGAGGTTGTACACTTGTTGGTTATATGGTTAGTTATAGAAGTTGTGGTGATTGACTTGTGGTTAATAGTTATTTTAATATTTTCTTCTCTATTGATTTGTGTCAGTAGACGACAACAAAGAAGAAAATTACTTCTGCATTTGTTTTTCCTGGAGTACTTGATATGAGGCAGAGGCTATCTGAGCCTTCTCAGCTTGAATCAATATATGACTTGTCAGCTGTGCTGATTCACAAGGGGACTGCAGTTAACAGTGGCCACTATGTAGCGCATATCAAGGATGAGAAGACAGGACAATGGTGGGAATTTGATGATGAGCATGTTTCAAATTTAGGTGCTCACCCATTTGGAGAAGGCACTTCAGGTTCCAATACCAAGCCTGTTAATGTTAAACCTGAATCAGTTCATCCATCTCGCACGGGACAAATTAATGCTGTTTTGAATGGTGATAATGTGGATGTCAGTCACCAACAACCTACAGAATCTATTTCTGGTCATGTGGAGACATTTTCATCTAGTGATGCATATATGCTGATGTATAATCTCAGGCGTTGCCGAGAGGATGATGAGAAAGTGCGTGTAGAGTGTAATGCCAATGATAAGAAGATAGAAGGTGATATTGTTTGTAGTTCTCTTCCATCTCATCTTTGTGAAGAGATTAAAAACTTTAATGCATCATATCTTGATGCTTGCCAAAAATACAAATTTAAAAAAGAAGAAGAGATGAATCATATCACAGAGCGTAGACAGGAAGTGCGTTCAATTTTGTCTGAAGCGCCTGTTCGATCTTTGGAGGAATCCTTTTTCTGGATTTCAACAGACTGGCTCCGTCAGTGGGCTGATAACATGATTTCACCGTAAGGACATTCTTGCTGTCTTTGTTTATATTTCTAGTTCTTAACTTTCTTTCTGCTGGAAATAGAGTGTCAGGGACTCTGTTTTGCATATTTTTCTGGGCTTACTTAGTAATCACTTGCAGTGTTCTTGACAACACATCCATCCTATGTTCACATGAAAAAGTTCCAGCGTCAAAGGTTGGCTCCATAAAGCGGTTGTCAGCTAAAGCATGGACCAAGTTGTTCTCTAAGGTATTTGCTTGAGTATTTTGTTCTCACCTAATACTGTGTGAACTTTGTATTTTGTTTGTGGTTACGTACAGCTGAAAATTGCATCATGATGCTCTATGTGATAAACCTGATGTCTTTTTTTGGTTTCTTATGTGTTGATGCTGTCAAATGTTCTGTTTGCTTGTTTTATCTTTTCCATGTCTGTGTTTTACTTCTGTTGCACTACGTGTTTTACTTCTGTTTTAACCGGATTTTGGTAATTTCAGTATGAAGGGGGCCCAATACTGGCCTCTGATGCCTACTGCATGGTTTGCCTTACTGAGGGGGCTCGAAATGTAGTATGTGCTGACAGCTATAGGGATAGGAGAATACTCATGAAGCAAGTTGCTG
The DNA here is from genome assembly GCF_029339155.1 of Prunus mume. NCBI lineage: Eukaryota > Viridiplantae > Streptophyta > Magnoliopsida > Rosales > Rosaceae > Prunus > Prunus mume. The sequence continues at coordinate 9,431,192 of NC_142699.1, read as the reverse complement.
AGGATGCACTTGCAGGGAGGTGTTCAGATGGAGAATATTTTGTTTCTAAAGCATGGTATGGCTGCAAACTATTCTGTTGCTTTTTATCCGTCCTTCAGACCTCTTCAATCTTCTGCTGCATCATATTTTCTTTTTCTATAGTAATTCTAGTTAGTTTCTATTTGTAGGTTACAACAGTGGCTTAAAAGAAAAATTCTTGATGCTCCATCAGAAGCTGATGCAGGACCAACAGCTTCAATTAGGTGTCCTCATGGGCAACTTATGCCTGACCAAGCCACTGGTGCTAAGAGATTGCTTGTTCCCGAGAATCTCTGGCTCTTCCTTTATGAAGATGCTTTTGCAGTAAAGCCTGATGATCACTTGGGTTGTTCAACGTTTCCTTTAGACTCTGCACAGTGTTCCCAATGCAGTGATGAACTATCTGAAGTTGCATGCATGGAGGATTCTTTGAGGTAATTTAAACTTTTACTCCTAGCAGACTGATAAGCATGTGTAATTGCGTTAACCAGTATTTGTGCTGCAGAGTGGTGAGGCTCAAACAGCGCCAGACTCATGAGAAATTACTTACAGGGAAAACCGTGCCTCTTTCTCTGGATTGCAAGTATTACTTGATACCCTTTTCTTGGCTTTCGAAGTGGAAAAACTACATTACTGCAAGTGGCAAGAATGTTTCCTCAGTGGAGAAACCTGAAACATTAGAGGGCATCATGGATTTGCTGAAGTGTGAAAAGGTAACTTGCAACTTTTCTGGGCAGTGATTCTGTTGAATATCGGCACCTCTGGTAGACCATAAATGGCGATATGCATGTTTTTGACTTTAACCATACTCATAAGTCAGACAAACTTACCATTGGTCCCAATTCAACAAGTTGAGGAATCCTGGCATCAAGTTATGGACTGGTTATTTGAACTAAAAGTTTTGTTGCGCATTTGAGAACTATTCTGGTCCATGTTCAATCTGCCTTCTTTTTATTCAGTTATTAGTGTTATTATTTTAACCTTCCTCTTGCTTTCTTTCAGCATTCACGACTTCTAGAAAGGCCTGTTGATCTGGTCTCTAAACGTGGTTTAATTTCCCAGAAGTCTCCCCCTGTAAGTGTGAATAAATGCGTGTTTATGAATATATGTGTGTGTGTGTGTGTGTGTTTGAGAGAGAGAGAGGGCTATTTTTGTTGATTAATCTTGTGTGAATGCTCTAATGTTGGAATTCTTGCTTCTTTTTTCTCTGTGGATTCTAGGTGGATGGGTTAATAATCATTCCTGAGAGTGACTGGAAATCCTTTTGTGAGGAATGGGGCGGTGTCCAGGAGAAGGGCATATCTGCTGAAATTGAGTTAAGTAAAACTGAAGGAAATAATTTGGCAGGGTCCTGCGAAGAGATGCCAATGTGTGAGGAGGATCTGAGTACTCCAAATCCAGTAAATGGTGAAGTTGAGTCCAGACAACTCGTGATTAGGACTTGTCCTGAGGTAAAGGCTTTTTTTTTTCTCTCTCTTTTCTTGTTATGCATAGCGGAGGAAACTTGTTTTGCTTGTTTGTTTTTAAAGTAGAATTTGTCTACATTAGGAGCTCCAATCTCTGGAATCTTCGGATCTGTTGTCTTCTGGTAGGATAATTGGTTACTCCAGTTAACTTATGGAAAGTAGTAGCTTAAGTTGCCTTGTGGAATTAGTTCTCTCTGTCTCTCCCTGTCTCTCTTTTAGGAATCAATTTTGTTATTATGCAGAATTTAAGTGCCAGCAACATTTGCTAGATTGTTCACACACAAAAATCTACAAATTTTACAAATTTCTAGTGTGGGTTACATCAAAATTTGCAAGTTACAAGGAGCATTTTTAAAGTTGTTCTTCTGATTAGGTGTCTCAATTTTCCTAGATATGTGAGGATTGCATTGGAGAAAGAGAAAGCAGGGAACTAATGCGGAAGCTTGACTATTGCAATGAGGACATATATGTGTACTTTATACATGGCAAGGAAGCTCCAAAATCCATTCTAAAACCATCTGAAACAAATTTTGATCCAGATCGCCGAGTTTCCAAGCGCTCTCGGAAGACAAAGACTGGGGATCAGATAAGCTTGAAAGTCTCTGGTTCCACAACCATATACCAGTTAAAAATGATGATATGGGAATCTTTTGGGGTATGCTACTTGAAGCTAACACATACATGCGAGCATACACACTAATGCACACATGCACAAACACAAGTGCTATGTGCACTTTTTGTTGGTTTACACATCCATCTTTCCAAGATTGAGTGTATCCTGGTTTCATTTCACAACTTGTCCTTTTAAGGTGGCACTCTCGTGTTGTGCCCCTGGTGTTTTCAATATATAAATTAACTATGCGTTAAAATTGTTTTGTTCCTGTTGGCATCTGATTACTGTTTTACATTATGCAGGTTGTTAAGGAAAACCAGGTACTTCACAAAGGTACTCGGATAATTGATGATGAAGTTGCTACTCTTGCGGACATGAATATATTCCCTGGGGATAAGCTTTGGGTGAATGATTCAGAAATCCATGAGAACCGAGATATTGCTGGTAATTTCATGTTGTTAGTTATTTGGACATTCTTTAAAATATGGTGCTTAGGAAATGTTTGTAGTTGGTCTGATTGTAATGCATTGGCCAATTTCAATAACCATAACATGCATTTTTTTTTTTAAATACAGATGAGCTATCTGACCAGAAAATGGATGTGCAACACACTGAAGAGGGGTTTCGTGGGACGCTTTTGACAGCAAATGTTTCATCGCAAGTTGTATAAGATGCTTGCTTTTGCTATTTAATATTTGAATGTAATATGCATGTTTTTGTAGATATTGATAGAGGGGAGGTGACTTGAATATTTTTAAACTTCAACCTGCATTCTGAAGACCTGCATTTTTGAGGTTAGTTGCAATTGTACCATCCAACTACTTTCTTTTTGTTCCATAAACTGGCTTGCTGAATCTTCTCTGTTACCTTTTCCTTTTCTTTTTTTCTCTTCTTAACCTTATCTTGTACATTCTTTCTCTTCTGATTCCTTTTCCCTATTTAGGTAAATTATGTTTTATGAGTTTTATTTTCCATTTTAATTTTACTTCAATTAAAAATGGATAAATGCTCCCGCTGATTTTCAGGATTTGTTTGGGAAATCATTTTTTATTTTGACCCTTCTCACTCTTCTTTTTGTTCCAGAAGCAGTTGAACCTAGTGCTGTGGGCTTCCTGAAGGCTGGTCCCGTGTGTAATGTAGGTACCCAGTCCCTTGCCTTTGAAGACATTTTGCCATATGCTGCCATGCTCGCTGGCACATCGGAAAAGGAAATGTGATGCGTGCCGTGCCCTGGTCAAATGTTTTGGTTCTAACCAGGTGGTCATTTTTCTGTTCATAAGGATGTTACCGTGCCTGTTATATATGCCGAACAATGTTAAGTATCATGGCATGTGTTGTCTTGAATGTAGATTTGTCAAAATTGTTTGTGTGATGTTTTCTCTCATAGCTAATATCTTCTGCGGCTAGTCATTGTACAAGTAAGTTTTATAAAGTGTTAATAAAGCGAGTTTCATGTGTTATTTCCTCTGCTTCAAATGTTACTTCCTCGCGGGAAGTAGATGAAATCAATCTTGTAGATTGATGCACTCGTTCTTAATCCCTGATTGCCGCAATAAGAAAAATAATTGGAATAAAATTTCTAATTACTGAGGCCTCTTTAGCAAGCAAAGACAATTTTGTGACCCAAAAATAAAAATAATAATCAAAAACCAAGTCGAAAAAGAAAGTATGATAATATAACAGATGCTCAGAGGGGCATATCCCAAATGATTTTTCTTTCGTGTAATTTTTTATGTTTGCTTGTCTGTATGCCAATCACGTTCTTCCCAATAAGTTATTCAAATCATGGTCAAAGAAAGTGCACCAAAAACAGAACCTCCTATTTTCCCCTGCCTGAAGAAGATAATGCATAAAAGAAAGAAAACACTGATTTTGAAGAAAGCGAACAAGTTTTTAGATCCAGCGATTGTGACTTCTTGAGTTGTGGGCTCCTCTGAACCACCTATCCCACCCTACATCAGCTGGACCTTTAGTCCTGTGTGTACAAAAATATCCCATCCCAGTCAAGATTAAGATAGAAAAGAAAAGTCCTTAAACAACAACAAAGAAAGAAGGGACATGGTGGGAATTATAATTATCTCTTACGATGGAAGCAGGGGATCAGAACTGGATTCAACGCTGGCAATGAGCCTGTATGAGATTCACCATAAACATTTATAAAATTAAAAATTAAAAGAAAAAGAAAAGAAAAAAAGTGATGTTGGGTTGGATTGAAGTTTGATAAAACAGATTAACATTGGATTTTGCTTACTCTTTGCAGACAATGGAGGATTCACCTACTGTCTCAAGTTGGGTCAGCTCTTTCTGCATCACAAGTCATAGCTTTTGTTTTTAATGATAAATTATTGGTTTTTCTAGCAATTACAGTATACACAAGAAGAATGAAATGAAAGACCGACCTGGATGACGTCGATTTGGTTATGGAGATGGGATATAGAAGCTGCCAGTTTATGCTTCCCTATGAAAGTGGGATATTGGGCTGCTCTTGCTCTGTCCTCAAAATGAAGAGCCCCTCCTCCTCCTCCTTCACCTTCATGATCTTCTTCTTCTCTCTTTAGTCCTTCTTCTCTTCCTCTTCCTGGAGATGATGATGGTGATGGTGATGGTGATGATGATGATGATGGGTTTGCTTCTACTTGCTTATCCATTGTTGTCGACATCACCACTTACTTGCACCAATACCAACTACAACCAAGCCTGTTTTTAGACCTAAATGATCAACTTTAAAAAGGAAGGAGAGAGAGAGAGAGAGAGAGAGAGAGAGAGAGAGAGGCAATGTGGACCTAGTTTGTCTTCATGATTAAAGCAACAAGCAGTGGACATAGAATAAAAAAGGTCAAATAAATAAAGAAAGCAATGGGATTATAAAAGAGTAATGAATTTAAAACTAAAGCGGTCAGTCAAAAAGAAGAAAATGGTTTATGAGCAGCAGGGACAGGCAACATGCTAACAGCTCAGGCAGACCATATATTTCCATCATCCTCATATAATTTATTTAATAATGTTAATAATAATATTGTAATATTAAAGGAGATGACAAATGGGTAGGGGATGAAAGTAGCTAGGCCGCCACCTCTCTCTTACTGTCAACTACTTTTGGCGGTTTGACAGTTGACATACCAAAGATTAGCTTTAGACCTAATCAAACTGGGATAGACTTTCCAACTTCTATCTGCAATAAGCAAAGCTTTGCTTATTTTCAGTCGTCACATTAATGCAAATGCAAAATTTCTGCTACTAGTTATTTCTACGAGTGTATCTCCCAACCCTTCCTCCGTGGTCTATGTAGGTTGTGAGATACTCCGTGGTCTAATTATTTGGATTTCTTATAATAGATAGTTCTTTGGATTCTTTAATATTCCCTTAACTAAACTTTAGGATTCATACTCAAAAACACAATCTCAAAACTTAAAACCACAAAAGATCAAAATTCATACATGAAACCCCAATCTAAACCAAAAATACGAAAATTCATACATGAAACCCTAATCCAAAATCAAAACCCCAAAATACCAAAATTCATACATGAAACCCCAATCCAAACTCTAAACCTCAAAACATCAAAATTCATACTCGAAACCCTAATCCAAACTCAATACCCAAAAATGCTAAAATTCATATCCAAAACTCCAATCTAAATTCCAAAATTCCTACCCCAAAATCCAATCTACACTCAAATTTTAAAACCACAAAGGGCCAAAATTCATACATGATCCAAACTCACAAACCTGAAAAATGCCAAAATTCATACTCAAAACCCCAATCCAAACTCAAAACTCTAAAGTTTATACCCAAAACCCTCATCCAATATCTAACTTCAAAATGCCATAATCCAAACTTGAAACCCCAATCTAAACTCTTAACTTTATAATGCTAAATTCTAAACTCAAACGCCCAAATTCACACACGAGACCCCAATCCAAACTTATAAATCCAAACTCAAAACCCAAAAATGCCAAAATTCATTCCCTTAACCCCAATCCAAACTCTAACTCCCAAATGTTCATATGTAACTCAAAACCCAAAAATGCCAATATTCATTCCCATAACCCCAATCCAAATTCCAACTCCATAATGTCAAAATTTAAAATCAAATGACTAATGCGCTTGTTCATAAATAGCACGTTGCTTCAATTTTCTTTTCAAGCGGCGCTGTACAACAAGGCCTAAACTTCATGTGTAATTCGTAAAATTTTCCCTTCAAGGTTTGAAGTTTGGGTTTTGATTTTTGGGTAGTGGAGTTAGGAGTTTGGGCCAACCCAGCATCCCACTTTAGGGCTACAAAAATTAAAATCAAAACCACATCAGTGTTGTACATTTGGAAGAAAGAAATGGCAATAGCATCAACATCAGCCTCAAAGCTCCTCTCTTTTTCCTCGTTATCATTCCGTCTGCGAAGCCTCACAACCGCCTCTAGTATCAGCAGCAACTGCAGCACCACAAGCAAGAAGAAGAAGGAGAAGGAGAAGCTGAAGCAGAGAGTGGTGATAAAAGAAAAGAGGAGAACGCGTTCTGATAGAGAGTTCAAATTGGAAACCATTAAACGTTATGGAGATACTGCCACCCACATTCCAGTCATGCTTGGTGAAGTTTTGGATGTATTCTCGGCATCCAAACAGCTCCGGTACTTCGTCGACTGTACGGTTGGAGCTGCTGGGCATTCCTCTGCGGTCAGTAATCACTCTTCGTTTGAAGTTTTTGTGCGTTGGGTTTTTGGATTTATTGTTAATTACTTGCAGATAATTGAAGGCCATCCAGAAATGGAAGTGTATGTAGGACTTGATGTTGATCCTGTGGCGCTTGAGAAGGCTCGAGCTCGGATCAACTCTGTTTTGCATAACCCAACTTCTTCGACCCTCAAAGCTTCCACCTTTTGGAGAATTTCAGATATGTTAAGTCTCTGCTTTGCGATGTGGATGAGACACTCCTTGACACTGGGATTGATGGGATTTTAATGGACTTGGGAATGTCATCAATGCAAGTGAACGATCCTGAAAGAGGGTTCAGTGTGCTTGCTGATGGACCTCTTGATATGCGAATGGATCCTCAGGTAACAGATGTTTCGACATTCTTATATCTAATGGAGACTGGGAAATTTTTTATTTATTTTATGTTCTCTAATTATGCATATAAAAAATTTGAGTGTGTAAGTGTAGGCTGCCTGGTTTCTCCATTTTGAAGTCTTTTAGCTGGTAGAACTTTGTTATAGACCGTTGGTATTCTTATTGAGTCAATCTATTATTTATGGTGATAATTATTTCTTTAGATGGACTCCATCAGGGAGTCTTTAATACCATTCTCTCTATACTTGTCCATCAGGGTTGCTTGCGTCAGTGAATTAACTCAAATGTGATGCCGATTATACTGATGTTTAGGCTATAATCACTTCTCATCAGAAGCATATGGTGAGGCTACAGTTACGCCACATGCATGTACATGCAGCAAATTGCTGCCCTTGACGATATTTTACGTAAGTATGAGGATTGGATGTGCCATGACCTTCATGAGGATTTAATATTTAGGACAGTTGAGGATGGACTGCTGTACATTGCCTATGATGGGCGCATGTGGGGTTGAAAAGATTTGAATGGCCCCAATTATGATCCCCTTGTTATACCTTATATGCACCCATGACTCTTGACTTCTGGAACTAGGCTTAGTTATCTATTTTCTTTTTGAAATTAATGCCCTCTGCCAACAATGTCTGTGCGCTTCATTGCAGTTCTAGGTGATATTGTAGGGTGAATGAAAAGTTTCTAGGCGGAATGACATACATGATTCCTATGTTTTACTGGTTGCATCATCATTTTAAATGTTTGTTTCATTTAATTGATTGGAATAGGGCTATGACAGGCAAGTCTGAAAGCTGAAGACATTTTAAACTCTTGGCCAGAGACTGAGGTAGGGCGCATCCTGCGAGAGTATGGGGAAGAAAGTAACTGGTACTCTCTTCAAAATAGAATTGTTAAAGCCCGATTGAATGGTGGATTGCATTCCACTGGTGATCTAGTTGATCTTATAAAAAGTGCGACTCCTCTGAGCCGAGGTAGGTATCCTCATGTGCTCTGTTGTGGTTCTACTTTGGCCTTGCATTGTATATTTCTGTCAAAATTATAGTACCTTTGCTTGTTTTGGTCATGGCTATGCGAAAAAAGTTTCAATTACTAAAATCAAATTCAATTGCAACAGAAGGAAGGCAAGGTTGGATTAAGACAGCTACAAGGGTCTTTCAAGCTCTGAGGATAGCTGTCAACGATGAACTGAAGACTCTGGAGGATTCTCTTTATGCTTGTTTTGACTGCCTTGCACCTGGTGGTAGGCTAGCGGTCATCTCTTTCCATAGTTTGGAAGACAGAATTGTGAAACAAACATTTCTGGACATCATCAATGTCAAAGATGGAGATGGGGATATTGATATGAATGAAGAAGAAGCGTGGAAGAAAGATTTGAGAAAGATCAAGAATGACATTGATGAAAGTGAAGCATGGATCAAACAAATGGTACAAGGCTTGAGAGGAACAATTCTCACTAAGAGACCAATTACACCTTCTGAAAAGGAAGAGAGCCTGAATAGCCGTTCCAGAAGTGCTAAGCTGAGGGTGATTAAGAAGGCTTAGTTTAATTAAGGTTTTGAAGACATTCCTACAGCAATATTTATCTGCATCTCTGGTGTTTTCCCCAATTTTTTATTCACATTTTGTTTAGGTTGGGAGTTTAGATTATATAAACATTTTTTTGTTTTTGAGGAATGTAAAATTCCACATATATGAAATATCTCAAACCCTCGAGTGTTCATCCATTTGATAGGAACTATTTCCTTGCAAATATGCTCGAGGTTGGTGTTGGAAGTGTGTTGAGAGAAGTGTAATGACCATGTATTAGAAATCTTCTCGTTTCTCTTTTGTTTTTTACTTTGATACATTACCAGAAATCTTCTCTTAAGTTATTATAAATCAAGATGCAAGTTGTTTATCTTTCACCAATGAGCATAGAATAAATAATAGTTTAGACTATTACTTATATTAATTAAATGAAAGGAAGAAGTGGTAATGGTAAATAATAGTCATAACGGTGGCATGGGCAAAATTGTATTTTTGCAGTGGTTGTGGGTTGAGAGACATCGAGAGCTGCTGAGTTGTCACGTCTTTTCTTTTCATGATCCTGTATCTTATCTCAAATCAAATCTGAATCCCCTCCTCAACTCTCAGTGACATTTAATATTCGACCCACACATTAAAACCACCATCCTCTTCCAACTCAAAACCAAAAGAACTTTTTTTCGAGGAACAAAACCAAAAGAAATTTAAAGAACCAGAACTGGTGAATTTTCTTCCCCTCTCTGTTCTCCCCAACCAAGCAGAAATATGAAAATAATAAAACAAGGCTTGCAGACAATTTGATTTGCTAAGGATTTTGATCTCTTCCTTTCCAACAGTTCATAATTTAAATTTCTTTATGTGCTCTGCTTCCTAAAATATCTTTTTGCAGCATAATGAAGACACTGGCTATCAAATGGTATGAACAAGTACATTGGTGTGCCTCATTCCCATCCTCTCGTATGCCAATCTTCAACCCCAGGTTTTTTTTTCTAATTTTGTATTGCAATTAGCAATTTTATCTTGACCCATCTAAGAAAAGTTAGCAGTGATCATTCAATGGTTAAGAAATCTTTGCTTTTATATTTCAGGAAGAAAATTGAAGTGATAAATGTAACTAAAGCAACCAGCTTAAGTTCAGAGTCAAATGCAAAGAAAGCAAATTTGTGTGCTGCAAAGAAGGAAAGAATTAAGCTGCCAAAACATGATGATAGCTCTGGTGGCAAGACTTTTCACATTAGTGAGTTTCTCAGCCACCAATCAGGAATTGAAGCCATGCTTAACACCAGAGCCTTAAACAGCTTTGAATCCCTTGATACTGATACTTACAGGTCATTCCCTTGGAACCCTTTTGTGCTTCACTTCTCCCATGTTCACTTGAAACTTCAAAAGTGAGTCTAAGATAGGAAAAAACAATGCCCTTTTTCTGTGCAGATGCACCCTGCCAAAGCTTCAGCTTTTGAATTTTGAAGCTGCTCCTGTGCTGGACTTGAGAGTGACCCCAACAAATGAAGATTGTATAGTTGAGATGCTTTCTTGCAGGGTGAGTTTCAAATCCCAGCAATGCTTACATATAAAAGTGAACTTGTAACATTGCAAAATGAGGATGCATTTGATGGCTTATTACAAATGTGATTTGCAGTTTGAGGGTTCAGAAGCCGTGGAACGCCAAAACAGCCATTTTTCAGGTGAATAAAGATTGGGTGAGAGTCTTGTAACTTTTAGAAGAGTAAGTTTTAGTCCATGGGAATATCGAATTTACACTTTCGAAGGAAGAAAGACTTGTAAGGTCATCAAATGCTCATTTATTGTTGAAAGCCTTTATTCTAAGGGCCTGGCTGCAAGGCTCTTCATGTATTTCTTTGAAAAAGTATATCAAGCGTCTTCTAATCTTATGGTCTCTATTTACAGCATTCATGAGAAATCACATGTCGTGGGACACAAATGGCTCTGAATCTTTTTTGGAGGTTGATGTGAAGCTAAAACTCACTCTTGAGGTTGTTAAAATTTCGCTTGCATTATCCTTCGTTCTCTTTATCTTTCTCTTTCTCTTTCTCCTTCGACGCAATAGCTGATACATGCGATTTTCACCTGTCATTAGCAGCTGTTTCTAGTTTCTACTTGCATAATTGAGCTGGAATATAGGATTTCAATAATATTTCAATAGCATATGTTATGTGCAGATTTATACACACCCTTTCACCATGATGCCAGTATCAGCTGTTGAGCGTCCTGGAAATTTGTAAGTACTTGAAGCTTTGTTTGTTTCTTTAGAACTTTATATAATTGTGTTTGGGCAGAGATGAATTCAAACTGTGCAAGTGTGATGACATGCAGAATGATGCAAGCCTTAGTGGATAGGCTGGTGCCATTGCTTCTGCAGCAACTACTACAAGATTACAGCAAATGGGTTGTTGATAAGCAAGCAGTTGGATGATCTTCCATCCATTTCCGCAAACAGATATAGATGAGTAAAACAAAAGAAGACAGAACAGGGAGTCGTAGTTTCCAGCCTACGACGAAAAGTAATCCCTTCTGCATCAATCTGAACATTCAACTCTACTTTCCGGCGACATTATTTCAAGTTGCGGTCATTCTTTTGGGGAGGAAATTGTCAACTTGCAGCTTAAATTTAGGTCCGAAACTAAAACCTCCCCACAATATCCTTGATCCTTATGATGATGTCCTAGAATTTTGCGGATAGATATAAAATGTGTTAAAATTCCCGACCAAGAGGAGATGTAAATTTTAGATTTGTGCTGCTTTCGTCTATATATCTTAAGATGTAATGGGATAACATTGTTAGTTCACCAATTTATGATATTCAAGTTAGAAAGAAATTTGTCAATCTCTAGTTTTCTCGGTTTTATCAGTCACCTTACAAAGGAGAGAACTTACAATTGTAACCAAATCCGTGACTTCATTGGCAAATGCCATGACACATTGGTGTATGCATTGCATCCTGCTGCTAATAAACAAATAGGCCAACAACAAATAAATAAGATTAAAAGCATTGCGTTTCTCATTGCTTCCTCAAAGACTCCATTGGCTGCAGGGAAGGAGGCATGCTAAAGACTCGTGAAAATAACAAAATAAAATCACAGCATTCCAGGGCTGGATCTGATTGCAAAAAAAAAAAAAAAAAGTCTCAAACTGCGTTCCTAAAAACCGTATTACAGCTAAGTTGCATAATCTGATACAGATCCAAGAAAACATTACAACTCAAAATGCGATACAACAAACTCGGCCAAACTAAAATTCCACTCCATCACAGGCGGCATAACCAGTTCAGCTCTCAACGGTTGGTCAAACTAATATGCCACCTCCATCACCAGCGGCCCAGCGGCACAACCAGTTCTGCTCTCGACATTCGATTATGTTCAGCAAGCTCCTCTGACAGACACAATAAAACCCGTCACATTTTTATGTTAGAACCACAATGAAGGTTATATTGCGATGAAAAAACACTTTATTCAGAAAACAATGGGAGCGTGCATGGATGAGTTACAAAGAGTGACTCAGAGGAGACTATTACTACATATCCAACTGCCACTTCTAATGCCACACTTTGCTAAGCATATAAACCATTATGTTTCAACTTTCAACAGATAGGATTTTATTCCTCTCTTTACAGAAATTAGTGTTTTGCAGAAAAAAAGCTGCATGAAGACGACAGCTACAACCACCTTAATTCTTATAAACCAAAAACATAGAAACTAAAGCATGGGAACCCATGACACATAACAAAATGGATGGCTGATAACACGCACTCAGTGACATTTATGCACTCAGTGACATTTATTGAAAGGCATGCAACCTTGATGTTTGTATGCGACCTCAACATAACAAAAAATTCAAAAGCATTTTACAAACAATGCCTGTACAGATTTTTTTTTTTTTAAGTATATCTTACCATAAATCAGTCCCGATTCCTGGAACGACCATCATTATGTTTGTCATTTTCATATCTTCTTCTCTCACTTGATCTAGAATCATCATATCTTGCTCTCTTGTAATCCAGGTGCCTATCTCTCTCAGTCTCCTTACTTCCCCCTTCTTCATCTATGTTTCCATGCCTTCTAGAATCATCATATCTTGCTCTCTTGTAATCCAGGTGCCTATCTCTCTCAGGCTCTTTACTTCCCCCTTCTTCATCTATGTTTCCATGCCTTCTAATTCCACGCTCCTCTTCAACATCCTCTCCATGCCTTCTATATATATGATCATCTTCATTGTGTTTGTCATTTTCATGCCTCCTCCTAACCCTCTCAGTCTCCTTACTTCCCCTTTCTTCATCTACTTTACCATACCTTCTATTTCCATGCTCCTCTTCAATATCCTCTGCATGCCTTCTATATTTGCGATGCTCTTCATTATGTTTGTCATTTCCGTGCCTCCTCTTCTCCCTCTCAGTCTCCTTACTTCCCCTTTCTTCATCTATTTTTCCATGTCTTCTATTACCACGCTCCTCTTCGACATCCTCTACACGCCTTCTATATTTAGGATCTTCCTCGTTGTGTTTGTCATTTTCGTGCCTCCTCCTCTCATTTGATCTAGAATCATCATATTTTGCTCTCTTGTAATCCATGACTTGATCCCTGTCAATATCCTTATTTCCCTGTTCTTCCTCCATTTTCCCAAGCTTTCTATTTCCACGCTCCTCTTCGTGATTTTCTCTGTGCTTTCTATATTCATGATCCTCTTCGTCTCTTCCATGCTTCCTTCCCCTATTTTCTCCCTCCTTGTGTCTTCCACGTATTCCATGATCTTCTTCATCCCTTCCGTGCTTTCTACCCTTATGCTCCTGATCATCCTTGCTGCGGCTTCTACCTCCTCCACGCTCTTCGTAATCCTGATTACCCCTCCTACTAACCCATTGTGGTTCACCATCCTTGCTGTGAACTCTGTCCTCATGTTCTACAGTCACATCATCATCAGTATCAATCCTGCCACTTCCTCTACTCTTTTCTGTTATTGCACCTCTACTTTTTCTGGACCTTTCATAGTCAGATTCATCATCCACATCATAATTTTTCCTGCTTTTTCCACTTTTAACATTGTTGCCTTTGTTGTCATCCTCCACGACAAAATTATCTCGCTCTACCTTTCGGCTACCATGCTGATTCCTCTGCTTCTCAACTTGACTTTTTTTCCTTTCCATCCTGCTGTCAGAATCAGACTCATCCTCAGAATCATGCCGCCTGCTTGGTTTCACATGTAGTTTCTCCTTTTCAGCTCTGCTCTTCGAGAAGTCTTTATCGGAACCAGAATCTTCATCAGAATCATGCCTCCTACGAGGTTGTTTGGATTTCTCAACTTCCTTTCTGGATCTGCCCTCAGCACCATCATCACTGGTAGCAGAATCAGAATCATCAGTGTCATTCTTTCTGCTGTTATTATGCTTCTTTACAACCTTCTGCTTCTTTCTACCATCAACTTCTGAATCATCTTCATCGGAATCATGCCTCCTATGAGGTTTTTTGAACTTATTAACTTTCTTTCTTGAACTGTCCTTCGCATCATCATCACTGGTGGCAGAATCGGAATCATCGGTGTTTTCATTTCTTCTTTTATTGTGCTTCTTTGCAACCTTGTGCTTCTTGCCAACATCAACTTCAGAATCATCTTCATCACTGCTGCTAGTTCCGCGGCGCTTCTTCTTTTTATCAGCTTTCGGAGGACTACCACTGTTATCGGTATCAGAAGAATCATACTTATGCCTTTTCTTCCTACTTTCTTCCTTCTTGTTCCGCCTAGATTCTTTCACACTCTTTTTCTTATCATCTTTTTCAGCTTTCTGCTTTTCCTCCCCATGTTTCTTCCGCGAATAGTCCCTGTCCAAAAATGCATGCTCGCTTCTCTCCTGAGGCCTGCCATCATCATTTGGACCATTCTTCCGACTACTTTTCAGTCCATCATCAACCTCATCAGTATCTTTTTCTGTTAAATCAGATGAAGCTAGCCCAAGAGCAGCTCTTAATGTTTCCATTTGCTTCTCCTTCCTGGCAGCAATTTGGTGGGTCTGTGTATCTGAAACCCTGTCAAGTGACAAAATATAAATTTAATTAAAAAAAATTCAAAATATCACATTTCAATGTCCAACTTTTAATCACATTCTATTGAGCAGCAAACTACATGCAAAATATACTACTATAATTAGATAAATAAAGATATTACTATTCAAATATGCAAGCAATTCTCAACATTTCATACTTTAACCAAAAAAGAGAGAAATTACTTCTTATCGGAAATCACAACGGCGGTGGATCCACCGAGCTCCTCGGAAGCAGCGGCGGCTTCGAGAGTCTTCCGAGCCTCCTCGAGCTTCTCCGCGATCTCAGCATCCGTAAAACCCTGATCGGTGAGCTTATCCTCGAGCACCACAAGCTTGAGCTGAATCTGGCGCTTGCGATCATGCTCGAGGATGTCCTTGTTGGCCTTCTTCATGACGCCGCCCATGCCCTGGTCGTCGTCAAAGCCTCTGGAAGAATCGGCGACCTTTCCGGTCCTCGATTTGATGAAGAACTTGTTAGTCTGTATGTAACCATTGGTCCCAGACCCCCTTGGAGTTTGTAACCCTATTCCGTTGTACATCTCGCTCTTCAAAATCACTGTTCAATCACAATCGGTACTAAAATCAACTCGCAGAAACCCTAGATTCAAAAACAGGCGGATACAAATCCAACGCAAAACGAAGAAGGGCAAGCAATTGATTTCCAGGGAAACAAACAGAACCTGGATTTTGCTAAGGGCGGTGTTTGTTGAAATTCCCTCGCTCTCTCTTCGTATCACAAGCAGAGAGGAAAGATACAGATTTATAACCTCTGTATTTTTTTCTGTTTTAAAACCTTTTCAGGTTTGGAAAGGAATTTCGAGAAGAGGCCAACTTTACAGGCTTTGGAATTTATAAAGGCTTTTTTATAACATATTGTGCCTTAGGTTTGTAAAATTATCATCTTTCATTTTTTATGTTTTTTAAAATGACATTATTGGTCATTCCGTTAAGTTTAGTAAAAAAAAATTGTTAGATTGTTGATATGGACGCCACGTGAATTAAAATTAAAAAAAAATATTATAAATTAAGAAAAAAAAAATAGGGAAAAAAAAGATGGGTATGAGCTGGGGATGGGTCTCTGGTGGAGGTGGGGTTGGGGTTGGAATTTGGGCAGTTGTTGGGGGATGGGTCTCGGGTGGGGTTAGGGTTGGGATGGATCTCGGGTGGAAATGGGGGTTGTATAATGGCGTTGGGCTTGGGAGTTTTCTGGATAGAGAAAGAGAGGGAGAGAGGGAGGAGGGATTTGGGGTTGGGTCGAGTAATTGGGAGACGGTTAGGTTGAATCCGTGAGCGGGGTGGATTGGGGGGGGTTTGTTGTCGATGGGGTTGCGGGAGAATAGAGAGAGAGAGAGAGAGAGATCAGAGGTGGAGGGTGTACCATGTAATTGTATTATAGAATACTACGTTAGTATAACCACATGGTATGAGTGATTATGGAATATTACAGTAACACGATTACGTAGTACATATTGTACACGTGTTATAATATAAGTGGATATTTATTGATATTATTCTCTAAAAATATGGAAAATAAATCATATTGTCCACCCATAATATAATATGTGTACAAGATATACCACGTGATCTAATTACCGTAGTATTCTATAATCACTCATAATCCACCGACTCTGTCACATAAAGAAATTCATTTTACTTCCCACATGCTTTTACGTAGAGATATCATCTATTTGAATTTTTTTTCTACTATGATATACTTCACTTCGCATCTCTACACAACACCTCATTTAAATTTGCATCCAAAGCATGTAAAGCTAACACATCATACTTAAAAACAAATTAACTGAATCTGAATCCAAATCCTTTGTTTAATTTATGGTAATCGTAGCTCCTTCGTTTTTGCTTTTATTTTGTTACACTATCTCATGTGATTTCCGTATTGATTATTCCATGAAAAATTGTTTATGCATTAAATAATAAAATGCAATTGATAAACGTCTTAATTTGTAGTCACAAATAAATAGTATAAGCATATGGAAATTTGTCACATGCCGCGTCCTAAAATTGGTCAAATTCACCGCCACTGCTAGGGTCATGATGTTATTTTACTTTTCGTGAAGGCATTAAAACTAAAATGGGTTAGATAGTGTGAAAGACAGTTAATTTACTGTCTTACTGGATTTTATATTTTCCATTCCTAGCTCTATTGTATGCAAGATCCTTAATTATTATTATTTTATATTATTTGGTTGCTCACAATAAATGATTCATAAGCAGAATCATTAATTTTATAAATATAAAATATTTATGTATATTTTAATATTTAAGAAATAACAATAAGATACCATTTTGTTATACACCCAAAATAATAAAAGAGAGACTCGAACTTAAAACCACGAGCACATGTATAAATATGATTTCCATTCACTTGTTCTATTTTTCACTTGCATTTTTTTTTGAAATCTTAATGATTAGTTTACCATTTTATAACCCAAAGTCTGAAACTCAAAGACCCTAATCTATTTGATTATTTCCTAATTGCATGGACATGGCCCTAAATTATCTGATTATTTCCCCCATTGCCCAAAATTAGACTTAGAGAGAGGGCAAATTTTAAATGATAAATAGGAACAATTATGTATATATTTGTATTTCAAAAAATATTTGTATTATAACATCATTTTCATTTCCAGTTGTATAGACCCCGTTTCCTCTATGTCCATTCAATCTGAACCAGGAATGCCCTCAATGATCCCTTCCTCTCCCTTTGGTCGAGCCATAAAAGATGGGAAACACTTAAAAATTAATCCACTTTTATCTCTAATCAAGTGATTTCAATAACTCATATCGTCAACCATTGTATAGAGTCGAACAACAAAATTTCAAATCCTAACAACAGATATACATTTCTATTGCCTTATATATTCAATACAAACTCACATCAGGGACAAGCACCGCATGTATCCGGGTGTAATTCTTCCCACATCTATGGGGCACCCAAACTAATTCACCACCATGAATTTTAGGTGGGGCATAGGCATATTAGACACTTAACCTAGTCGCATCTAAGATGGATTAAACAATCAATTCTGCTTGCGTTTTACGCATCGGAATACCAGACTTTCAATCCTCGCGTGTATCAACGATCAGAATACAACTTTCAATCCTCGCGTGTACGAACAAGACGTAAAACCAAGCGACGCTACAGCCCGACCCAATATGAACGTCCATTGGTGTTGTGAATGGGTGAACTGGAGGGCGATGTTACAGACCATTCATACCAAACCTGCATCACATTCCATAGGAGCTCATTCAAAGACTCATTATTCATACAAAACTACAAACTCAGGAAACAAAACACACTAATTATATGCTCAAGATTCTGCCCATGCATAATGGCCTTGAGATTTATACATCCTTTGTAAACAATAAAGGATTGTCTTTTAAGGGTTTACTAATCGTTACCTTGCTAGGACGGCAACAACGCCAAAAATGTACTTCAAGAGAAGAACCAGGATGTAGAGAAATGGGTGTCCTCAGAGGGAAAAATATTGGAAACCTGAGTACAACAACATACCAGGTCAAATAGTGCAGTGATTTACAGATACAAGAAACCAAGAATTTTCGGCTCATCTAGATAGTAACAGCATGTAAGTCATATAACTACCACATAAGTTTGAGCTATGATAAACAGCATGTAATGTAAGCCATATAACTACCAAATAAGTTTTAGCGATGCTTTGCTTCATGTGTTTACCATTTGTAGCATAACCATGAAAATATAAAATAAATAAAAACATTTTAACAATTGGAAAGAAAAAGCAAACATGGGATGACAAGCATCAACCGCACAAGAAAAGGATAGTAGGGATCCACACCAGCTAAACATGTTCGGTGTTGATGTTGACGGCTCAATGCCAAGATGAACTTCTTTGTATAGAACAGCATCAAAATAGCCAGCAAATCCTGAAGGTGTAGGAAAAAGGGTAAATAAACCAAAATGTGTGTCGTGTTTTTCTCAGCATAAATAGACTCTGATCTTAGTCTGCTCAAAGAACAAATTCAAGTAGCGGTTGTTAAACATGGCAGGTGCAAAAAACCAAAATCATTGCATTACATAACCAACCCACTAATGCTTTCTCAACCCGAAACAAAATCCATATCTTCCAACAATGTTCAGCAAGATTTTACAATATACAAATTTTGACTATTTGCATTCCTCGCCTTTTCCCATCCTGTCATGCATTCTATCATTACATGTGCATGCCTCAAGCACTTTTTTTATTGTTCATTTTTGCCTCCGTAACAATAAATGATGTTTAACATTCTAAGTTTCTTGAGAGTTTTCAGGATAAATTCATTTCATATCGACAAATGATACCCAAAAAGGAGGCCCAATAAGTATTGATCGGATTTTAACATGAACCTTTCATATTTTTAAAATTTCCAACATTATGGCACGTGATAATCATTCAAGAGTCAGCAGTACAATCAGAGAAGAATTTAATCACATTAACTAAATGCAACACCCTAATGACATTCTTGAATTATTCAAGAATATTTATTTACCAAAAGAAAAATGATGCCACCACATACCGTGAATCATGGCTGAGCCAGTATCACTGGATACTCCAAACTGCAACTTTGTGTACCGGTTATTGCTTTTGTCAGTTGAGCGATTTGGATGAATAAACGTGAACACCTATCTTAGTTGAAAAGAAGATATCAGATGCTTAAAACAATATATCAAGTCGTGGTGAAACAGTTGATGAATTAAGACTGTTTACAAGTTAATAACATCAAATGCGCCTGAGTGAAAAAAAACAACTCACAGGTTGGGGAGGAGCAAGTCTTGCAATGTTGTGCAATTTAACAACATAAGCAGTTTCAAAGTGTGCAACATCTTTATGCGACTTAACCTGAAACATAACCACAAGAAGTTGCTAAGGAATCCTCAAAACAGATAGTATTGGGACATCTTGGGCACAAAGACACCAGCATACATCATTGTAAAGCTTTGAAGCAGTCACAGGTTGGATGAAACTCGTGTACCTGAAAAGAGGCATATAAACTTTTATGAGAGAAACACTAATGAAAATTGAAAACTATTGAATGCTGAGCACTTAGATAAGAAATCTGGATTCCCCACAATATCCAAATGTCAATACTGAATTTTGAACAAATCCTGTCCCGAGGGGGACACCTTTCACGTAAAACTTCAAAATAAATGTATACGTACGATGAAGGTATTGAGATTCCATCGTCCTTCAAAAGTCTCTGAGCTCCATCAAGGCACTCAGGAGATAGCTCATTATCACCAAAAGAACCCAATAATTCACTCACCTATTATACAATCGAAGGCAATGGTTTTAAGAAAACCCAAAAACAAATAGATGATTATTCATGATAATACTTGCATACCAAAATGTCAGCTTTCTCAGGAGCATCCCAGTAACGCATATCACTTGAAATTATGGAAACAATGTTTTCCCACCCCTCTAGTTTAACCAAGCTCTGCTCCAACAAACACAGATACGTCAATATATAAAATGCAGACCATGAAAAAAAGAGAGGGGGGGAGTCTAATTCAAACAAACACCTATTTGCAACTCACATGCAGTGTAACGACTGCATTTGGATTTTTTTCCACAGCGTAGACTTTAAGCTTGCACCCAGTTTCTTCAGCTGCCTGCATATGAGAAGGAGATATAGAGTGAGCATCAAAATGATCTGCTACATGTAAAATCCAGTCTGGATATAAACAATTTAGTCCAAAAGTAATATACATAAGATAGATAAGGCACCTGCAATGAAGCCCTTACAAGAGGTCCACGTCCTGCTCCTACAACCATCAATACCTTGCCAGAACAAATATGAAGCCATGTCATGACCTTCAGAACTTTTGTCATCAAACTTAATAAAGCACAGTTACAAGTGAGCAGCTTACGGTGGTCACTGAAGATGCCTTGTCATCTGGAATCCTGTCCTGTAAAGCCTTACAAATTGCCCTTTGGTACTAGAAAAGGTGCAAAAAAAATTATTACAATTGTAGGCAATAAAAGAAACTACACCTTCTAGCAAACATTTGAACCAGTAGGTAACAAAAGTAATTTAGTTTGCAATGTCCATCCCAATATGTTTTCCTTTTCCAAAGGGCCCCTGGCCCCTCCAAAACGTAGATAGAATAATTACATATTAAATAAAGCACTTCATTCCCCCAATTATTTCACACTATGATGGCACACAAAGAAAATAACGATATCAAAATATCTGAAAAGATTATTTATGCATTTATTTGCAAAGGCAGGCATACCTGAATGTATTTCATCGTGTCCTTTTCAAATGTCTCATAGGTTTGAGCCTCTAGATTATCCATGAGAGGCTGCATTAGAATAGCAGAATTAGCCTAACGTGAATTTGTATTATAAAAGGATGGGCAATCACTACGTGTGTAGGATTCGATATTTCAACAAATAGGAAAGGAACACTTAAGAAAAATTCTAGTACCAAAATAATAATACAAGAGAGCACTAGGCAAAGAAACTGTACCTGTAAGGGTGACTGCAAGAAATCCCTGTAACCAAGCTGGCATAAGAAACTTAAAGGATCAAGAAATGTAAATAAAAAAATAAAAAATACTGATACACATGCACAGAGGAGAGAGAGAGAGAGAGAGACAGACAGAGACAGACCTCAAACCGTTCTTGCTCAGGAAGGGGATCCATCCTTTGGTAGAGATAACCAACATAATCCAAATACGGCCTCAGGGGATGTTTCTGGACACCTGAATGTCAAGAATGCTTTATCACAATTCATTGTGTTAAACTGAAAGTGTTTTTCTGGTCTTAGGTATCATATAGCTTGTTTCTTGATATTTGTTCTGTGTTAGTGGAATTAATATATGTTTTTTTTCCATTCATTGTTTCCTTCATATTTGCATCTGGATCTATATGATCCTGAGGATCAGAATAGAAGAAAGTAATTTAGAGAACAAAGCGTAGCACTTTAAAAGCCAGTCAGAACTCAGAAGCACTTATATGAAACTAGTCATGACAAGCAATCAAAAGCACTTGAAAAGGAAACAATGTTCATATAATGGCGTAGCTTTTCTGACTCAACTAGTTCAAATACTTGTCAAACGAAATGATTACTGTTTCAAAGATCTACCAGCAGTATTTAAGACAATTCACTTGTAAACAGAAGGTAGGTATTACCGTCAACATTATTATCATTATTATTGGCAGCTAAATCTGAATTTATCCTGGGAAGACTATGTACTGGTTCTCCGGATAGAACTATCTGAAAATAAATTTCGCATTCCAAAGATTAGCAAACATTGCAGGAAGTTGACCATAAGATCTAAAACTAATGATGTCTATGAAGAAATTTTGCAACTACGAAACCATAATTGGGTGGAACTTGCTGGAGATTTTAAGTAACTTTGGAGCACTGTCCAACAAAATATTTTGAAAAAATAAAAAACAAAGTTAAGTATGGGTTTGCTTATACTGCAAGTGCATGGAAATGGGAGAAGGAACTTCAACAGAACAAAATACTATTGATAACTCCTTCATAAATACCTGTATAGAATGATTGAAAAACCCACTGACGAGCTTTTGGTGGCGCTTTGACAGACATGGATAACCCCGTGCATTTGTTAAAAAGCACTGGCAAATAAACAAGACCACTGTAAGAAAATTAGCAGTAATCAACTTGAACTTTCCTTAATACACCAATCAGCATATAATTACATCAGTACTGATTATGGCTGCTCTAACAGACTCCCCAAACCAACGTCCAAGAGAGTTTGCAGAAGGTAGTGAATTCCTGATGAAAAAGAAAGTTCGCTCAAAATTTAAAAAATATGTATGCTACTTCAGGCACAATGAAAACAAAAATCATAAATTAGCCAAGTTATACAAGAATGGTCATTGCTAAACTTACAAAACATCAAGGGCAACTGACAATTGACTGTGATGTTCACATAGCAGACGAAATGAATTCCAAATCTCCCAGGAATCATCCTGCAAGAGGAAAAAAAAAGTAAGGAAAATGAGGTTTATCCTCTGGTATGTCAATCATCATACCACCATATGTGAAATAATAATCAAAATAACAAAAAAGGAGATAAATAAAGGTTATACATATTAAGGAAACCTCAGGTTCATGCAGAAGGTCTACACCCTCTATAAGTTTTGACTACCCTACTCAATCTACAACACAAAAGAGGCAACTCTCCACTCCTCACCTCCCTCTTTGCTACAAGACATCTAACAACAAAGCCTTTACACAGATTCCAACAAAGCACACAATTTGTAGGTAGATTTGGCACAAGACTTGTCATTCTGGTGGTTCAACAAGGGCCATATGCAACAAAGGTTGGACTTCTATGTACAGTGCAACATTTATGGGCCAAGAGTCGTGATATACGTTCAAACTCAGTGGCTGGAAACTAAGAGGTTCCATCAAAAGAAGGAAAAAAAATCATCAAAATGGAAAATCTATTTTGAGAACTTAAACATTCCTTCAAGATGAGATGGAGATCTAAGCATAATCAGAAGGGACTTCACTCACCAAATTACTAGAGTTCACATCCATCGTATCATTGTCTGTCTTGACCAATGGAATCCGCAGCCACAACTATAACAGAGCATAACAAGAAATAATAAAATCCAGCTTCAAAAGTAGAATACACAAAGAGGTTGAAAGATGTAAACTGTTTTGGATTGACAAATGTACCTGCATACTGTTTAGTCCTTGTAAAATCTGATTGACACACCTAGCATAATTAGCACAGGAATTCCCCTTTGGAGCCGGAAGAAGGCATGCCTACACCCAACAATAGATAAGAATAGAGGGCCAGCAAGAAAACAAAATTCAGTTACTAATATCCAGAATCAATTTGGTGTAGCAAAGCACAGCAAATTTTTAAGCATGGCCTGTGATAACAATTCCAATATTTTGCAACACTATATCCATATTTACATAAAACTATACCCACCTGCAGGGACAAATGAGAAGCCCATGCTATCTCTTGCTTCAAGGTAATTTCAGAATCCACCCGGAGGATCTCATCTTCTGAATCTAAGTCAATCCATGAGCTAATTTTTCCTGAATAAATTCAAGAAACCACTGTGAGCAGTCAATGTAATAGGATGCAAGAAGATATGCAGTTGAAAAGTACACAGAATGTAAGCTTATCAAAACAACTACATTCTTATTCAGCCAAGAAATCATACGGCATAATGCAGAGAAACATAACCAGAAAAGCTAGACTTAGCCAGCTTAACCATCAACCTTATTGGCTTACAGCCAAGACATTATCCATCCTGATGCAGAGGAATCCCACATAAAAGTAACCACAAAGCTAGACTTATACAGCTGAAACATCACCCATAACTACTAATTCCAATCTGAAAACGGAAACCACACTGCCAATGAAAAGTTTCTTTGAGATGCAGATTATGATGATCACAGAGCCATGCACTTGCATTGCACTAAGAAAAAATAATAATAACAGAACAATCATATAAGCATAACTTCATAAAAGATACCAACTACCAGTGACATCTTTCAACAACAATTAGTGAATTTCAAGCACATTCTTATACTGAAAATTGAGAAACATCCAACCCAGCAAATAAATCAAACCAAAGTTCCACATAAGAGTCCTAATTGATTCGGAGGCCTTTCAAACAATATTAAGACATAAAAGAAAAACTTTGAGAATAAAATAAAAGGGTCAGACTGACCATGGAGGAGACAATGTAACACAACAAATTTGTTTACATAAGTCCATACCCACAACATGACTGCTCCATTGTGAAGGACTCAAAACCAAATCTGACCCAGCAAATGGCAGAACACCAGATACTCCACTTTCTTTTTGCATTAAGCTTGGTCGATAAGCAGGATCCATCTACATCATCAGGTTGAATAAGAATCACTATCCATTGTCCAAGTTGTGTATGAGAGCATAAAGAAAGGGGACAGGAAAAGGAATGAAGAAACAGACACAGACAAACACCTTAGTGATACAATCAAGATGCTGAACACAAGTCAAAAGATTAACTGCACACAAACATGTACTGCTTTTGATAAAGGCATTCATGACCAAAAAGGCAATAAAATAATTCAAAGGACTTCAAGAAGACATTACAATCCTACATGTTGAATGTATATCATTATTTTCTAACATAATCTTCAGGGGAAAATACATAATTGAAAAAGACAAATTATATCCAATAAACATTAACACACAGTTATGAAGCATACAAGGTAGTTTACTCTCCTCATGCGGAAAGAGCCTCATTATACCATGAGAGGCGAGCAACATATTCATTTTATGTAACATGTTTGTCTATGGAAGTAAACAAATAGTACCTTTGTGGCTCAAAGAAAAGTCCTCATACCCACCAATGATGAGAAAAACTACAAAGGTATCACAAATTTAACAATGTAGTTTACAGCCTAAAGGTGAAACCAGAGCTACGCTTCACCATTCAAGACCACCAACAAAGCCTTACTGTCGGTGAGCTTACTGACCATTCACACAAAACAGAA
Source organism: Prunus mume (assembly GCF_029339155.1). Taxonomy (NCBI): domain Eukaryota; kingdom Viridiplantae; phylum Streptophyta; class Magnoliopsida; order Rosales; family Rosaceae; genus Prunus; species Prunus mume. Next base: position 9,405,923 of record NC_142699.1, on the reverse strand, counting down.
GCCATCTCTGGCTGTATGTGACTGGCTAATTAGCCACCATGAGCAAAGAATTTGCACAAATGTCCATGAAGTAACATGAAATTCAACGCATAGTCTTCTAAACAACTAAGCAACACACAAATAATTGACAAGTAAATCATCGGCATTTACAGTAATTTTAATCAGAAATTGACGTGAATGTAGTTAGTGGACGTAGAGTGAAGCTGCATAGTCGAGCAGCTGCACAAGCAACAGCCACTAGCGCAGCATTGTTATAGGTGAGCTTACTGACCATTCACATCAAAAGAGCAGCTGTAAAGCCGATATGTGACTGGCTAATTAGCCACCATACAGTTGATCATTTCTAAGCATAAACAGAGAATCAAATGAAATACGAAACAGGAAAAATAATTGTAAATAATAAAAATTAAAAAAAGAAAAGTACGGACCAGAGGAGCCACAACAAAATCGAAGGAGCCATGGGAGAGATTGAAAGCGAGGACATGAGGCATGTCATCGTTGAACTGGGTCTCCACGCCACAGTAGCGAGATTCGCTCTTATCTCCTGCTCTTTCACCAAGCGGCATTTTGCTCTGAACAACTTCACTTGCCCAAAGAGGAGAGAGAGAGAGAATGAGAGTGTGCAAGCAGAGCAGGGTTTGGGCTTTGGTAGGGGTTTTGATTGATATCAACGGAAATGGAATGCTGCCTCTAAATAGGGTTTGCTTGCGGAGCTTAGGACTAGGGTTTTGGGTAGCCGGGTTTAACCGAATGTTTAACGGGTTTTAAAAAATTGGGTAACCCAAGAAGTAAAGGCCCAACCTAAGAACCAAGCCGAATGGGTTTTACAAGATTCTCTCCCTTCCTAGTATGGGAGGAGTAGGGTGATGTGTGAATCTCATCATTCTATGACTACCAGTCTGGTATGGGAGGAGTAGGGTGGTGTGTGAATCATCATCAACTTAGTTTTAATGTGATTATCTTTTCTTCTTCTTTTTGTCTATTTGGCAGTATGTTTACATTGTGTTCTTAGTCGAGAATTAGGTGCTATGCATACACAACATTGATACGCCAATTTAGATATGCCATATGTGTATATGTCTTCAGTTTTTATGTTTATATATGAAATATGTGTATATGCCTTTAGTTTTTATGTTAAGTTTGGAGGGATATTGTATATGATATTTGGTTGGTATTTGTAGGATTCACAAGTAACTACAGATAATTACCTGCATTTCATAAGTGGTTCACTCAACTTGAGATGCGCTTCAATTTATTTTGCTTCCGTTTGCACAAGTCTGATCAATCAAGTTGAGGGTGGATAATCCATGAATTTCCAGTTGATTCACTCATCAGCAACTGGAAATTCATTGACTATCCACCTTAAACCTCGATCGTTCATAAATGTGCAAATTGCGAGCAAATAATTTGAACCGCATCTCAAGTTGAGTGAACCACTTATGAAATTCAGCTAATTATTTGTCAGTGCAATCTATCTACTCATCAATCCTAATTTTTAAAAATGGTGTGGTAGTTAGATTACATTTGGATCAGAAAGTCCAAAAGGGCAAAGGAAAATTAGTTATATAGTCTTGAGAAATGGTTGAGCATCTTGTATAATAATATAAAAAATGTCGAGCATACTTCAATTCAAAATGATGACAAATTTATTCTCAAAGATGGACTTACAATTTAAATTTTATAAAGTTTATTTTTTAGTTAACCTATTAAATATGAAATTTACAATTTAGCTTGATGGATGTCTCAATGTGTAAATGGGTACTGATGCGCAGGTGGCAACGGCGGTGGTTGTTGGTTGGTGTGTCAAGGCAGCGATGATGAAGGTTGTGGTGGTGAAAATGGAGATGGTGGTGACAACCATGTCAACAGGTGAGATTACATTAGCCTGATTTCCCCACCCAGGTTTAAAAATGCGTTCACCTAAAGAAATTACTAGCAACTAGTAGAAAGAAAATCTGAAAGCAAAGTTGAAGAGGCGAAATTAAAAAGTCTATTCATATGCTTCATTTTGCCAAATCCACAACCACAAACAGAAAGTACTGAACAATGTCGAATAGCATCTACATTCATTTTCACTACATAAAGTTGCTTGACACACAAGCTTATGAGCATATATATGAAATGGAAGAGTCCGAACGAAACAAAGAGACATCCAAGTGCCTCTTGCGAAGGGAACACAATTCAAGCACTTCCTTTCACATTCACACGTCCATCATAATCAATTGCAGAAACTTGTCCGTACTCACCCTTAACATCCTTTTCAGTCTCCTCGAAGTAATCCTCTCTGGCATTGTCAGCTAACATAAGGGCAACCAACCACAACAGTGATGCATCAAGGGATACAAAAGCGCCGCCACCTAAGAGTCCAGTCTTAGCAGTTGGGCAAGCAGTCTCAAGATTACGATGAACATTTCGTGATCGATGAAGTTGCTCGGTTATTGTGGGCCATAGCAACAGAGCCGCAGCTAGTCCGGCTGTAAGCCTGTGTAATGTGACCACCACCAAAGAAACACAATTAGAGAGAGAGGTGGATCAGCATTTTACAGAAAACCTTGAATGATACATTTTTGGAATATTATATGACATGATGCCCAACTTGAATAGCTACTCTAAATTATATGATGTTCTAAATGGCTGCAAGATCCATAACTATAGAATTCGAGCAAGAAGAACATCTTCTTATAGGCACCGAAAAGCACAATTCATACATCTTATGCATCAACATAATAAGCCTTGAACTATTCAAATCTAAGTACGCTTATATAGATATATGCACAACTGTGAACACTTACAGAGAAATGTTGAAGAATACAACAAAACTAGTGCTTCGGAACAAAGCGGCCTGTGGGAGGGACTTTCCTTTATATGGGTAAAACAATGACAAGAACCCAGCCACTGTAGATACCAGGAGGAAGGCAAAAGACAGATATCCCAGGACAACTGATGGGTCAGAAGGATACTTGCAGAACACAACACCTTTCCCTGGAATTGGAGTTCCAGATGCAGGCTGTCAAGAGGTCAGAAAACAAAGAATCTAATTAGTAGCCAAGAATACATGTAACTACTTCGAATCAAATCAAAGAAATATATGAATAAGACTGGATACATTTTCTGCTATAATTTCCACCACCCTATGGTAAATAATCTAAAGAACTGTTCTTTTGTTCTTTTTTGTTTTTTTGGGATTAATCAGAATCACTCGGTCGTTGACTGTAATCAGAATTCATTTAGCCACCAAAATTCTTTTCAAGCTTATAGGCAGCAGTAACTGTTGCCTAGAACACAGAGGAAGAAATATTTGGGACATATGAATTAGAAAGCTGAAAACAACTACTCCTTCCTTGCACTCTTGAATTTCAACCATGTAAGACACAAATAATTCCTACAGCCTACAGCAAAAAAAATTCGCAGGGGACACTCAATGTTACTATTTAACCTTCAATTTCAATCAGGGTGTTTTTATTTGTGCACATGATTCTACTGTCAAAAGACCAAAAGAGAATATCATGGCTATGGTGCATGAGTTCCAAGACTGCAAGTTGAGTAAAATTTACAGGGAAAAGTCCGGAAAAGACCCAAAACTCAAATGAAACCAATCAATCTTCTTCTGATACAAAATTCACACCAATTTCACCCAACAAACTCTTGAACATGCTAAAATTTTGCAACCACATGATCGCATACATACAGAAACTTGGAGCGTATATTTGCAAATTACCTTCTTGTTTTCGGCAATCACTCCGAAAACGAACGAGAGCACGCCGAAAAAGGCCACTGTCAATGACATCTGCTTTACGGTGACACCCATAGCCGCACAATCACAAGATTACTAACCTGAACCGGAAAAAAAAAAATAAGGGGTTAAAAAATCAAAATTCAACAAGAGAAAAACCCAACAACAAAAATTCAACCAAATCAAAATTGAACCAAAACCCAAAAAAAACAAAAAAAACATTACCCGATAGAAGGGAGGTGGGGAAATTGAATAATTTTCTGAACCAATTTCACAGAGAAAAGTGTTCCTCTCTCTCTCCTTTTCTGTCTCTGTAGGCCGATTTCGCTTTAGTATTCTCCGTCTTTGAGAATCCGAGAGCAAGAGCAGAGCAATAGGCGGACGGTAAAAAGGAAGACTTTGTATTTGTCTTGTATTTATGTGGAAGATCCTAATCCTACACAAACAAGTCAACCGGATCCTGGAATCCCTCCTTTCTATCCGGTACGTGCCAGCCCAGCCAAGCTGATAGAGAGAGAGAGAGAGAGAGAGAGAGAGTTAACTTCTCGTTAGACTACGCGTTTGGCGCGTTGGTTATCTTGTTGCTTGTGTTCGTCTCAAGCAAGGAAAGTTGTAACTGTACACACCGTGATGAATCTGGACTGCTTGTGGGCCCAGGTTCGTAGGCCTGTGGGACCCGGCTCATTAATTTTGGAAATGTTTGATTGATGATGATTGATAAGCTGGGCAACGATCTTCTAGGAAACCGGTCATAATTGTTGACGATCGGACGGTTATAAATATCGTGAAGATGTAGACTTTATTTATTTCTTATTCTTGTGAATAATCTAATATTTAAGGTCTCCAAATTGCAGACTACGTAGTGAAATGTTGAACAATCTTGACAGAATTCGTCTGCATTTGGATATACGTATATGGGAATATTCATCATTATTTATTTGCTCTATGATCAATGATTCATAAGCAGATTCATTAATTTTATAAAAAATTCATTTATGTATATTTTAATATTTAAGAAATAACAATAGGACACCATTTTGTTATGGTACTAGATTGTTTGGTAAGGTATTACCTGTACAAGTATTTTATTATGGTGATGTTGTTTTCACTCACATGTTTATTTTTCATTTTAATTATAACGAATAATTTTCTATTTTTTTAATAAACGATAGGATAATTATAAAATACTTTTATAAGGAATTAAGATATTCACACTAATTTATAACGGGCCAATGCACTTATAACAAGACTGCATGAATCTTTAATGTTAATTGGTATATAACAAATAACAATTAGATCGAATAATAAATAAATAAATTTTGGTAAGATATTACTTAAATATTTATTAGATGGTAGTTATTTTCCATCGACTTCCTTTAAAAACAAAAATTACATATTATTATTGTATCTTTTTTTCGGGGCCAGCTTCGTGCTTAGTTTACATAGATGATATTTATATATAAATTTATAATTGGATTTTTTGCCATTTCAGTGTTATATTATTAAAACCAGTGTGCTTCTAAACGTACTTCTAAACAATACTCCCAAACCAGTGTGCTTCCATTTGGTAAATAAAAAAAATTAGGGGAGGGAGGAGAGGCTACTCCACACCCAGAGCCAAGCGAAACCCTAGACGACCTTTATCATGAAGGACTTACGCAAAGGCCCCATGCCTCGCCTCTCTATTTGTTTTACTTTGTTTGCTGCTTCACTTCTCTGGTTTCTCCCCCCATCCTCACCAAGAGACTCAAATATCTCTACAACCACCATTACCCCTCTTCATAGACTTGTTGAGTCATCCCCCTCATTAAACTTTTATGGAAGCAAGGGGAACATAACTTAAGTTTGCGTTGTGTGAGTTACTTTGTTTTGCTATTCGGCTATTTAAAGGTTTATGGTGCTATGTAGGAGTTTATTGGTTATGGTCGAAGGGTTTTTATCACAAGCGGTTCTTAACTTTGTTAAAATTTCTCATTTTGGTTACCAAATTCTCAAGTCAATCAATGTGGTCTTTCATTTTTCTGTCTACACAACAATTTGGTCAATATTATCGCATTATGACAAAACTTTTGTAAAATTGTTCATGTGTAATCATGTGTAATCGCGTGTCATAAAAATATAGCTCATTTTAGTTCTAAAACTCACATTTTTACTCAACAAGGCTATATGCTATTCAATTAGGGTTTTACATTTGGGGTCTATTAAGAAGAGTAAATAGCCTTGTTGAGCAAAATTCGTGAGTGTGTCATGTGTGGATAGGTTGTATTTTGACAAAATATGCCTTATGTTGGTCATGTGACCAATTTCAACAAAGATGTTGATGAAACAAAACTAATACGTGGGCCAAAAGATTAGTGGCCACATTGATTGATTTGAAAGTTTGAGGATTCAAATGAGGACTTTTGAAAATTTTAGGGACCATATGTAATAAAAACCTTGAAATAATAAATAAATTTTGAATCATTTTTTATAGGGTTATAACGTACACATTCATGCTCTCTACTTTTTAGTTACAAAATCGTCAAAAACACTAGAAATCTATTTTAGGAGCTCTCTATAAAATTTCAACTCCAACCATACTCCTTAGTTTAAAAAGTCATAAATAGTTTTTATATTTTTTAATAAAGTGTTGACACAAAAGCAAAAACAAAAAATAGTTTGCATTAAATTATAGGGAGCCACTAGGAGCCCTTTCTCTCTCATTAGAAATAGAGGTCTCCCTATTTTAGGAGATGGAGATGGAGCATGATTGAAGTTGTATTTTTTCAATTCCTCCATAAACTTTGTTTAATTATGTGTTTTAGGGAGTCCATTGTAGATGCTTTTATTTGGTTCATGAGAAAGGAGGCTTGGGGATGGGAAATCAATTGTTTTCCCATGTTCGGCAAATCTAGGTTTGGGAAATGGTTGCCTTGCATATGGGAAAGTAGGGGAAAGTGAAGTCCTCCTCCCCCCTTTAGGTTTTGTTTTCCTCCTCATGGGAAAGTTTGGGAAAATTAGCCAAATATAGCATTAAATGCATTTTTTTAAATTTGATTTTATATAGGTATAATTGGAAAATTAAACAAACTTTGTTTTACTCCACGAGCCACAAACAAAACATGTGAAAGGAAATAAAGTGATATTTCATGGTTACTTTCTTAGGATTATCAAACATGGGAAAGGAATCTTCCATTTCCCATCCTTTGGGAAAGACATGGAAAATGATTTCCCATCAAATTTTTATGTGAACCAAACATGTAAGATTGAATTGTTGGTTTGTCGAGTAAAAGGTTACTTCCCCTAAGAGATATATTTGTTGTTTCATATTATACTTGCGGTAAGACATTTACATATATAAACATGTTGTTTTATATTATAGTTGGTGGATTAGACTCATATATTAATGATAACAGTTCATTAGATAATGTACCAAGTGGTTCAGTATAGTCACATAATCATGACAATGTTTTACAAGATTCTCTCCCTTATGGTATGGGAGGAGTAGGTAGTGTGTCATCATCATCCTACATATGACAGTCATAGTCAATCTAAATCCAGGAATTTGTTTATTTGTCAATATGTTCACATTGCATTCTCGTTTGGAACTTAGACAGAGAGGGACATATGAGTGTTGATATGAGCACATTAATACAAAAAATTATATATGAAACATGGAACTCTGTCTCAACTCCATTTGAGAACGCAACGTGAACATATTGGTAGTCATAGGATGATGATGATTCACACACTACCTACCCTCTTGTTGGAAAGGGGGGAGAATTTTGTAAAATCCTGTCATGATTATCCGACTGTATTGAAACACTTGGTACATTATCTAATGAAATGTTGTCATTAATCCTGTCATGATTATCCGACTGTATTGAAACACTTGGTACATTATCTAATGAAATGTTGTCATTAATATATGAGTGTAATGGACCAACTAGAATCCGAAACAACATGTAATTGCAAACTTTTGCAATCCACGACTAACTTGAAGTCCCTTGCTACGGCGTCAAGAAGCTAATGAACCTTTGCTACTAAAAAAACATAAAATATAGGTCCAGCTCATCTTAAATTTGTGGTCACAAATAAATAAAATTAGCATGTGGAAATTTGTCACAAGACTCATCCTAAAATTGGTCAAATGCACCACTGTTAAGGTCATGAAGTTATTTTACGCCTTCACAAAGATTACATGGTTCAAAATAAGTGCGAATCTCATTCATGAATTATGAATTATAAAGGATTTGGTGTGCATGTAAATGGTAGTACTTTAAAGACAATATATTTCATATTTTGTGTTTTTGCACTTTTGATTTCAATTGGTTAAATGAGGTTTTTTGTTGTTTTTTTAAAGTCACATTGGTTGAATGAGGTATTGGAGTAAATTAAGTGATACAAACAAGTAGTTGATTCCTTTCATCTTGTGATTTTGTTCTGAATCATTTTCACCTTATCTTGTCGATTTCTTTTGCTATCCTAAAAGAAAAGGCTTTTGGAATCTTTTCGCTCCAATTTTCTAACATCTAAGAGAAATAATTAATGGCGTGATCTAGTTGTCCGGCAAATTTCTCACGAAGATCTTAGGTTGCAATATGACAAGTGTTGTTGTGACACTACACATCATATTTGCACTGATGTAATTTGAATGGCGATTTCAATATAAAAGGAATGTCAAGGAAACTACAATATTGCCAAGTTATAAAAAACAAATACCTCAATATGATTTATGAATACTACAATTCCATAGAGCAAACTAATTTATGCCATATATATCACAAAAATGTTGAAGTTAAATTTTTAACCGCTTGCAACTGAGAAGTACATGAATTTTATTTTTAATTTTTGGGGCCATATTATCTAAATTGCACTTAAAAATTAAGGGAGATTCACTATTATACCAAATATAGGAGTCCAAATTATAAAAAATCCTATATGAAATGGACTTTAGAAATACACCAAAAGCACATTTACAACATAACAAAAATGTTTTGCAAAATGACAAAAATTTTTTACCTTCTTTTAAATTACAAAATTGCCATTGATTTCTTAAAAATAAAAAATCTCAAAACATTCAATAGGGCAACAAAGTAATATAATAATCAAAATTAAATTCAATAAGGCCAGCTGTCATTTTGTGGGTTTGTTTATAGAAATTAAATGGTGCAATGTGGTTTTATTTATATTATTAGTGCTAAAAATGGATATATGACTAAATATCTCAAAAATTAACACATTCATTCAGTTTTGGTTATTTTTAGTAAAGGTCTCCAACATTCCGACGGGTTAATTGATGAGAGAAATAAATTGTATGACATAAAACTATTAAGCATATGTTTGGGTTTATTTTTGCATAGATAGATTTAATTCAATTTTTATGTACAATTAGTTTTAGCATAACACAAAGATACGAACAAAGAAGAAACCATATAAATTGACAAATATAATATATCAAACAATTCATTGAGAATTTGTTTTATTTTTGTTGGTATGTTTGATTAAAATCCTTTCTACATATTATTTATAGGTTATGTTTTATTATGTCGTATCACAATCGAAACCTCAAGAGAACAAAGAATTTGTGGTTTTTGTTTTGTTAAGCTTTTATTTATTTATAGAGATGCCCCTGCCGATACCGGAAGCGATAATAAAAGTAGAATGCTGTCACTAGAACGGACCACACAAATAGGTGTGATCTATGCATAGTCATTCCAGGTCCACGCATGTTGGAGATAGTTGTTATAAAATTGATATAACATAAAATGGACCATTTTAGGGTAATGCTCATTATTTCCTCATGACTAGGCGTATATTTTCATGTCTATTAATGAAATTCATTGGTGTTGTCGAGTTTAGTATGTAAGTTTTACCTAGTTGGCTTTCAAATCCTGAATCCGCTACTGAACTAGACAATTGCTGTATGGAAATGATACTCTTATGCACCAAGAATAGGGGCGGCGTCAAGCATTAGCAACCAACAAGAATTCTATAGTGAATACCTTATATATGATTCTTAGGTGATGCCCTATCTCTTAATCGTTGGATTAAATTGGTTAGTCATTTGATCAAATTAGTTAGTCTAATCCAATAGTTAAGAAATAAGACTTTACCTATGAGCCATATATAAGTCCCTCACTATAGCAACTAAGGGGCTACGAAACCAAAAGTCCATCTAGAGGCCCACGCACACAACAAGAAGAACCAGGTAAATTGCAAGAAACAGGCCGAAAGAATCGAAAATTACCTGCATTTGAAATGTAAGCGTTTTTCTATTTGGAAATGTTGGAATGAGCCTAACTTTTTTTTTTATTGATACGGTTGGGTTGGGCCTAATATAATAAAATAAATTGAAATAATGCATTAAAATTATAAAAACAAACATAACAGAGAAGTTAAATAACATTTTTTTTTCTTTGCCAAATTCCTAACTTAATCGGCACATATAGTACCTTTTTTCTTCTTTTTTTTTCGTTTTCTGTAGTGACATGGGTGGGAGGTGGCGAAAACACCCAGCTTACTAGAACGCATTTGGATTGCGGAAAAGAATTTATGAGAAATTAATTCTTACTTATTTAGTAAATCTAAGAAAATAAACAAAAATTATTTATTCTCTCATATTTGGCTCTTCCATAATTTTCATATATATATATATATATATTTTGCATTCTAAGTTTAATGTTTTGTTTTCTGTAAAAAAGAGAAAGTGCCAACCAAATTAGGTTGGGACGTTACGTACACCGACCGACCATGAACGTGGGAATGAATGCGGGATGCGGTAAAATGCAAATGCAATACTTCAACACTAAAAAAAAAACACAACACAATGCATCCCATAATTGGCAAATTTTTTAGGTGTGGTGCCATAATCTATTGTTGGTCAAAACGCATGGTCGTATGGTGCATACGAGGATACAACTAGAAATGATAATAAACATAATTTTTTTTAATACAAGTAATATTAATTTAAATTGTCGGAATGGGTATTTGAACTTGGCATAAAGTAGGGGACCACATTCTCTTTAGCGTTGGCTAAGCAATAATAAACATATAATTAGACCACAAAGTCCTTCACTTCTTTAAAAGGTAAACCACGTAGTCACTCATGGTTTTTAGTAAAATAATCAATAGATAAATAGAAAACCTTGGTCTGGGGTTTACTTGCACGATGTAGGACTTTTTATTTTAAAAGAGATCCCTTGATTTTGTTTTGACTCATCTGTGACTGTGGGTGATGGATGCCAGTGATAAAATTCACCTAAGCTAGGCTGCAATCTATGCACAAAATGCTCTGATGAGAGCAGAGCAGCATGATTTTGTACAATTCAAAGTGAAAATGACATACAGGTTCAAAGAAAATAAAGTTAAAGAAAAAGTTAGGACCATCTGGGATTGTCTACAATACAATTTCTTGAACGGGAAGCTAGATATGCTGGCAGGCTGGCAGCCACTGTACTGAACTCACAGGAACAAACAGACACTGTGATATCAGCCACTAGTAACCAAAGGTAAACACACTGAACCCCTTTGCTTTACACAATCAGCCATGTGGAGTGAGAAGTCTAAAATATCCCCACTGATTCAAGACCCTTCCTTTTTTTTTTTTTTCTGGCGCAAAGATTCAAGACACTTCTTTAATTATTCTTCTCGATCACCACTCTTATTCTAATTCATTTTTATAATGGCCCAATCAATGAAGTTCAATACTCATCCCACACCCAAACAAAAAGAAACATTCTTATTCGTCTTCTTTTACCTCTTTCTTTGTTTGTAAGAAAGCAAGCCCTATCGTGTTGTAACTTGCAATATCTTGCATTTTATTTATACATCACTCATTGAAATAATAATTTTTTTTGACGATTTTGTGGCAAATGTTGGGTACTTTATGCGAAAACCAGTTTGATCATTCTCTTCCTTCCTATCAATCATTGTTTTTGCTTTGTGTAAATAACTTGTATTCCCAAATTTTAGTTGTTTAGCATTGAATCCTCTTCTGGGTCTGTGCCTTTGTGCTTTGCTTTCTTCTTCTGTATTCTTAATAGTTCAATTTCGGTGCAGTCTTTGATTCTGTTCTTTCTGCTCCCCCAGTCTCTGTTTTGCTTAGTTTATATTTGATTCTGTTTTCCAGATCGCTTGTTTAAACAAAAAGAATTGTTTATTGGCTAGTAAAGAAGAATAGTTTCTTCCAAGTTTAGAACTTGGGTCGATATTTTCAAGCTTCAGCAGCTGAAAGTATCCAACTTTAGCATCAAACCCATCTGTTAAAGCCACTACTTTGCTTCAAAACCAGTTTTCAACTCGTACCCTCCTTCTTTTAAGCTCCAAGAGCAAGTCTCTACAAGTGTTTTGCTGAAGGGTTTTATGGGTTGTTGAAAGCTGTGGGCTTTAGAGGCCTTACTGTTGCCTTGTTGTTCTTCAATCTGCTTGTGGGTTTAGCGGTTGGCATTGGAGTGAACTGGGGAACTCAGTTAACACACCCTCTCCCACCAGCAAGAGTGGTGAAGATGTTAAAGGACAACGGGATTCAAAAGGTTAAGCTTTTCGATGCCGATTCTTCGATATTGAATGCTCTGAGCAAGTCTGGGATTCAGGTAATGGTAGGAATTCCCAATGAAATGCTCAATGCTTTGGCTAATAGTGTGCAAGCAGCTGAGAATTGGGTTTCCAAGAATGTCTCCTCACATGTCTCCAATGGTGTAGATATTAGGTAAATAGCACATCTTTCTCTCGTCCTTATCTATGCTATGTCACTATGTGCATAGATAATTTCCTTAATTTCCTTATTTATTTTCCGAACATGTGAATGATTAAGCCTGAACCTTAGTTTATAAGATAATTTCCTTGGTTTTAGCCTCTATGCAAATGAAGCCGTTTACGTGTGTGTGTGTGTGTGTGTGTGTGTGTGAGCAAAAGATGTATGTATTGATAGGGAAGAGTATTGGCATAAAAACAAGTGTTTAATGAATCTATGTATTGATGTGTGTTTGGAGAGAGAGAGAGAGAGAGAGAGAGAGAGAGAGAGAGAGAGAGAGTGTTATTTTGAAGCTATTCACTTCTTGGTGTACTTTGGCCAATATATGCCCAAACTGCTTCTAGGAAATTCAAATTCTTCAGCTGCTATTTAATTCACTCTTCTTGATCAAAAGATGATCTGGAAAAGCGACAACCTTGTTCATTTCGTCTAGCTAGAGTCTTCTTTGATTTGTCCTTGGCATTGAGTGTGAAAATTTTTCTACCATTTCTGATAATGTGGTTCAGTTCATTTGCATCTCCATATGAAAGTAGATCTGTATCACATGTTAGCAAACAGGCTTGTATACTTCAAAAGTAGGACTTCTCTTAACTAGAAGGTGTTCTTCTGCTTCATTGTTAGTTGTTACTGTTTTTGTCATACTAGTTTTCCAGTTCTGATCAAATGTGCAATCTACGTCTAATTTATATCTTACCTATTTCATACATTCTCTGCAAGGTATGCTGCAGTGGGAAATGAACCATTGTTGTCAACGTACAATGGAACCTTTCTTCCAACAATATTTCCTGCCCTTCAGAATGTCCAGTCAGCTCTCATAAAAGCTGGTGTGAGCAATCAGGTTAAGGTCACTATTCCCCTCAACGCCGATGTCTATGACAGCAGTGGCTCGGATATGCCTTCTAATGGTGACTTCCGACCAGACACCAAGGATCTCATGGTGGAAATCGTCAAGTTCTTGAGTGACAATGGCGCTGCATTCACAGTCAATATCTATCCCTTCATAAGCCTCTACAATGATGCCAACTTCCCTGCTGACTATGCCTTTTTCAATGGATACTCAAGTTCCATTAATGACAATGGAAAAATCTACAACAACGTATTTGATGCAAACCATGACACCCTTGTATGGGCCTTACAGAAAAATGGATTTGGAAACTTGTCCATAATAGTAGGAGAGATCGGTTGGCCTACAGATGGGGACAGAAATGCAAACTTACAGTATGCTCAAAGGTTCAATCAGGGGTTTATGTCCCATATCAAGAACAATGCAGGCACCCCAATGAGACCTGGCCCTGTAGATGCCTACTTATTTAGCCTTGTTGATGAAGATGCCAAGAGCATTCAGCCAGGTAACTTTGAACGCCATTGGGGGCTATTTTACCTTGATGGAACACCTAAATATCAGCTCAGTCTAGGCACGACAAGCTCAAATGGATTAGTAGCAGCAAGCGGCATACAATATCTGGACAAGAAATGGTGTGTTATGTCACCGTCGGCGAGTCTTGACGATCCACAAGTGGCACTAAGTGTGAGCTATGCTTGTGCAAATGCTGACTGCACCAGTCTTGGATATGGAACTTCATGTGGAAATTTGGATATTCGTGGAAACATTTCCTATGCATTTAACAGTTACTATCAGATAAATAATCAACTGGACACTGCCTGTAAGTTTCCAAACCTTTCGGTCATCACCACGAGTGATCCATCATCTGGAGACTGCAAGTTTAGGATCATGATCCGATCATCTTCTTCATCTGCTTTGAATGCCGGAGCTGGTTCTGTTGAAAAGCCTAGTTGTTTAATTCTGTTTGTGTTAGCGTCTGTGTTCGTCTTTACACTGCTGTGATTTTTAAGGCTTTTTTTGTACATTATTAGTCTCAAATAATGTATTCACTACGCAAGGTTTTCAAGCATTGTTTGGGCTGTGTGAGCTTGATCTGTATATGGGAAGTAAATATTTACAGAGACAGCAAGTTTGGACTTGGACAATTTATATACGCCAATTTCTTTATTCATAGCCTGCCTCAAAATCAGAAGGAAAATATCAATAATTGCTGACAAGCTCACATTTCTCATTAGGTTTTAGAACAGTTTACCTAATGAAGTTTCTATTTCATATATATACAAAAAAATTGTGGCGTAATCACTGAAGCCAACAAATAAGCCAAAAAAAAAAAAAAGGCGCAAGTTAAAAATCTACCTATAAATTGATGAAGCTAGCCTCGTCTCATTGGTGAATAATTCATAAAGCCCCAAACAAAGAAACAAATTACCCATCTGGTAAACTGCTAACACCAATCAAATCGAGTTTAGATAATTTGTTGACGAGGATTTCACATGGACCTCCATACTGCTCAAGTTGTCTATGAAGGGTGGATCGAGTTTAGATAATTTGTTGATGAGGATTTCACATGGACCTCCATAATGTTACCCTCCATTTGGACTCATGTGGAATTTGGATGCTCGTGGAAACACTTCCTATGCGTGTACGGTGTACCACAGTAGCCCATCAGATAGATATTCAACTGGAGAGTGGCTTTAAGTCCCAAACCTTTGTTAGTAAGAATAAAGAGCCATCGGCTGGAGACTGAAGTTAAGGATCGTGATCTGAACATTTTCTTCGAGAGTGGAATGCAGACCAGGGTCTCTTGAAAATCCTGGTGGTGTAATCAGGGCTGGCATTTTTGGGGCCGAGGAGAAGCATTAAAATGGGACCCGACGAGCATTCTAACACAGCATATATTGGTGTAGCAAAAATACCGCAGGCCCTGAAATCTCACAAATTTTGCCTTGTTAACTAACAACTGCAGTTTTCCCAATAAAACAAAGCAACACCAAAGTTGGAAATACCCTCATATGTAGCTTTGTTAATTCTGCCCTCGTATGTATATTATGTATATGATAAATAAATAAAAGGGTCGAAAAGGTGAACCTACCAGATTCTTGAAATTGAATCATTTGGACATTCTCGTTTGATGCTTCCGAAGATAGTCTCTGGATCTTATATCAGCCTGCCTCCATATCAGAAAGAAAATTGGAGCTTTAATATAATTTCCCCAACATTGTACATTACATTAATTAAAGAAATAAAGCAATGATACTCTGTGGTTCTAACTCGGGAAATGTCAACATCACTAAATGGCCAGCAAAAGATTGAAGCAAACAGACAGATAACACAGCATGCCCTCCCTAGACTGCCTGTAACTTCACTATATAGAAAATATTCATTTCACATCTAATAACTAACCGAAGAACTATATTAGAGATTAGAGACACAGGGCATCTAAGCATCGAGAGAAGGCTATTATATCCCTACTTAGTTTATACGCTCAAGTTCAATTAACAGGTCCAAAATATTACTGGGGAGTGGCCATAATGAATATGAAGCCGCTCAGAGCACTCGAACAGTTCAAGTTTTCACCTGCCGAATAGGCTCCGGGACACGAAATTTGGAAGTCATTTTTACAATCCTGATGGCAGTATCAAGTGCTATACGGTGACCAACTGAAATAAATATAGGCTTCAATGAGCCACCAGTAGATCTCACTGCCTGGAAAACAGAAACAGAATGGAGACACGGAATCAATTGAAACAGAGAACACAAGACAAAGTGCAAAAGAACATCCAGCAAAGGGCACAATTACATGTTTATTACCCACTTTTTTATCAGAGTATATGTCCATATTGTTTGGATAAACTAAAAAGTGCTGCAAAATGATCTTTAACTTCCTTATATTATTGCATGCCAGCCTCTGAAGATTCCCATCACAGTTTAAATACCATACCACATTGTCAAAAGATTTAAACAGTTTTGAGAGGAGAAATGAAGCTTATAAGATGCTTACCACTCCCCATATACGCCCAGAGCATCCTTTCAAAGTAACAAAATCTTGAGCGTAGTCTTCCTTGGCTTTAAGAAGTTGCATCACACCAGATAGTGTTAGGCCATCCACATGGTGAAGCTGAATTGAATATATATCAAGAGAAATTTCTAAAAGTCAGGCAAGCAGGGACAGCCCAAATCATCAAAGTTGATGGATGTAGTTACTGTCAGTATTTACATTTTTTCCAATCCCAACAGTAGGTAGATTTGCTAGAATGCCAAGGTGACAAGCCAAGCCAAAACCTACAAAAGAAACTCTACATTTTAAAAATATTCTCCAGTTGAGTAAGGAAGCTAAATGCTTTTAATCACAACTCAAGCTAAGGACAGAACGTATCGTCTAAGTTATGAAAATGGAACTAACAGGTTCCAAAATGATCTCTTGAGAATGTAGAAGCTTTCCAATTGTGAAGTGAGCAAAAGATTCACTAGATTCACTAGACCTAAGAGTGTAACCTACCCATATTTTCAGCAACTCCAGACCTTCAGTCCCATCATAGAGCTCAAATTACATTAAAAATTAAAGTAAATAAACAGGAAAAGGCTTCATTTACAAAGGGCAAGCATCTATTCTATGGGGATTTCTGTCAAAGGACTTGCCTCGAGGATGAAGTACTCCATTTCCATGTACCATTAGCAGCTGTTATCATTAAAGATAATTATTGTTACTTACTCAAACTCTAAAATAAAGCAGAGTAAAATTACAAAACACACAGAACAGTTTGCAAGTCACCAACTTGCCAGATTTGGCATAAGGTTATTATTCTCTAATATATCTAAGGTAAGTTAAGAAAAGTTTATACGTAAATATGAAAAACCAAAACCAAATATTAAAGCTTTCAAGAACATAAAATTATTCATGTAGAGAGATGAAGCACAGTGAAAGGGAACCAAAAACAAATGTAGTAGGAACCAATACAAGTATTAGGATCACCTGTGGATATAAAGGATTAGCATTGGTTTTCATTTTCTCCAAAAGCTCAAGAAGCACTGGGGCCTAGATCAACATAGAACAATCAAATACATCAAACAGTCAAATCACTGGCATATCAAATTCAAATACTTGCCCCTTTCTTATTACTTTCTCAGCTTCTGTGATCAAAATATTGTTGAAACATGAACATCGAGATAAACCAATGAAAAAAGAAATGGACCTCTCTGAAAGCAAGGAAGCCAGGAAGATAAGGGACATGGAGGGTGACAATAGAGAAGTCTTCATAGACAACTTGGAGAGTTTGGAGGTCCAAAACTACAAGAACCCCACATGCCATTGATGGGTCTTCCTTTGAATAGCTTATATCAACTCCACCCACATACTTCAACACCTCCTCCTCTTTCTCCATTGACCTTCCTGTAACAGCTAATCTCCATGTGAAATCATCTTCTGCAATCAACTTTTTCTTCAGAAAATCCTGGGTCCTGAAATTTTCACCACGATCGTGTCAAAATTGAATGGAAATGAGAATGTGTGTGTAGCAGTTGTGATGAGCTTATCGTTCTGCTTACTCTATCCAAGTTTTATGGTCTACGGAAGAAGAAGAAGGTGATGTCTCTATCGAGGCTTGTTCATGGGATTGCTCTTCCATGTGAGTATTATGGATTTGCAGTGCACATAACCTTGCTGTGCGTTTATGGCTCTATGGAGCTCCACTGATCACTGGCAAGATGGAACCTTTAGACCGAGATGTGGCCTTCATTACCCAAAAGGTTTTATGATCTACTAAAATTTGACCCCACTTCGTTTTTTGGGGACAAAATTGAGCCCACTTAGAGATCACAATTTTTAGTTTTTGGGCCTAGATCCTTTCTTCTATTATATTCTAGGCGTAACTGTCAAAATTGATCGTGTTTTTACGTCATCGGTCAATTTAGTCCAAGATGATTAATTTGACCAATTTAGTTCATGTGTTTTGTATCTATTAATTAATTACTGTGTTCATTCCGTCAAAATTCCATTTAAACTAATTTTAAAAACCTGCAATTTAATTAGGGTATTGATTTTTTCACTTCCTCTTGTCCACTTATTCTATCTCTTAATGATAATTATAAAAGTATTAAAAAATAAAAAAAAGTGTATATGGACAAAAAATAAGTGAGAAATTGATAACATTCAAATTCGTAAAGTGTTGTGGTAAATTTTTGGTCAGTAAAAACATGTCGTAAGTGATGTGGTAAATTTTGTTTTCTGTTAAAAATAATAGTAAAAGAGAAAAAATGCTCCTATGTAAATAAAGCAATCACAGAACGGGTCAGATGACGCCCGGTTGACGTGAACGCCGGTAGGGTAGGGTTCCAAATTACCGGGTCGGGTTGTTTCCGGAACTTTCCGATTCGACCTTTCCTTTTCGCACTCTTTTCTCCTCCACTATAAAATCGAACGCACACTGCGCAAGAACAACTTTCGTTCCTCTTTCAATTTGTTTTTGTTTTCTCTCCATCTCTTTCGCTCCGCAAACTCCAAAAACCTATAAAATTATAAATAACACAAACCCTGAAAATCCAATTCAAAAACATTAACGTACATAAAACACACAAACACAGAAATATTCAATTTCAATTGTTAATCCATTCGCGACTCTCTCTCTATACAAATTCATCTGTCTCTGTATTCGATAGCATATGGAGGCGGCCATGGATGAGCAGCCAACCTTAGGGCAAGGGCAAGCCCAGCCACCAGCGCCACCTCCACCGCCTCCGCCAGCGCCCGAATCCCAATCTCAAGGAGGCGAGGACGAAGACGACGATGAAGAAGAGGAGGTTAAGAATGAAGACGACGAATTGGTTGCCAAGGCCCAGAAGCTTATGGACAAGATCACTTCCGCGCCGGATAACCCTAATCCTACTGTTCTTCACGCACTTGCCTCCCTTCTTGAAACTCAAGAGTCTCGGTTCGAACCGTTTCTTCTTTTGAACTTTTGTTTTTGAAGCTTTTTTATGTAAATTGATGCGAATTTATTCAAGAATTGCCACTCAGTTCGAGTTGTTGTTGTAATGCTGTGCTTTGTGTTTTCATCATTTGCATTTTCTTCTTATTTTTCTTTTCCTTTCAATATTGAGTTTTTTTTAATAAAAAATTGTGACACGATTAATGACGATAAACTTACAAATTAAGAGGTTTTAGATTAATGATTTCAAAGGTATTGTGTGTGAATTTTATGGCTTTGTTGGCAATTGTATAATTATATATTTGCTTATTGTGTTGAAATTGGTGATAATGTGAATTTTTGGAATGCTCTTGGTGACTGTCATTTACACAGTCGACGTTTCATTTCCTTGTAAGCAATGCTTCTTCCTCTTTACTTAGTAATGTATGGCTTGCTGGTGGTAGGATTGGGTATCGATACTTGATATGTAATCTTGATAGGTCATGTAGCGCAGAAGATCACAGAAAATGTAAATTTAGTTTGAAGACCTTGTTTGGACTTTGAGTTGCTGTAGTCAAAGGTAGGGTTTAAGGACGACATGGAATGTCATTGTAGTTATATCAAGAGGTTAGGAATTTTCAATGGCCAAGGCGATGGATGTGTTCAAGCAACTGTCTTTAGGATGCCGAGTCGATGATTTTAAAATTTTTCTGGTGCGCGGGAATTATTATTCTTAGCATAGGAAAGACAGTTGGCAGTCAGTTCACTAGATGTATTAACTGTCGACTTTGGAAGTAACTTTGGGGGATTGCTTGAGTGGTTAGATATAGATTTTGTCTGAATGGATGCAACTTCTAATAGCTAGGTAATAATACTTCAGAATCTGAAGTTCTAATATCTTTTTTGGTGGGCATTATGATTGTTCTTGTTTATTTAGAATGCTTTGTCTGGTTATATATGTACTGTAAGGTGACTTTTCACTGTTTGTTTCGTTGCACAAGTCTCTGATCTTGTATTTATACATTATATGTGGCTGATTATTTATTTACATTGTTAAACTTTGTTCTGATAAATAAACTCTGAACCTTACCTAAAGAAGAAAAAACCATCTTTTAATGCAGATACATGGAAGAGAATGGTCATTCATCCAGCAATGCTCGTGCTTCACATAACATCGGACGGCTAGGGAACTTAGTCCGGGTAACTGGTTTTGTCGTGTGGTTACCTTTTGTAATTTTTATGTATTTATTTGTGGGATGGTTGCTAAAATGTTTTCATATATGTGGATTATATCTTGTTTGCAGGGACCAAGCTTTTGTTCTAATTTTTTTCTCTTTTTGCCAGGAACATGATGATTTCTTTGAATTAATATCTTCAAAGTATCTGTCGGAAACAAGATACTCTGTTGCTGTCCAGGCAGCTGCTGGAAGGCTGCTTTTAAGCTGTTCACTAACCTGGATTGTAAGATTGTTGTTTTTCTGATACCATTGAGTTTCATTTATTTTATTTGTTCCTTAATGAAGATGATTATTATGGCTTATTATCAATCTGACATGCGTGAATGTGATACAGTATCCTCATGTTTTTGAAGAAGCTGTTTTGGAGAAAATAAAAGATTGGGTGATGGATGAGACTTCCAGCTCATCTGTTGAATACCAGAATTGGAAGCATGATTTGGGGGGCAAGGAGGTCTCAGATTTTGAAATGCTGAAGACCTATGCTACAGGACTTCTTGCTGTATGTTTGGCTGGGTATGCTCCTTCTTTGTATCTTTATTTTCCCTTCCTCATTTTATTCTTATTGACTAGTTTGTTTCACATATCTTAATTTTTATTGAAAATAGTGGTGGTCAAGTAGTGGAAGATGTGTTGACGTCTGGATTGTCTGCCAAACTTATGCGTTATCTTCGTGTGCGTGTTTTGGGGGAGTCAAGTATTACTCAAAAGGATTCTAATCATTTAACAGAGAGCAAAAATACCTTGAATGCTGTTTGTGTAAGAGGTAGAGATGAAGGTCGGGGTAGAGTTCGGCAGGTTGTGGAAACAACTCATTTTGATGATCCAAGGATAACAGATGAGAGATGTTTAGATGACCAGAATGTTGATGGTGGAGAACCACCTGATGGATTGGCTGAGGGGTTTGAGATCCATGATGCAGATGGAAAGATGAAATTTGGAGATTTTGATGAAAATGTGAGAGACGACTCCTCAAGGCGCAGACCCAACCGTGGATGGACAAGATCTAGAGGGAAGGGAAGGGCAAATGAAGGTGCTGTAGAGAATGAACAGCTCTTGACCTCTCCAGGATCTGGTAGTAGGTTGTTGCAGGGACGGAGCTTTAGAGACAGGGCTGCATTGAAAAATTCCGATGTGAAAAAAATACCAGATTCTAGGAAGTGTTTGGACAGGAATACAGATGTTTCCTATCTGGAAAGGGAGGATAACGATGACTGCTTCCAGGACTGCAGAGTTGGATGTAAAGATATCTCTGACTTAGTAAAGAAAGCAGTTAGGTCTGCAGAAGCTGAAGCCAGAGCAGCTAATGCACCTGCAGAAGCCATCAAAGCTGCTGGTGATGCTGCTGCTGAAGTTGTCAAAACTGCAGCTTTAGAGGTACAAAAGCTGTTATTGTCACTCTCTGTAATGGTTTTTGTTTAGTTTTCACTTCTCAGTTGTTTGCCGCTTAATTATGCAGGAATTCAAAATGACAAATAATGAAGAAGCTGCCGTTTTGGCTGCTTCAAGAGCGGCATCTACTGTCATTGATGCTGCCAATTCAGTTGAAGTTTCAAGGTAGGTATTTCATTTTTTTTAAATGCAAAGAAGAGGTATATGGTACAGATACTTGATGAATCACATGCTGTGTTATCAACTTTTTTTTATGGCTGTACTGCCTTAGAATAATACTTCTTTACTGCGGGTTGTAATTCTTCCTATGGATTGGTGGCAGGAGCTCGAGTAGTATCAATGCCGAATCAATGACATCAAGCAGCACAGAACCAGAAATTCATGAAGATGCTGAAGAATACTTCATTCTTGATGCCGAGTCCCTTGCACAGTTGAGAGAAAAATACTGTATTCAGTGTCTTGAGACTCTTGGAGAATATGTTGAAGTTCTTGGACCTGTACTGCATGAAAAAGGGGTAGATGTATGTCTTGCATTATTGCAACGAAATTCTAGACATAAAGAGGCATCAAAGGTTGCAATGCTCTTGCCTGATATAATGAAGCTCATTTGTGCTTTGGCTGCTCATCGGAAATTTGCTGCCTTGTTTGTGGATAGGGGTGGCATGCAGAAACTGCTTACTGTCCCTAGGGTTGCTCAAACCTATTTTGGCCTTTCTTCTTGCTTATTTACTATTGGTTCTCTCCAGGTAATCACACGTGGTGTGAAGTTGAGCTGTTAGAGACTAATTTCCCATTTACTTGCATCATGATAATAATATCCATCTAGTCTTCATCTTTTGTGATGACCAATTAATCTTTTTTCAGGGAATTATGGAGCGTGTTTGTGCTCTTCCTTCAGATGTGGTCAACCAGGTCGTTAAGTTAGCTCTTCAACTTCTTGAGTGCTCACAGGATCAAGCCAGGAAAAATGCAGCCTTATTTTTTGCTGCTGCATTTGTTTTCCGGGCAGTTCTTGATGCTTTTGATACTCAGGAAGGCTTACATAAATTACTGGGCCTTTTAAATGATGCTGCATCGGTCAGATCTGGAGTAAATTCTGGGGCATTAGGACTCACTGGTTCAGGATCACTTCGAAATGAAAGGTCACCTGCAGAGGTGCTGACTTCATCGGAGAAACAGATAGCTTACCACACTTGTGTTGCTTTGCGGCAATACTTCAGAGCCCATCTTCTGTTGCTCGTGGATTCTATTCGTCCAATTAAAAACAATCGAAGTGCGGCTCGGAATCTTCCAAGTGTAAGGGCTGCTTACAAGCCACTTGACATCAGCAATGAAGCTTTGGATGCAGTATTTCTGCAGTTACAGAAGGACCGGAAGTTGGGTCCTGCATTTGTGAGAACTCGTTGGCCTGCAGTCGATGAGTTCTTGCGTTTTAATGGACATATTACTATGTTGGAGTTATGCCAGGTATAATATATTACATTAAAGTTCTTTCTCTGTGTGTGTGAAATTATTCAGGCCAATGTTATGCTATTCCTATACCCTTGCCACATGAACTTTCAATGTGCTCACTTACTTTTCACTTTCTGCCTTCTCGGGATATGCTGAATTTTGATTTCTGCAGGCTCCACCAGTTGAGCGTTATTTACATGATTTACTTCAATATGCATTGGGTGTTCTGCATATTGTTACGTTGGTCCCTAGCAGCCGCAAGATGATCGTGAATTCTACATTAAGCAATAATCGTGTTGGTATAGCAGTCATTTTGGATGCAGCAAGTGTTGGTGGTAGTTATGTGGACCCTGAGGTAAAGACTTTGTTTATAACTGGATGTCCGTCTTGCTTTGCCTTTATCGTTGGATTTATTATAATTATCTATTTGTGTTTTTCCAGATCATTCAGCCTGCACTAAATGTGTTGGTCAATCTTGTCTGTCCTCCACCTTCAATCAGTAATAAACCGCCTTTGCATGCTCAAGGTCAGCAGTCTGTTTCTGCCCAAACCTCAAATGGTCCTGCTGCAGAGACTAGAGATAGAAACACAGAACGTAATGTCTCAGATGTAGTAGATCGAGGTAGTGCAGCAGCACCTGGTACACAGTCCAACAGTAGCAATTCACAAGCTCCTGCTGCCACAGCAACGTCAGGATTGGTGGGGGATCGCCGAATATCTTTAGGACCTGCTGCAGGTGGTGCCGGCCTGGCTGCACAATTAGAGCAAGGCTATCGCCAAGCAAGGGAGGCTGTTCGTGCCAACAACGGTATAAAGGTTCTCCTGCATCTCCTCCAACCACGCATATATTCACCTCCTGCAGCACTTGACTGTCTCCGTGCACTTGCTTGTCGAGTCCTCCTTGGTTTAGCCAGAGATGATACTATTGCCCATATATTGACTAAGCTCCAGGTACATGACTTTTATACGCAATACTGACATGACAGCTTTACAGAATCAAAATTTTATTTTATATTTTCTTCCCTTGGACGTTGTTGACCCCTATCTTTTCTGCTTCGGCTCATTCAGTTTAAATGATGTTGCAAAACATCAAGACTTTTTTTAAAAAGAAATAAAGTACAGGGAAATTAGGGCATGCTCAATTATTTTACACCAGGGATTCCTGTTTTTAATAAGTTGCCTCTGTTAGTGGGCCTTAAGGAAATGTACTTCCACATCCAAAATGGGGGGCAAGAGAATGCGAGACTAAAAATTTCCCTTAGGAGATGAGTACAGTTTCATCCAGAACTTTAAATATACTGGAGAAAGAAATACTTTCAAAGTAAAAGTTTTAAGGCATTCTTTCAGTATTCCTATAGAAGCTACATTCAAATCTCTTTGTTAACAGACGAGAGGGTTTAGCATCAGTTGCAGAGAAGACTGAGAAGTGTTACGCAGTCTTCTTTTTTTTATTTTTTATGCTGCTCTGCTAGTTCAAGTTGACGGTTTAGTTGGCCCTTTGCCTCAGACATAACTTTGTCGCTGTCTAATTTTTCTACATTCAACTTTTGATTTTGTTTCAAACATAGTTTACTGCCTTTTATTGTTATTCTTCGCTGTTTCCATTAAATTCTAAGTCATTAAATTCTTAATCATGGTTTCTTTTTTTTGTGTCATTGTCTAAAGTTAGGACCTTATGTTATATTAGTCAGTCTTTTACTGCTACTGAGTGCAACATGATGTTCTAGGTTGGAAAGAAACTTTCAGAACTAATTCGAGATTCAGGGAGCCAGACAAATGCAACTGAGCAAGGCAGGTGGCAAGCTGAACTTTCACAGGCAGCAATTGAGCTCATTGCGGTAAGCATTTGTTTACAACAATTAGAAGTTGCTTAGAAATAATGTTTATTTAACAGAATCAGTTTTATTAATGAGTTAGGGTTATTCCATAGCCTTTTGCCCGCACCCTTTTCCCTTTCCCTCAACCTGCTTTGTACTTCATGGTCAAAACTCATGCCATATTATTTTTGTTGTAGATTGTGACAAATTCTGGACGAGCTAGTACATTGGCAGCCACTGATGCTGCTATGCCAACTTTGAGGCGCATAGAAAGGGCAGCTATAGCTGCTGCTACTCCTATCACTTACCATTCCAGGTATTGAGTGATTCCTCGTATAATGCCAGTATTTGTTGAAATATGTTGCTTTTGATTCTTCTGTTGACTTTTTCCCTCTTTATGTGTACTTGAAATGTCAGGGAACTATTGCTCTTGATACACGAACACCTTCAGGCATCTGGTTTGGCCGCAACAGCTGCTTCACTGCTAAAAGAGGCTCAGTTGATGCCTTTGCCAGCCTTGGCTGCCCCCTCATCTCTTGTTCATCAAGCCACACAGGAAGCTCCCTCTGTACAACTTCAGTGGCCCTCTGGTCGCACACCTAGTGGATTTCTTACAAACAAATCAAAGATTACTGCAAGGGATGAGGAACCAAGTGTGAAATTTGATTCTGCTTTCTCGTATTCAAAGAAAAAACCTTTAGTTTTCTCTCCTAATTTTGCTCTACAGTCAAGGAATCAATCTCAGTCCCATGACTCTCACTGGGCATCAGCCAGGAAAGTCTTTGGTGCATCAAAACAGTTTTCTGCATCTGCAAATGCATCAGAAACTCCATCAGAATCCCTGCCAAAACCTACTTTTGATACAGAGGCCCAATGCAAGACGCCCATCGTCTTGCCAATGAAACGGAAATTACCTGAGTTAAAGGATCCTGGGTGTTTGCTATCATCAGGGAAACGTCTTCACACTGGTGACCAAGGGCTTCGATCTCCAGTTGGTCCTACACCCACTACCATGCGGAAGACCAGCCTACTAACTGATGCTGGTGGATTCTCTACCCCAACTGCAAACTTAAGAGATCAATATGGTCGATCAACACCAGCTTGTTTTCCATTAGAGTATCCTGATGATAACCAGTATGGTAATTCTAGCACGGGCCTGACAACACCATCCTCCCAATTTGGGCTGCAGAGTGACCCTCAGCCAAGCAACGCAGAGCGATTAACTCTAGACTCTGTGGTTGTTCAGTATTTGAAGCACCAGCACCGGCAATGTCCCGCCCCAATAACCACTCTTCCACCACTCTCTCTTTTACACCCACATGTTTGCCCTGAACCAAGACGAAGCCTTGATGCCCCATCGAATGTTACAGCCCGGCTTGGTACTCGTGAGTTCAAAAGCATGTATGGTGGGGTCCACGGAAATCGCAGGGATCGTCAGTTTGTTTACAGTAGATTCCGACCATGGCGAACTTGTCGGGATGATTCTGGTGCCCCTTTGACATGCATCTCTTTTCTTAGTGATTCCGCTCATATTGCAGTAGGTGGCCATGGTGGTGAGCTCAAAATTTTTGACTCCAATAGCAGCAATGTACTGGAGAGTTGCGCAAGCCACCAGTCTCCTATAACGTTTGTTCAGTCACATCTTTCCGGTGAGACCCAGCTGGTGCTTTCTTCAAGCTCCCAGGATGTGAGGTTGTGGGAAGCATCTTCAGTCTCTTCTGGGCCCATGCATTCCTATGAAGGGTGTAAGGCTGCAAGATTTAGCAATTTTGGGGATATTTTTGCAGCTCTTCCATCAGAGCTGGCCCGGCGAGAGATTCTCCTGTATGACATCCAAACTAGCCAGTTGGAATCGAAACTGTCAGATACATCTGCTAGCTCTACAGGTCGGGGACATTCTTATTCTCATATACACTTCAACCCTTCAGACACAATGCTGCTTTGGAATGGGGTCCTATGGGACAGACGGGTTCCTACCCCTGTTCATCGTTTTGATCAGTTTACAGATTATGGGGGCGGTGGCTTCCATCCTGCTGGGAATGAGGTATGTAGAAAGAAACCTTTCGTCTACCACAGTAAGCTATAATTATGTTGGTATTTTTCCTTGCATTGTTTATGAGTTAACTCTGCAATTCTTATTGTATTCTTCTTATTTCCCAAGCAGTCATCTGCATTCTGCCTCGCAAGCTTGTATTCTCCCCCTTTTTTGGTCATTTCTAATCTATTTCTTTTTTCTTTTTTCTTTTCTTTTCAATAGGTGATTATAAACTCTGAGGTCTGGGATCTCCGGAAATTCAGACTCCTTCGGAGTGTACCTTCATTAGACCAAACAACAATAACTTTCAATGCACGTGGCGATGTAATTTATGCAATCCTCCGGCGAAATCTGGAGGATGTAATGTCAGCGGTTCACACCCGACGTGTAAAGCATCCCCTCTTTGCTGCGTTCCGCACGGTGGATGCAGTTAACTACTCTGACATTGCCACTATTCCAGTTGATCGTTGTGTCCTTGACTTTGCAACAGAGCCAACTGATTCCTTTGTTGGGTTGATCACAATGGATGACCAAGATGATATGTTAGCTTCTGCTAGGGTTTATGAAATTGGTCGCCGGAGGCCGACTGATGATGATTCTGATCCTGATGATGCTGAGAGTGAAGAAGATGAAGATGACGAGGATGAGGATGATGACGATGATGTGGACCCTATACTGGGCCCAGATCTTGATGGGGATTCCGACAGTGATGTTGATGATATGAGCAATGATGAGGATGACAGCGTGAGTGACCTCGATGATGATGACGAGGATGGAGATTTTATTATGGATGACTTTGAGGGAGGAGGTGGAATACTGGAGATTGTAACAGATGGTGAGGACGATGACGACGACGATAGTCAATTTATGGAGTCCTTTAGCAGTGGTGATGAGGATTATGTGGGCGGTTTTGGATATTAACTGTAACATAATTTTCTTAAACCCGATTAGATTGGTGTTAGTGGTTGACCAGATAGTGTAATTAATTGTTTTTCTTTTTGGTTTTTCCTTGATGCATTATTTACCAATGAGAAGAAGGCTAGCTTCATTCATTAGTTTACACGTAGATTTTTCACCCTCCCCTTCCTTTATATGTTTTTCTGCTTGCTGGGTTCAGTGATTACACCATAATTAATTGTTCTGAAACTTATGGGAATGCAATAATTCAGTTCTTTCGGGACATTGGACACAGCTGGGAGATTTTAGAAATTTTGTTTTTATGCCATTAAACGCGCCGTTTTGGTGGTATGCAATTTCATAGTCATAACCTAACCTGGAAAAGATATCCCCTAGAACAAAACAAACAAAAAAACCCCCATCAATTCAATGGCATGTGGGGGGTTCTTGTAGTTTTGGACCTCCAAACTCTGCAAGGTGTCTATGAAGAAGACCTCTCTCTTGCGTTCCTGCCTGCCTTGCCTTCAGAGGGGTCCAAATTTTTTTATTTTATTTTTCTTTTGTTTATCTAAAGTGGTGAGTAAAAATATTCCCCCTCATTATAAAGATTTTCAGCACAAACATATCCAAACCATGCAGATCAAGAATCAGTAGAGATCAATCACAATACTCAATTGAAACCCACATGATACAAACTGAAAAATTACAAAAATACTACTGACACAGAACCGTCAGAGAGAATATGGCAGCATATAGAGAGAACAAAATAATCATTATGGATTTGTTCTTCTTTCACTTTCTTTGTGGTTAGATTGAAAAATAACGTTGTTAAAGACAATTGAACTCCTAATTCTTGGGTTAGTCCACATAAGAAATTTTTGTCTACGTGGTAGCAAGCTATCATGTATTCCATCTACTATCTACTTGCCATATAGATAAACACGTATACCATCTACCATCTACTTGCCTTCTAACCCATCCATCCGTTCATTCACTTCAAATGGTATGAACATCAACAAAAACGACGCAATCATCTGACAATGTGCATTTATCGCTTGTAAGATTTGATTGTTTCACAAACTAAAGAACAGAAACAAAATAGTATGTTTTAAGATCTCTAAAGATCGAATTCTGCCAAAATGAATAGAACACTAAGGGGCAATCCTAAGTGGATCACGAGGGAACAGAGAAGTTTTGCGGATGTTGTTCAAACCACAGAAAAGCATGACAACGCGCTCCAGTCCTACCCCGAACCCACCGTGCGGAGGTGCACCATATCTGTAAGAGCCATCACAAGGGTTAACACGAGCCGGGCCAAAAAAATTATGCCAAACATATTGAGCAGCATAGAGGTGTATAGCATGGTAAAAAGCCAAATTTGTAAAGAGCTTTTGACTTGGAATATTTTAAAAAATGATATCAATAATAACAAGGAAAGAAAAAATAAGAATACCTGAAAGCATCAATATATGTTGAAATTGTCTTCAGTTCAATCCCACATGCTTGTGCACGTTCAGCTAGTAATTCTGGCACGTGCACACGTTGGGCGCCAGAAATTATCTCCTCACCTAAGGGATGGGAAATGGATAATTAGATTTTCGTTGATATTTAAAACCAAAACAACAATGCTGATACAGCCATTGATGATTTACCTCGAATAAAAACATCAAATGAATTACTGTAGGCAGGATTATCGTGGCAAGGCATCGTATAGAACGGCCTCACAGCCAAAGGATAGCGGTGGAGTATGTAGAACTCAGTGCCGTACCTATGATCCAGTAAAATCCAGTTCAAACATTTATAATAACAACAGAATCTAAATTAACTGTGAGCAAACTAAAACATATACTTATGAAGATATAGAGCAAGAAAATTAAAAATTACTTCTCCAGAACCAGTTGCCCCAGTTTTCTCTCAGCCTCAGTGTTAAGGTCCCCCATGGGATCCACTTCAATGCCAGCATCCTGTACAAGGAGGTCAAACTTACAATAAAAATAAAGAAAACTCTGCAATTGAAAGCAGGCCGTGCCTGTTTTAGCCTTCCATGCATGCAAAAAAATCATAAACATAAGAGTTTAGTCAAAATAAATAAAACAAAGAAATATTCAGCTCATTTATGCACAAGTTATAAATTCCAAGGCACTCCTCTCCCTCAATGGCCTGCACATAGATCCATGCATCTGTGCATCCATTGTTTTCATTTGTTGCCCACTCTGCAAGATAACTCCAGACTACCTAATTTGTTGGGTTGTTTTCTACAGCTCATGAACACAAGTTTCTGAATTACCAGCAATTGCCTACATGGAGCTTGCTACTCCATCTAAAGCTCTCCTAATCATAAAAATAAATAAATATACCACCGCATGAAAGATCAAACTAGTATGATAGTATTCTATCCCCTCTTCAGCTTCAAGATTTCTTAAAACTCATGCTTCCTCAAGAACTACGTGACTTGTGAACTGTGATACAGCCCTATCAAAATCTACAATCATTCAATTAATTTCTCTATTTTATTCAGTGCAAAACATGAACCAATGAAAATAAGTAAATAAATAAAATTAGCATAGTATTCCTAACCTTGAGCATTTGAATACCTTCTTCAAATGTAAGGCGTAGAGTCTCTGGCAAGTACTGCAAATTTATGAAATGTCAATAATCAGAATCCAAAAAATTTATGGGCACAGGCCTGAAATATTTGGTAACAGTTTATTCTATAACTGACAGGAATATAAATGAGTTTTTAGGAAAAGATCATGCAGCACACCAAACATATCACATTACAATTATAATGTCAATAAAAATAAATAAAAAAAAAAAGAATCAAGACCTTCAATGGTTCGAAGGGATATTGCCTCCCTACAGCTTCAAGCTCCTTCTCACAAGTCTTGTTCAAAGTGTCGAATATTGTAACAAATAAACGGCCAACAATATCCATCACCTGCACGAACAAGCATATAACTACTCAGTAATTCACATCCATTATCATATTGGGTGCTAAGAGAAAACCTTAGAAATTCAAACTCTACCTCAGAATAGTGACTCTTGATCTCCATTTCAACATCAAGACCAATAAACTCACACAAATGCCTATGGGTATAGGAGTCCTCGGCTCTATAAACACCACCAATCTCAAAAACACGGCCAAAGTCACCACAGATAGCCATCTGCTTGTGAAGCTGAGGTGATTGGGCAAGGCAGGCAGGTTGACCCTTGTAGTCGAGTCTAAACACAGCAGCACCACCTTCGCTTGAACCAGCAATCAGTTTTGGCGTGTGGATTTCAAAAAAGCCTTCAGATAACAGAAACTGCCTAAAGATCTACACAATAACACAACCAATTACATACAGAACTAAACTCTAACAACAAATTTTCTACAAATTTACAAAGAGAAACAAACACAAAGCATATATCTGCAAATGCTACAAACAAAACTTACAGTTCCAACTTGGCTCTGGATCCGGAAGATCCCCTGATTCGCTGGTGTTCGAAAATCAAGAACTCTATTGTTCAAGCGTGTATCCTGATTAACACGAACAAGCTTTTCTCCAGCCTAAAACCCACCAAACGATCCAATAAATTTACATACAAAAAAAAATTCCAAATCCTTGATAACATTTCAAGAATCCAATTAACAACCAAAAAATTAAAAAAAACTCTCATCTTACTCTCTTAAATAATCATTGTACCTGCAAAGCTTTTTCGATTTCAGCATCGCTTCGAGCAGCATCCTCAATGTTAATAGGTAGCACAGCAGCTTTACTCACACAGTACAATTTCCTAACTTGAACCTCCACCTAATTAAAATCAACATTTCAATTATAATCACGCATTAACTAAGCAGTGAATTCATAAAAATAAAAAAATAGAAATAAAAAATTACCTGCTGTGTGGTGCCCTTTATCTCAACACTAGGAACAGAAACAACTCCTTCAATATCAATAATCGATTCGCGGCTCAAACCGGCGACGTACTTCACCATCTGGCGGCTCACGGTATCAGGCTGGACCGTAGCCACACACTGCACGGTGAAGCCTCTCTCTCTGACGACCACAAACGCCATGTTCTTCCCCACGGCTCGGATCGTCTGCGCTCGGCCTCGAATCAGCACCGAGCGGTTCTCCGATGTGTTCGTCAGAGCGCCGACCTCGGTCCATCGGCTGACGTCCTCCACCGTCTTCGATTGTATCTCGTTGAGCGGGACGTCTCCATAGTTGGCGGCCAGCGGGTCCTGCTCGTCATCGACCGCGAGAGAACGAGTGGCGGCGGCTAGGGCTTCTTGCTCTTGGCGGCGGCGAAGCTTCTCTTGCTTGGCAGCTTCCTTCTTGGCGGCCTTTTTGCTGACCGAGGCAGCGTCTTCGGAAGTGGGTTGCGATTCGGGTGTGGACATTGTCGGGTCGGGTCGCGTTCAGAATAGTAGAGTGGCGGACTGAGATGTCTGGACAAACAAAACTGCTAAAATATTTGGAGATGCTGTGTGCGTTTTGTATTGTGGGACGATATATATACGAGTACAATTTAGGCTATAGAGGAAATCTAGCTAGGGATGGGCACTCAAACCAGCGAACTAGAAATTCGAGCCGAATCAAACCAGAAAAAAATCGAGTTCATCAAAAAGTCAACAACTGGTCAAAAATCAAATTGGACCAGTTTGGACGAATTTTGGATTCGGTTCCATGTCTTCAAAAACCAAACCTAGCCGAACAGAACTTTTCAAATTAAAAAAATATATAATTTCAATATTTAATTATATTTAATGTTATATTTTTAATTTAACAAATATATATATATATTTATCCAAGTTCAATTTCAAAATATCTCTCTTTTCTAACTTTAATATTTATTTTTATATGAAATTGAATAATTTATTAATTTTCAAGTAAAAAATAATAATATTTCAGTTGATAATTGTATTAAAAAATAATTTTTATAATCCGGTCAGAAACTAGTTCAACCCGAACCAAACAATTTTTGAATTATTTTTATTAAAATCGAACCAAATCAAACCAAATGAATAGTACCGGATCGGTTATAATTTGAGGCAAAAATTGGTCCAACCTGAATTGTACCCACCCCTAAATCTAGCCCAAGTCGGCCAAAGTTGAGTGTAAATTTAGACTCTCCCACTGCAGCCCTACACGTGTCCATTGAGAATTCCAATAATAATTGAAATACACAAAATTTACTCTCCCTTTTTTCTTTTCTTTTTTTAAATCATGGCTTCCCTATTTCTTCGAAATTTGTTTTATAGGATCACATCATATTTCTTTAAAGACTATCTTCATTTATTTTCAAACGAAAAAACTATCTTCGTTTTATAAATTTCTTTTTTTCAAAAAAATAAAAAATTTCAGCTCATGGCTTTTTTTTTACAAGGGAGGCATATTTTCCTTTTTGAAATGAGTATTGTAGCGGGGTAGTGGTATTTGTACTATATTATGTCTTTCATTCATATTATAAAGGGGTTTTACCATATAAGAACAAATAGAGTTCCTCAAAAATTAGACAAATAGATCCAGTCACTATTTGATAATGATGTGAAATAACTTTTATGTCACTATCGGGTAGTGATATTGAACAACTCTCAAGTCACTGTCCAATAGTGATATAAGAGTTATTTTATGTTCAAACAGTGACCGAACTAGTTTATCCAATTTTTGGAAGACTAGATCATTTTAACATTTTATCTTGTGTGAAGAATTTTTTAAATAATTTTTTGTATTATGAAAGTAGATGAATTGTTAGTCCAAAAAGCGTCATATAAATACGAAAATAATTGGAGACATGTAAAGAAGCAAAGTTTTTAACCAATCAATCCATATTGGGTCTTCAGACCAAAAAAATCCTTCTTGGGTCAATTTTTAACCATCGACTTTTATTGGGCCAAGCCACTTCTAAGCGTAAAGGGTCTGTCTGGTTTAAAATTTAGAAGCTTGAGAATGTATTTCAAATTGCATTTCAATATTTGATAAGTACACTATTGGGAATTCAATTATAGACTTATGGGTATGGACTTCCTTTGGGAAATTTCATACCCTTGGCTCACTTTGAGAATTTTTTTGTCCCCACTTAAAAAAACATTGAATGCAAATTTTTTGGACTAACTTTCCCATGTTATTATTTTTAAATATCACTTTTGACCCTTAAAAAACTCTTCATATTAATAACTTTTAATAATAAAAAAATCAAAAATATTATTAAAAAATTGAACAACTTTTCATTCATAATACTCTACTAACCAAACATAGAAATGAGAGAAAATTACTAGTGCTTTAAGTTATCAAACATTGGGAATTAACATCCTACATTCTCATCTCTTAGGAAAGTGTTTTTTGTTTTTTCAAAGTTTAGGAAAGTTTATTTACAGCCTAACCCGTGAGAGAGGTAAACAGGTAAGAAAATCTACCTGTGAAATTCTTTGCCATCACAGAAACTGATTCGATTGCTACCTGGAACAATTTTGAGTAGGCAAAGATACTGCTTTCGCTCGTTATTTTATTCGATTGCTACCTTCAACTTAAACCCTTAATTAAAAAACTAGAATAAAATCGTGGGTTTTCGTTTTCTCCTTCTCCTTCCTGCCTGCTTTTTCAGTCTCTGAAACCTCACTCTCACTCTCACTCTCCCTCCACAAACCCTTTCCCTGCTGCTTGCTTCTACTGCCTCACTCAAAAATGTTGGCAGCTAAAACCCTAATAAACCCTTCTCCGCCCCTCAATCTCCCGAACAAACTCACCCTCCGTCGTCCCAAACCCCCATTCTCTCTCTCAATCCGCAACTCGCTCTCTGACTCACAAGCCCCAACCACTCCGGGTCAGCTCCGAGTCGACATCCTCTCCGAGTCTCTCCCCTTTATCCAAAAATTCCGAGGCAAGACCATCGTCGTCAAGTACGGCGGCGCCGCCATGAAATCAGAGTCCCTCCAGGCCTCCGTCGTCAACGACCTCGTCCTCCTCTCATGCGTCGGCCTCAGGCCCGTCCTTGTCCACGGCGGTGGGCCCGAGATCAACCACTGGCTCAAGCGCCTCAACATCGAGGTCAGCTTCCACGACGGCCTCCGAGTCACCGACGCCGCCACAATGGAGATCGTCTCCATGGTCCTCGCCGGAAAAGTCAACAAAAACCTAGTCTCGCTCATCGACCGCGCCGGAGTCAAGGCCATCGGGCTCTGCGGCTTCGACGGGCGCCTCGTCACCGCCCGACCCGCCCCGAACGCCGGTAAGCTCGGGTTCGTTGGGGAGGTTGCTCGGGTGGACCCCACTGTGCTGTGGTCGATCGTGAACGACGGCCACATCCCCGTGATCGCATCGGTGGCGGCGGACGAGACGGGGCAGCAGTACAATATCAATGCGGACACGGTGGCGGGGGAGCTGGCGGCGGCGCTGGGGGCGGAGAAGCTGATTCTGCTGACGGACGTGGCGGGGATCTTGAGCGATCGAAACGACGCGTCTAGCTTGGTGAAGGAGATTGACATCAAGGGAGTGAAGAAGATGGTGGAGGAGGGGACAATTGGTGGGGGTATGATACCAAAAGTGAATTGCTGTGTAAGGTCTTTGGCTCAGGGGGTGAAGACTGCTAGCATTGTTGATGGGAGAGTGCCCCATTCTTTGTTGCTTGAGATTTTGACTGATGAAGGAGCTGGGACCATGATTAGTGGATAGTTAAATGCTAATTGCTTTGATTAAGAGTGTAGTTGTTTATGAATTTGAGAGAGAATATCGAGAGCTCTGTCATCCCATAATTTGCAATAATTATCAGCTGCTCTAAAATTTTACTATAAATTTATGCTTTGGTGAGTTTCTACTCCAATTTCAATATCTGCATAACTTGATGTCGTTAAGAAAAATTTTAAGTGACATTTTATGATGCATAAATAATCAAGCTTCACATCCCCAGAAATTAGCAGATGAATTAGTATAAATCATCTGGCATAAATTAACAATGGTGTCCCAGTAAATACAAACAAAAGGGATTTAGCAGGGACTACGCGGCATGAACAGATCAATTTCTGAAACTGAGACATGATGGATGCCATGGGAAACAAAAAGAAGTCCTATTGCATTTACAAACGATTGTTCCAAAAGTTTCCTCCTGAATACAAAGTTTTGAGGAAAATCAACTTACACTGTATAATGACCTGAGTGGTTCTGCTTTAGAGTGCTTTCAGCTTTCACTGACCTCTTCTGGATCAGTAACTGGCGATTCGTCGTGCCCCACTATCTCACCGTTTGCATGTTCCAATGAGTTCTCATCATCGGAGTCTTGTCTTACAACAGAATCAAGAGCAGAGTTACAGATGGGTCTTTGTCTCGACCTATTCTTGGTGCCCAAGTTTCTGTTTTCCAGAACTGGATGGCTAGTGTCTCCAGCTAGTCTTTTACTCCAGCGCACACCCATAGGCTTTAGGACAATACTAACAGTTTGAGCATGGTTCTTGTCTGTCTCAGATTTGCCTGAGTCACTATGGTCACCCTTATCTTCATCCTTTGTTCCACCATCATCCCAATTGTTATCATCATCATCACTAGCAACTTCTTCAATCCTGTCGCTCGCAGTGTCACTGCCCGCAGAGTCATCCTTCTTACCAGAATCATTGGCGTCACTGTCGTTGGAATCACTTTTTTTACCTGAATTGTCTTCTGAGTTTGTGTCTCTCTCCGGGGCATCATTAGTGTCAGTGCCATTTCTTCTACGCTTACCCTCTTGCCTTTTCTCGTCGGCAGTTCTCTTCCCGCTGGACCCCAAGTATGATTTACAATTGGTGAGAAATGTAACATAATGTGGAAACAAACTAGCAGACTTGGCCACAAAGAGGCCACATAAAGAATCAAGAACAAGTTTTAGAGTAATGAACAGACATGAAAGAAAATTGTGAAAAAAATGTAGCATACATCCAGAACAATAACATCCTTTCAGTAGTAACCTTCATATGCTGATGAAAATCATTTTCTAAGAATACAAAATGTACTTGAAACCATGCAATATGCAAGGAGGGTCACAAAAAATGGGGACTATGCAAAGTATCCAGAACTATTACAGAAGTCTTACTTTGTTACTTTAATAGCCTCATGAATAGCCCGATCGTACTCATCTGCGCATTATTCAAAACAAAATCTCTCTTAGAATGTAAGGATAAAAAATAAGGAGATAAGGACATATAGAGTGATAACAGGATACATACAGAATAAATTAACAATCATTGATCATAACGGATAAAGAAATAAAATATCTGTTCTCAAGTTCAAACCTTACCCTGAAACTCCTCTAAATTCCCAGACATCATTTATAAACAATCAGTTAGAGTTAGGGCCAGTGTTTGATGCAATCAAAATTATTGGATCAATGTCACATGTTGAGAAGGAGCTAGCCAAACAAAATTTTCATCATACCAAATGTGTAGCTGACAGGCCTACGGTTGCGACAGGAACGAGTAGTTCCAGCACCAGAAGAATTTCTCAAATTATTCAGATGCCTCTCTTGCCTTTCTTTCTGCTTTAGTGCCCTTTCTTTCTTCTGTAGAATACAACAGTTTTAGTATAAACAACACAAGCCTAAGCTGTTGCATAAGGTTCACTGCTAACGAAGGTACCCACAATTTCAAAATTAACAGCCACTGCAAAAGTTAAATTAACAGCCACTGCAAAAGTTTACCTTCTGAAGTTTCTCAAGAACAGGAATAGCATTGGTTTCAATAGTCTTAGCAACAGAAACATCTGCTACAACTTTGCTTGATGAGAGTTCATCCTACCATGACAGGGAAGGGA
This sequence comes from Prunus mume, assembly GCF_029339155.1. NCBI lineage: Eukaryota > Viridiplantae > Streptophyta > Magnoliopsida > Rosales > Rosaceae > Prunus > Prunus mume. The sequence goes on along the minus strand of NC_142699.1, from coordinate 9,368,120 downwards.
TAATTTCTTTTATGAGAAACAAATTTTATTAATAATACTCATAAAACAAAGTACAAAACCCCGGTGAACAAGAAGTCTACCAACAATTGAATATTGATTTTAGTCTTGTGATAAACAAAACTTTTGACTTACTACAACTTTACGAAATTCCTGGAGATTGGTTGCCAGTGTTTCCCACTGGAGACTAACATTTGCTAGGTTTAAACATCCTTTTCCCCTGCCCTTTGCCTTTGACTCAAGGGCAGTTACTTCCTTGTATAATCTATGACCAGTAATCGTAGTTCCCTCATACCTGAAATGAATGCAGTAACTGGTATTACAACTGATTGTGCTATCAAAGGCATAAAATTAATAACATATCAAAATATTACCAATAGGAAGTTCCATTTCCATCTCCTCCTATCTTACTTTTGCGAAAGAAAGAAACTTCAGTTCCTTGTTTCAGAGCATCATTAATATAAGCTAATGCATCATCTTGCTGGGAACAAAAAAAAAAAGAGTTATTTATATACACTATCTTTCAACAACAACAACAAAATTTACTTATATCAAACTCCCATATATACTTCCAACATACAATCACATGTTCAGGTATAATGCAATTGTAACATAAAGTTAGGTGATCCAATGGTTAAAAAGCATGTAAACCACCTAGACATATAGAAACAAATACAGGAAAAAAGAGGTAGGACTTAGTACATCAGCTCTGAGTTCACAAAGTGCTTTTAAGAGTAGTAAGCGTTTTGTTGGATCGAGTTCCTTGTAACGAGATATCTCTTCTCTGCAAAAACAGCACAAATGGCAAAAATTATAGTTGATTTAAAAAAAAAAAAACCAAATCAGATTAAATACAGTCAAACTAACACATTGTCAATACCGTTTAGCTGCCACTAGCGGAATCTCCCCTTCAGCAACCTGCAGTAAAGAGAAAATATATTGCTGCAGGTTATACACAGGCTATATAAAGAAAGGGGGCAAAAGGAGTCAAACTCCTAGATTCTAAAACAACTCACCCATGGCCACCATGTTGCAAGTTTCTTACAAAGCACAGTCACCCATGCATCAGAGCCATCCAATGCTTTACTTGCAGGTGGTATTCCCTGGAAAGAACACAGGTTAGAATGACATGAAGATGATCATATGTGGAAAAGGAAAGAAAATAAGAAAAGACGAATATTTTGTATAGGTAGGGATTTCAGACCCAGCTGAAAACAAATCAAATTGTTTTCTTTATGATTTTTGAAATCGATGTATTCCTACCGAGACTATCCTGTTTGTTTTTTAGTCCAAAAACTCTCCGTAATCAGTAATAAAACTGACTTCATTTTTGTCTTACCCAAAACCGATTATTCAGTCAATCATCTATCATAGTCTAAACAGAGAAAGATATTTAAACTTGGGTAAACAAAATCAATCTTTGAATGAAAGAATATGACACAGTTCAACTATTAGATTCTTAAGTTAAGCTTAGGCAAAACAGCATTACTAGACTGAACATATATAGTAATATATCACTTAAATAATTAAATTATCATATTTACCATATGTATCACATTCTACAAATCCATGACTTAAGAAAACCCATTGAGGCACAATTCTGCCTAATCCCCCAAAAATAAACAAAGCAAAGAAACCATTAGACACCATTTCTCACCCTTGTCTTCATCTAACAATATTCCATATATTCGCAACAATCACATATCTCGTTAAATGAAAACAACAAACACCAAATCAGATGCCCATTCAATGCCAATGAGTAATAGCAAAATGTAAAACACAAATGCACCAACAACTATAAGCCTTTGCTCACACATTCTAATCGCTCCAGAGGCAATGGTGTTTCATATAAAGTTGTAGACAACTTAAGAAGCATATAGTAAAATCAAACAAACTAATATATATGATAAAAGAAATTTTTTAACCTTCAACAGGGCAATGTGAAGCTGAGCAAGTGCACCGCCTGGGTTTATCAAACCCATCTCGATCTCTTCAGCTGATATTTTCGCAGCCTTCCCAACCACTGGCTCAAAAACCTACCAAAACAACACCAACATTACAAAACGAAAACAAATGCAGAATAAAAAATGCGACCTCTCTCTGTGAAACCAACAAAATAGGATCTTACGATCAAGAAGTCGAGGACGGAGGCCAGTTCCCATCGCTGACGAAGCTTCGCGACCTGAGCCTTTAGAGGATCTTCCTCTTTTTTCTCTTTTTCCTCTTCTTCCTCCAAAACCATCACTTCCACGTCTTCCTTCGCTGACCTCTTTTCTTCTTTGACGACGTCGTTCGCCTCCCGCCTCCGGCGACCCCCAGCCATACCGCACGGACAAAGATATGCTTAGAGAGAGAGGGAGAAGAAACGAAGCGGATGATGAAATTCAATGAAAAGGGAGGGAGAGTTGTGGGCAATTAAAGTTGGGGTGAAATGTTGTTTCGAGGGTTTTCCCGCCTAAATCTTTTTTTTACCAGAGATCGTGGTTAAGGTTACATTTCTAGGGTTAATTTGAAGACCGACTTTTCGACTCTCCCTCCCTCTCCAATGTTATATCTCTCTGTCCGAGACGGAACGCTGCGTTTCAACACAATTTCTGATTAAATTATAATTATAATTAGATTTATAAAACTTATGAAAGGCTCGTTTGGTATTTATTTTGTTAAGAAGCACTTTCGCTAATAAGCATTTCTTTAAAAGTAACATTAAAAGAGTATCAAAATTTTAATGACAAATCAAAGCGTTCTTTTGGAAAAGTACTTGAAAGTAGGGATGGGCATTTGGACCCGAAACCCGGCCAACCCACCCAAACCAAATCGATGGGTTGGGTTGGTTTGGTTTTTTTTTCATTTTTTTTGTCATCGGTTTGAACTCAAACCAAACCAAAATATATGGTTCAATGTACGGTTTGCAATATTCAAAATCACGGTTTAACCAAACCAAACCGAAGATATTAACAAATATTATATATAATATTATTATAAGAAATATATATATACATAATACATAGTTTCAATCTTTTATTTTTCTTCTCTTTCAATCTCTCCGTTTGTCTTGTCTTCATCATCCATCTCTCTCTATTTTTATTTTCTCATTCTTTTTATATATGTCTTCACGCCCTCTCCCCGTCTCCCTCTTCTTCTCTCTCTTTTATTTTTCTCCTCTTCTTCTTCTTCTCCATCTCTCCCTCTCTTTTTTTTTCTTCTTCTCCTATCCATTGCTTTTATTCCCTCTCTCTCTCTCTCTCTCTCTCTCTCTCTCTCTCTCAGAAAGCCAAAAAATCGAAACCAAACCAAACCAAACCACCAAGTCTGTTAACCGAAGTGGTCGGTTTTCATCAATTATGGTTTGGTTTCGGTTTTCAAAATAGCCAAACCTACAGTTCCGTGTCAGGTTGAGTCCAAAACCGAACCAACCCAAACCGAGCTCAACCCTACTTGAAAGTGATTTTTGATAAATAATTTTTTAAAAGTGTTTTGAGTATAAAAAAATGCTAAATTGTTTGGTAAAATATACAGAGACGTGTGGATAAATATTAAAATATACATAATGGGAAGTATTATGTGCTAAGCATGTGATAGAAGAGGAGATTAAGATAATAAAGATGATAGTGACGATGGAAGTAGTGGTGGTGTTTCTGTGGTGTTGAAGAATACTATCTTCTTTTTACAGGTTCTTCTGCTCCTTTATAATGTTCTTGCATCTGTGCAATTCTCTTGATCATATGGTATGGTGCTTCACTAATCTTCTGTGGTAGTTGGATGAAATTTCGAATTTTTTAAAATTTCACCAATGCTTTAGATAGATTCGTTGTTTTGTTTTGAAACGTGTGTTTCTTTATGTTCCTCGTTGCTAGCTTGTATTTTGTCCTATTTGGATTTCATATTGCTAGTTAGGTTGGGTTATTTGGTTTATATTGGCTTGGGCCTAAGCTTTCGTCATATCCGTTCTTCCAGGGTATACACCCTTCTCTCTTTTGGTCCAATGATACCACGTGGCCCCTAAAATATTATCTACCCTTCCAAGTTCCGGACCGACTGATATCTCTCAATATAGAAGTAGGAGATTGTGGCAAACATGGTCTTAGCTCAGCAGTGGAGTTGTTGTCGTGAATGCTAGTGGTATGCGAGTTCAATTTTCCATGGCACCGTGTGTGAGTGAGAATAGCCCCTCTTTATTCCTAAACGCGGCAACTAAAAATAAAATAAAAAAGTAACGGTCATGCAAAAGCATGTTAAGATCTCAAGGGATCTTGTAGTTTATAAAAGCCCAAGAATAATGTGAAAACATATATAGCTTCAGGGGGTTTATATGTAAATATGATAAATCTCAAGAGTTGTAGTCCATATAATTTTAATTTATGTGAAAACATAATATTATATCTCAATATAATTAGTTGTGGGTTAGTCTTTTGACCAAAAGTAGCGCAATGACTATTTCGGATTTAAAGACATTATAACAAGACCACGACCGGGGGAAGCAAGCAATAATATCAATGCCAGCGTATTGGAGGTGTCTCCCGGGGCATAAAAAAAGAACGTCCGATTTGCATGTAATGGTTCCAACGTTGCGCGCATCATCCATTTGTTTTTTAGTGCTAGCTTGCAGTGGGCTCGTCAATGGGCGGGCACTTTCTGAAGCCAATACACGGAAAGTCCAAGGAGATAAGTCACACAACTTTCAAGAAAAACATATTAATTTCGATATGATTATGTTTAGTGATATGATATATTGTTCATATTTATATATATATATAATTGTTGCTTAAAAACACAAATTAATGTGCCATCCAATTATAAACTATGAATGAGTAAAGAAAAGTAAATGAAATGAAACAAATTATATATGTGATTTAAGTGATATAATCCTAATCCTAAACTCTTATTTATACATAATTATATATCCTTCACACGCTACACATAAGAACAAGTTTTCGTTGACATAGAAATCACCTACGACCAAAAAAATAAAGTCTGCTTAAAAACTTCCGAAGTACCCACAAATATATATATACTTAATATTTCCTTCACACGCTACACATAAGAACAAGTTTTCGTTCATAGAAATCACCTACGGCTGCTTGACCTTCTAGAAGAAGGCCTACGCGCTTATCAGAGGACGAAATTACACAAATTTAAGCTAATAGTGTTACAGACATACCGAGAAAATTATTGTCTGTTGGGAAGCATGGTTTTCTAAAATTTAGACAAAGTTGAGGAGGCTCCTTAAAAAAACATCCACCTAATCCAAAATTATTGTCTGTTGGGTATTCATTCTAATCTAATGATAAATTTTTGTTGCTGATCAATATTACTTTATGGTAATCAATCACTCGTTTGTATCCAAATCTATGATGTGATCGATCTTATGAATTCAATAAAAAGGCAAATCGAAAAACATTTGGTATGCCATCTAATTGACATTAAATAAATACAAAAGCACCATATTTTCGATAAATAATGAAAATAATAGCAATGATAGTAAAATGGTCAAACGAGTTACTTTTATAAAAAAAAAATTATGCATTGAGGACTTAAAATTGAATGGTTCATATCATAAACGATTTAATATATGACTGGATTAAAATTTATGCTACTTGAATGGTTCAATTTTAAGTCCTCACATGTATGACTGTGATTTGTCTGAAAGGAGGAACGTCCTTATATGTAAGAAGCCAAAGTTTTTTCATTTGCTTACTCTCTCTCTCTCTCTCTCTCTCTCTCTCTCTCTCTATATATATATATATATATATATACATAAACAAAACGACATATAGAACACTAAGTATTTCAATTTTGAATCTGATATATTCAAATGATTTTTGTAGAGATGATCTTTGAATGATCTAAAAATAGACTTTGGATTAGTGAAATACATCAACTTGGTGAATGTGAGAAGCAAGAAAACTTAAATGGTGAATGTGAGAAGCTTAAATGATCTTTTCAGTTTTATCTAACAAATTGTGTTTGTTTGCATGATTTTTAGAAGGGATGACTCTTAAAAAAGCAAGATAAAAAAGTATAAAAGATTCCAATGGTTGAAATGCATTGTTAGATAACCTTAAAAAAGATGTGTACATTTATATATATATTTAAGACATCCTGGACATAGAAAAACTGCTATATATACATATAGTTGTTTATATCAGAAGATCACTCTCGATTAGTATTGGCTCTAGCGTTCACTCTCTCTCTCTCTCTCTCTCTCTGTGGCTGTTACTAGACGAAAACAATTTTGCGGGCTCTCTCGGCTGTGATTGATTACACACAAACATCTTTGCTGGCTATACGCTAAATATATAGTGTGTGTACTCATGGGCTACCACTCCTGAACGTCAACAACAACAACAACAACAACAACAAAGGCAACAACAAATGGAAGCCCTAGAGAATAAAATAAAAGAGAAAAAAACTTTACTTAAGGAACATGATGGTCGTCTCAGTTATCTTCAATCAAATGGCTTCCAACTTGGAAACTTCTACTTGGTCTTTCAAGGAGTTATTCTGACGGCAATTGCAAGTGGTGACTCAGTCTTCAGATGTTTAGACCGTAGCCTGCTCATCAGCCTTTCTGCATTAGCAACCCTCCCTAATTTGGTTGCATTGTATTTAATTGGAGAGGAATATATAAAAATCATCACCCAGCGAGACGAGATCTCGATTCGGTGCGATAAGGACAATAATGATTATATTATATATAATATATAGCCAAAACAAATTCTCTCTAAACATGACACTTATATTTTCTATTTCGGAACTTTAAATCTCAAAAGGTTAATTAGCCATTCTCAAGTTCAAAAGCTTACCTTTGGAAAACTGTTCATAGTTTTAGAAGGCATGTACGTATAATCTGCTTCGCCATTTGCATGGCTTGTTTTCTGGGCGTTTTCGTCGTCGTGGTTTTGGTTTGCATGAAGACTCTTCGCAAACCAGGGGCTAAATGTAAGCACTAACAAAGCTGAATGATAGATATGATTTTGCGATCCCATCATTATGTACCAGAATGACTACGTTCGAGTCTTGTTTTTCATCATCTGCATTGTTTAAATTAATCTACCTTTTCTCCTTTCCCTGCATTTTAGAAGATTTTGACCATCAAAATACAAGTCATAATAAATATTTTCTTTTTGTTTGTTCTAAACGATCATATTCTGTTGATATTCTTGCATACAACTAATTTAATTGTGTCGATGTCTCTCGTTACCCTAATGGCACTTGCCCCGCCCCGTCTCTTTGTTTTTCATTCGAATGAATTATTGTTATACTTTGGAGTGTAATGGCCAAAGCTTTTTTGTATATACTTGTACTGATTCTATTGACTTGAAGTTCTTGAATACAGAAAAATACTTTGGACCCGAATAAAAAAAGGGAGTTTCACTAAAACACCCAAAATGGGGGTTGAAATTATAAAAAAACCCAAGCACTATTTAAACATATAAACACACCCAAAACCCATCATTACACACACTCAAAACCCATTTATAAACACACCCAAAAAGTTGACTTTGGGGTTGATTTTGGGTGTGTTTCTATGTTTAAATAGTGCTTGGGTTTTTTTATAAATACATGTCTAGGATTGGGTTTATTTATAAATTTGTAATAAAAAAAGGCCATAGTTTTATAGGATTCTTATAGGGATATCTAAATTATTGTCTCTCCGTCTCTGAGGTAGACAAGACAAATTTATAATTTTATAATTAATAAAAAAATGCTGTATTTATAAAAAAACCCAAGCACTCTAGAAACACACTCAAAATCAACCCCAAAGTCAACTTTTTGCGTGTGTTTATATGGGTTTTGAGTGTGTGTAATGATGAGTTTTGGGTGTGTTTATAAAGTGTTTTGGGTGTTGGGTTTTTTTATAATTTCAAATAGTGAAAATAAAAAAATGCTCCTCTTGTTCAGGCATGGTATTGTGTCCAACTTTAAAAAAAACTAGTGAGTAGAACAACAAAAGAAAAATATCAATTTGACATTGCGTAAAGAATAACCATATATGTAACAGTCTTTTTTAATTACAAAATAATCTATTTATAAATAGGTGCTTAACAACTTCTAAGTACCCACAAATACTTAATATTTTCTTTAGACATACAGCTTGGACAAGTTTTATTTCTTTCATATAAATCACCTACAGCTGTTTGAGATTCCATGGCGTATCTGGTAGAAGGCCCACGTCTACGCCACCACCTGGGCCAACCACCATTTCTTGTAATTATGGATATTCTATGGCTTTTAATTCCATTTGAATTTTTTTTATTATTAAGAAGAAAAAAATACACATTTAATTTCTAATTTTTCTGTATTTTTTGAAATGTCATGTATTTACGAAAAACTACAAAAGAGTTTGTTTACTAAGTTTACTTGTACTTGTTAAAGAATATAAGTATCACGTCGAAAACTTGAATAAATAAAATACAACTTATAATGAATGGTTCAACTCCTAATAGCACCGAGATCTTTTGTAATAAAACCTTATACCTATTGGGCATTGTAGGTGGTTTAAGTTAGAAACAATATTGGTGTTGCTTGCTAGTAGTGGATCACTAGCCCGTCTCTTTGAAATTTAACTTTCACTTTTAACAAAGAAAGATATATATAAATAAGGGTTAAATTATATATGATTATTTTTGCTCACCATTTTAATTCAAGATGCATCATCGATATCATCGCTACTCTTCTTAACACTTGACACTTGTTCATGATCACAGATGTGGTTCCACAACTACAAAGCCAAGAGTTAACTATGGTTATTCCTATGAATACATGTCAAGTGTTGAGAAATATGGTAAAAATATACCTTGTGTTAAAATGGTGAGCAAAAATATTTCCAAATTATAGTAAGGTTTACAAGAGTTTTGTTTTAGTAATCTAATTTAGTTTTTAAATTTTCATGTTTCTACTTTTATTTGTGCTTTATTTTTGTTCTTATCGTCAATTTTGTTAATTTTTGTCGTTGTTGTTAATATTAGGGATAAATCAGACAATTCACTTCACATTTTAAAATATTGAACATTAAAAACATAATATACAATTTGAAAATAAAAATTAAGTTGGGCAGGATACAAAATTTGTATATTCTTAATAATAAGTTAAACTGTTTAGTTTCTGAAGAAAAAGACGTGCAATTTTAATTAATTATTTCTTTGTTGGGTACAATTTTAACTAAAGCATAGTGTATATTTAAAAATAAAAAGACATATGTTAATGTTATTGAGAACGTGACAATGTTCACATGCGAAGTTTGAAATTATCCAACGTCAATCATATTTCCTTCACCTTATTATAATATTTCTTACAATAAAAAATTAACGCATTATATAAAAGTTCCACTTTGCACGCCATTTGTCGTGTCAAAGAAGGCCATCCTGAATCCTGATCCAGTAAATCCTTAAAATAATTAGGCAGAGTCCAAAGTTTGATAGAAATTTGGTTTTGTGGCCCGCCACTTTATCAAGAAAAGTAAAAATTTGATATAAATTTGTTAGGAAGTAGCTGCTCCCTGTAAAACCCGTCACCACCGGCAAACATGACACAGCCTCCACCATCAATACCCCACGCCATAATCAAACCCACCACCACCACCTGCAAACCTGAAACAGCCTCCACCATCAAACTCTCCGCCACCACTGCCACCGCCACAATTTGACTTTCCTCGAGAGACTTAGAGAGAGTTTGAGAGATGGTAGATATCTGATATCAGAGAGAGGCTTGGTACCACGGCGGCGGCGAGAGAGAGAGAGAGAGATAGATAGAGTTTGTGTGTGTGTGTGTGAAGCTGATGGTAGTATAAGGATGATAGGCGTTGGTGGTAATTAGTAGTCAGTTTTGCACACAGTGAAAAAGAAGAAGGGAAGTTACGACAATGGGGGGGTGTTTGTTTAAGGTTGAGATGCGTTACCGGACGTGCCCTGAGCAGGGCTTTGGTTTATTCTTCGTCCTCATCTGAAGTGGCCTTTTGTTTTGTTATATATTCAATGGAAACAAATGAAATGGCCGAGGCAGGTTCAAACACTTGTTACCCGACAAAAAGCTCGACGTGGGCCGTAAGAGTTGACCTAACGGACGGTGATTTGGGGGGTTCTAGTCGTACAGCTCATGCTGTCACCATTAAATAATAACGCGTTTGAATGATATTTAAGAAGATTGAAAGCTGGTAGTATTAAAAAAAGGAAACAAGTTTTAAATTCTACAGATACCAAATCCATTAAAATTAAAAATTATTCTCTCACTTTGGACGAAACGCAGTAGGCCTTTTTCCTTCGAGAAACCCAACCACTACCGCTTAGTTATATTCCTGGTATCTCATCTGCAGGAAGGCCAGAAATCATCAACACCAAAGCTTCAGAAAACTGAAAATGGATTTTCAATCAAAAGAACAAGAGAGTGAATCGAATAAGCTGAAAGAGAGGATCGAAAAACTAGGCAGAACAGTGACGGATCTGGAAACAACCATGATGCTGCTGGTGATGGGTTATATTTTCTTCCAAGGCGCCATATTCGCGTCTGTTTTCCACAATCCCAGCAACATGTCGTGCGAGTATTGGTGGATTCCTTTCTCCCTCTCCTGTCTGATTTGCGTCATCTTCGCCATCCCATTTCAGTCTTATGTCACAAATTGGGAGCGAACAAAACATCATTACTCCTCGGCCTTTCTAAAGCAAGATTTGCTTAACCACAAGATGGTCACTTCCTCCTCAGTCGAAACCAGGATGTATGATCAGCCGCAGTCGCCGCCGCAGCCGCAGGGAATATTGAAGAACGATAGGGCGCAAGTTTACCAGAGAAACGCATTCATATACCTGGTTTCTTTAGCCCTTCTGGCCTACACCATCCTTATTTTGAAGGCATGCGGATCCATTCCCTGCCACGGAGATGCTACACCCTAGACTATATACATACGGTAACTTCTCTCACTAATCCATTCATTTGACATGTAAAGCTGTATTATTCATAGATGCTGATCCTCTGTTTAGCTTTTCTCTGCTACCTTCTCTTCTCCACACCACATGGCACTTCACAGTTTTATTTTAGGGTAAGCCTAAAGAAAATTTACTTTTTCTTTTTGGGGTAAGACACAAGAGTTACAGGTCAAAACCACGAGCACAGCCCCACCCGTAATATCAGACACAGTTCAATGCCTGGAGGGCTTCTCGAGGTACACCATATACCCAAACGTGAGGTGAATTCATGATGGCCTATATTTGTAGTAAAGTTTGCTTCTCTTAGGTCCTGCTTGAGGAGAAAACTCAATTGCAACGGTGAAATTTTGCTATCCCGGTCAATAATGTTATGTCACGTGAAAAAGTTATCATGTGTGTCATAGCGTTATTGATTGAAATAACAAAATAGTATTATCACCGTTTCATAAAAGTCTTTCTCCGGCCCGAGAGAAATATGTATGTTGCATGGAAATTTTACTTTAATTAAGGAAGAACAAAAAAAATTTACCTCATCGATCTAACCTCAAAGCATTGTTGTAGCCGTCAGTCTCTCTTCTTTCTTGTTTCAATCTCTGCATCTCCCTTTTTCTTAAAACTTGTGTAAAGACATCTCCTCCCAACTCACAATCTATCCTCTTTCCCTATGAAAACTAGCCCTTGCCAATTCCCCCGAATTACAACAACTATGTTAACTTTCATCTCACAGTTTCCTCCTTTAAACCCTTGCACTTTATCTTACCATAACCATCAAACTTTCTTAAGATAAATCTTAAAACAACATAAAATTCTCAAATATGGAACGGCTTATTGGAAAGCCTTTTTAACGCAAATGGTAGACGAGTTTGTGGCCTAAATGCTTACCAACCCTTTATCTCCTACATATCTAAACTTTTGTTACAAAGAAATATAAATCACCAATAATACAGTTAAAGTGGGAGAAAGAATGAGATTTTGGAGATAGATGCTTTGAAAAACTTTGAAAAACGAAAGGAGGTAAGAACAAATCGTGCCATACGTCAAATTTAACGTCTGGTTCTTGCCTTTTATGTTTTATTTATTTTTAGTTGCGTGGGGTATTATCTTTTATTTATTTTTAGTCACGTGGGGTATTATCTTTTATTTATTTATTTAAGTGTGACGTGTTAACTTTTTAGTTTATTGGATGAAATATAAATGAGGTACTGCTATATGAGGAAGAAAAGTTAAATTAGAGGATCAGCTACCAAATAATATTGTTATACTAATTACCACTTGCTTTATCCATTCTCTGTGTGACTGAGAACGCGCAGGACGGTACCAAATAAAGCAACGGCGGCACGGCTGTTCTCGAAACTTTCCTTGGTGCTTCGTTGCTGATGTAATATTAACCCTTACAAAGTTACTTTGCTTTGTGGTTAATTTGGCTTTAAGTTTGCTTTGTGGTTAATTTGGCTTTAACGCCCCATACCCCAAACTTAAAAGGAAGAAAAAAAAAAAAAAAAAAAAACCGATACATTGTGCTAATTTGATATGAAAAAAACCCTCGTCATTTGAGTATTCTAAAGTTCAACTTTTGGGGTCCGCTTGTAAATTATTATTCTTTTTTTCTTGTAAATTATTTAATTTGATATGAATTCATGTATTTTCATATAAAGTCAGATTTGACCACTTGTTGTGTTTTAAAGCAAGTGTAATTACATGGGTTAGGCCAATTGGCAGGACAATGACCCCGAACCCTTATACCCAAGTTTGAATTCATGTCTTTCTAAATTACATTAATTTATATTGTTTCAGATTATCGTTTATATTTTAAAAAAAATATATCATGTGAAATTACTTCAAACACAAATCTGACCCATTAACCTATTATATCCAAATATATATATATATATATATATATAGAGAGAGAGAGAGAGAGAGAGAGAATATAAAAAGTTATAAACAATATAAGCTACAATTTGATAATACAATAAAAATTCATATCTAGCTAGTCTATTTAACAAACAAATGTCTAAACATGTTACCCCAAAAAGGTCCAAACGAAAAAGAACTTATAGGCTTATAAAATGTTAAAAAAAAAACAAGATCAACTACATATAATCCACCAAATTTTGAGGTTATTTCAAATTGGTATCCCAATTTTATGTTGAAATTAATATAACTTATTGACCGCACATAGAAATAGACGAATTAGTTAATAAAGGATAACATCTAAGCATTGGCATATAATAGTTTTTTTAGAATTTCGGTATGATTTTTCAAAATTGTAGCCATCATACTTTCTCAAGATCAAGATGTGATGGTTATACAACCTGAGTTTTCTTCAAAACACATAAATTCTCAAATATGAGACTACTTTATATGCTGCATATCTATACTTTTGTTACAAAGTACTAATTTGGAATTATATTGTGCGTGACAGTTAAAGTGGGAGAAATAATGAGATTTTGGGAGACGCGTGCTTAGAAAAACTTTGAAAGCCAAAAGGAGGTAAGAACAAATGGTGCCATACGTCAAATTTAACGTTTAGTCATTGCATTTGGCTTTTATGGCTTATATTTAGGTTTTATTTATTTGGATGTGAGTCGTGTTAACTTGTTTACTTAGGTAGGATAACCAAGGTATGGGAATCGGATCAAATATTCCCCCTAGTTGATCCCATTTTTAATTTTGAGTATTTGATTATGGATTTTACATGAAACCCATATAAATTTTATAATTTATATGTTAGTAAACATATGGGAAGTCAAGAATTTGAATCATTCCAATATCCGTGTGTCAATAAACAAATGAGAAATAAGAATTGTAATCATTCAAATACCCATTCAATAAATGAACATACTTTTAGTTTTTTGTTTGTTGATAAATTATGGCCCAATTGCCCTATGTCAGATTCGAATTCAACCCGGGGTGAAATTCTAAGCCTCTCGACCCACAAAAGGTCAATACAAACTAGCCATAAAAGACCATTACAACAACGGAGCAATCCAACATCAAAATTAAGACAATCTGGTGCACCTCCACTAATGATCACGCATGATCGAAGAAACTCTGACATATGCATCCCAACTAAGATTGTAAACTCAGAACAACCAAATAGAGACAACACTTTGAAAAAGCAAAACCGTAACAATACAAGTAAAATTTTCACAAAAGAGGAGTGGAAAACTCTCATAAAAGGAGAGGTGAAAAACTCTCACGAAATGAGAGATGAAAACTACACATAAAACCCAAAGAGTCTCTGCAACTTATTCTAAACGTAAAGAAACCGTAAAAGGATGGTGACACCACCATATGACACCGAAATGCAGGTGAAGATCCGACGTTGAGATGCAACCGCCTGTAATGGGTGGAGGAAAATCGTAACAAAACAAAAACAAATAAGGGAAACCTTCTATCTCTGAAAATGGAGGTAAGAAAGGAGAATGGGGGGAAGAAAGAAGGGGAAAAAGGAGGAAGAACATTGGTTTTCTCCCTTTAAAGTGAAAACGGCTCTAGAGTATTTTTTGGAGAATACTTTTAGTTTATTAGATAAAATAAAAATAAGGTACTATGTGAAGAAGAAAAGTCAAGTCGAGGATCATATACCAATCCAATAATATATTATACTAATGTTGGTTTGATTTTTCGATTGTAAAGTATTTAATTTGATATGAATGCATGTATTTTCATATAAAGTCATATTTGATGATGTGTTGCGTTTTAAAGTAATCATGTGAAATTATTTTAAACACAAATCTGACCCATTAACTTGTTTACTTATTTAACATTTTCTTCATTTATTTATATATAAAGGTATAGAAAAAAAAATGGTCAAACATTTAAAATATCTAAAAATACCTTAGTTGATTAAAGCTTGTTAAGAGTGATTATAGATAGACCAATAATTATTTATATGGAGAATCACTTCTTTATATAATCACTTTATGTGATTTTAAGTAGAGCTGGACATTCAAACCGAAAAACTGATCCGAATTGGGACTGAAAAAATAGAGTTGACCAAAAAATGAACCGAATTGATCAAAAAGTAATGTTACCTTAACACCCAATTTCTATCCAATTATGGCATGTCGCCACATCAATTAAATCAATGAAGTTATTTTAATTAAGACCAAATATTAGATAAATCATAAAAGAAAAGAAAATATTAAATAATTTTAATTGACAATTCTTTGAAATTAAAAAATCGAATTCTTTGGGCCAAACTGGACCCATTGTCTTAATATTTTTTAAAATATACCAAATACCCAATGCTTAAAGCCCTATCACAAGTTTCAGGCTATTTATAACTTTAAAATAAAAAAAAACACGCACACACACACAAAACCAAAAAACAGTAAAAAAAAAACTTATCCCAAGTTCACTGGCCCATTTCACCAACTAAAAAGCCCAAGTCCACCTTATCTCTCTCTTTACTTTTTCTCTCCTCTTTTTAGCCGTGACCCTTTTCCTTCTCCCTATTCTTCCTTTTTTCTTATTGCTTCTCCTTTTCCTGCTTCCTCTCCGACTTCTCCTCTTTTTCTTTCACTTTTCTCTGTCTCTTCTCTGTGTTGTTTATCTCTCTCATTTTATGTCTCTTCCTCTCTTTTTTTCTCTCAATTTCTTTCACCATCACATATCTAGCAGATCTTATGAATGCAAGATCAGATATTGATCTTGCGGATCTGTTATTGTTGTATTTGGTTATATTTTGCTGTACTTTTAAAATTCTATGTATAGAGTATAGCCGAGCGGCTATACAGTAACAATATTCTATTTATAGAGTAAATCCGACTATACCGCTACAAGATTCTATTTATAGAAACCCCTATACAGCTATATTCTATTTATAGAGTAAATTATAGCCGAATGGCTATTACCTTAAAATTTCCTTTTAAAAATTTTATTTTTTATTAATTAACTAATATCTTATCCTTATTTAAATACTTTCATTAGTAATTATGTTTTAATTATTATTTCTTTAGTGAATAATTAGTATTAAATATTTCAATAAAAATCCTAGAAATTTGGTTTTGGTACCCAAATATTTTATTATCCCAAAAATGGATTTTAGTTTCAAAACTTAAATCTAAGTCACAACGTGATTTAATAATATCAACTACTTGTTGGAGTTTGATTGAAATATATGAATTTGAGTCCCACATTGGAAAAGAACAGAAAGTATCTACTCCTTAGTAGGAATAAGGTTACGGTTCAAGGCTCGGGAAAGGTTTTGGAACAAGTTTGAAAGCTAGGGTTTTTTATTCGAGACTTGGATTTACCCAAACTAATTTTATATATAAAAAATGTATAAAAAAAAAGGGTCCACAAAATAATTTACAATAATTAATTACTATTTGTTAAGTAATTTACAAAATGTGTAAAATATTTAAAAATACACTAAATAAATAATTACTAATTAAAATAATTAAGAAAGACTAATATACTACTTAATTACATATATTAAACTAAAGAAATTGGCCCAAAAAAAGAGAGGAAAGAAACTAATTTTATATGTTTAAAATTAATTTTTTTTTAAAAGTAAAAAGCAAGCTCCCAACGACATTCGGTCAGCACAGGTCTATTTGGGAAATTTGTCGGATTAGACTTCTCTCAATGAAATGAGAAATCAAGATTATGCTATTTAAAGGGTATAGTCGCGCAACTCTATGTTTAAAATACTCTCTTTATAGAGTATGGGCTAAACTTTTAAAATATTCTATTTAAAGAGTGTAGTCGTGCGGCCATACTATCACAATTCTATTTATAGAGTATAGCCGCACGGCTATACTGATAGAATATAACCTTCAGACCCTTAAGACATGTTAATTACAGTTTAGTACCATATGATTATACCCTTAAGACATGTTAGTCTCTACCTTTTTGATTTTTACAATAACACACTCCGATCTTTTAAATTTGTTACAATGTGGTTCCATTAGATCTATATGTTAGTTGCCTACATGTCACTATGTGTCCCACATTTTCTTTTTTCTTTTTAAATTTTAAATTGATTTAAATATGAATAATATATATATATATATCTCTCTCTCTTTCTCTCGATTTCTTCTCCCATCATTCCCCCATGACCACCTCCTATAAACTCCAACCCCAAAACCCATCCCACAGCCACCTGCAAACTCCAACCCCCAGAACCCCAACCTCAGTTTCTTCCTCTAGATTTCTTCTCTCCTCCCCCCCACCCCGTACCCCAACCTTTTTTTAATTTTTTTATTTTATATACTTAACAATGTTAACTTAGTCGTTAACTTGGAATTTGACTTGTCATACTTTAAGTAGTTAAATTATTGCAATGGTCGAGATGTAATGAAATGCGGGTAAATGCACAGTTGTTAAATGCAGTGGCTCGAGATCCTAATCCCCCTTGGAGATGCTCTTATATGTCAAATTGCCACATTAACCATCAAATTCAAATTGAATATTTGATATTTGACATCTCCCTTGGAGATGAGGCATTTTATTTTTGAGAGACTTTAGAAAAACCCAAAGGATAGAGAAATTTTGTAAAATAAGCCAAAATGAACAAAATTGCCCTTATTTATTTTTTGATTTCCTAAGGAATCCTTTACATTTGCATGTCTTTGATTTTAAAGTTGATAGGTTTTTCTTCTTTTGAAAAAGTTTTGGCTTTTTCCAGAAGTGATTTTTTTTTAATGGCTAAAACCTAAATTTACTTTTATTTTTTTCTATGTTATGTTATTATTTTTTTTTGTTGGATTATTATTTTAGTTGGTCTAACTATTAAAAAGGGCTAAATACTTATAAAATGACCAAATAAGAGAATTGCTGAATAAGGACGCTCTTCTCAATGCTTTGTGGGGTTGGATACAACAAAATCCTGATGATTTTCTTGCTATCTTTATACTTTTTTGAAGTATTTCTATTTTATAGAGCATCATCTGCCCCAACAACAAAAAAAGGACGTTCTTCTCAATACTTTGCGGGTTGGATACAACAAAATCCGGATTAAAGGTGATACTGCATTGCTGGTCCATGTTCTATATCATGGAATAATCGTACTATTATCAAGGATATTCATCATCGAGCCTTATCGTTTGTGCGTTTTTTTCTTTTTCTTTCAGTATATCCTTAAAGAAGTTAATTTTGTGGATGATGATAAGCCATGCCCAAGTTATTCCTAAGTTATTGATTCACAACCTTCCTAAGTTATTCTTGATGATTTTGCTTCTTTTCCAAACCCCTCTTCTTAATGGCATAAAATTAATAAAAGAGAAATGGTCATCACCATACCTGTTAAATAATTCATACTTCAGACTTCATTGAATCATTGAGAAAAAAATGGTAAATCCAATAAGTTTTTTTGTCGCGAGTTGCTTTTGCAGAATTAAGAAACTTGAAAATTGGTTTTTATTTATTGATTTTATTCAACTAGGGAATTTGCTTAGAAACAGTTTTTTTGAGTTGGAACCTGTTAGAACAAGTTGTATGAACTATATTACAAAGTATAATTTGCCTGGATGCTTATAAATTTATATAAATTCAGGGTCCTCCTCGTTTAGATGCTATAAACGGCCGTCTTGCCTGCTTATGTCCAAAGCCACCCTTGGAGTGAGGAAGACAAAGGAAAAACGCTAGTCAGCTCCAAATCCACCATTTGTTTCTTCAAATAGTTGAGGTTTGCCAGCC
This sequence comes from Prunus mume, assembly GCF_029339155.1. Taxonomy (NCBI): domain Eukaryota; kingdom Viridiplantae; phylum Streptophyta; class Magnoliopsida; order Rosales; family Rosaceae; genus Prunus; species Prunus mume. The sequence goes on along the minus strand of NC_142699.1, from coordinate 9,349,557 downwards.
GCGGGTGACCATGTCCAAGTTGTTGCGTGTGTAGTGAACGCATGATTTTTTGGTCCAAAGCAAAAGCAAAACAGGGAAAACGAAGGTTGAAATTAATGGTGTCTTTACAAGCAATTTCATTTGTTAATGCCATGTTCATATAGGTTGATCAAGGAATGAAAACATGTCAAAGAGGTTGTATTTTTTAGACACAAACTTCAAAGCAGTAGTACTATATGTTTATTTCCCTCCATTTTTTTGACTAACACATTATAAATCAACAATTATAAACGACAAAATTGTGGTCACAGCACGAGGGCTCATTCGTAGAGACAAATGTCCCTATATATTACAGAGTGCGTGGTGCAAACAAGACAATGCTTTCGCCAAGATTTCTGTTGTTCCTTTGTTCATTCTGTAACTCATGAGCAGCCCTTTTCTACGACGAAAAATGCATGCTACGTTACTCAAGTAACTTAGAAAGCATGCAGCAAGAAGCTCAAATGTTTCGAATTCGAATCAGAGGATACATGGACTTGCTCAGAGCACACCAGATTTGCCCGGTAACCATTGTTTTCGAGGTAAGAAGAAGCGTGTTTAAATCCATATGCATTTATTTGGTGTGAGAGTTAAATATAACATTATACATTCATGACATTACAGCAATCGTTGCCGTAGTGGGATTGATCTGCAATTCCTAGCTTGTAGGATGTTCTTTTCTGAAAATATTCATCTAGTTTTTTTGACTGTGAAACGGGACTGGGTCTTTTGACTGAGCATTATTTTAAAGAAATTAGAAGGGAAGTGGTTGAAGAAAGCCGAAGAGTTTGAAAGGTCTTCGCCGCCGCGGTTGACATCTTCGGAGTGACGTAAATTTTTCTATGTGAGCGGTTGTGATGGGCGTTGAATTTTTCTTCATCTGGGGATCTAGAAAGATTATTTTTTTTATTTTTTATTTTGATCCAATGCTAAAACTACTAAAACCAAGAATACTGTAGATCCCGCTTCCAGAGCCCTTGGGCATCTGCCTGTCTGATTAATGGCGTGTTTGTTTGCTCGAATGACTGATCTCGTAAACAATACGGGAGTAGTTGTTGAGATACGAGAGGTCGAGGGAGATGATGATGGGGAAGGCGAACTATTTGCTACGCTGCAAATTGGGGATCACACAGTGATCAGAGGGATGAAATTTTTGGATCGAATGGCTGATTTGGGCCCCAGAAGCGTTCATGTCACTGCGATACTTGCTGCTGGTACCACCACGTTGATCTTTGCAGCGCAGTATTTCGCTGCCTACGGACGGGTCGTCTTTCGGCTAGACAACCAACAACTGGTGGTTGAGCCAGAAGAGATGTCCGGAATCCGCCGCATGAGGTAAATCATCTCTCCCTGGCTCTTGCTGATGTATTTGCAATATCAATTTTGTCACGAGTGTGGTGAATTGCAGGCCGGTTAGGTTCTTAGCATGTGTTTGAGCAAATCATCAAAACGGCCGGCGCGGATCATGAGCAATATTCATCGGTATCGTTTCTTGCTCTTTCTCTCGGTAATATTTGATGAAAAATGAATTAAACGATTTGTTAGATAGAGGTCGGTCTAGTAGCCTGACGATCCAGTTTCATACCCACTTTGTTCTTGATTTTTTTAATTGACTCATGCTAAGATTTAGTCTACATCGAAAGTGCCAACAAAATCAATTTTTGGTTTGCATTGTGTCTCTAAAAATTTGTGTAGCCTAGTGACGCATTTCTGCTGGTGCTCTTTCAACTGATGAAGTTTCACATGAATGCGTAACTTCTTTTCAAGATACAGATTCTTCGTTACCATCTGCCAATTGATGAATAAATTGACTATGTTCACCACTATTGTCTGCATTGCCTTGCATTTGAGCAGGTCCGCTATAGAGCTGATCGTTTGGTCAAATTTTAGGTTCACCTTGTGTAACATGATTTGGGGTTCCAGTTGGACTCACTGTCCATCTCTTGCTGACATGCATTTACAAAATACTGCTACTATCAATTTATATATGTTTCTTCAATATCCAAAGCTAACAAATTTGATATATGGGTGTTGAAGAATTATGATAAAAAAGGTAGACGTCAAAGTAGAGGCAGGGCAGAGAACTGAGTTTCCTGGAAATGGGTTTCATGGGGAAACTGTTTTTGTTCGTTTAATTTGGTGATTTTGTTGGACATGGTTTTCTTACATCGTTTCTCTTCTGCTCTGGAATTGCAGGGGGTGATGACATTGACTATGCTGTTTTTCGGGGTGTAATGTTTTACGAAGGCACTTCGAACGAAGATCTTCTGGTTGATCGAAGATCTAATTAAGCCGGTTTGTCACAAGGACTTTATATGATTTCTGAGAAGATCTTATGTTGAGTTTTGTAATTTTAATTACTCTAAGAAGAGCAAGAGCATTGGTGAATTAATTGTCATCTTTAATGACAAAAACCATGACATGCATCCAAAGCAAGTTAATGATGTCAAACCTTTTTATGCTACTTGTTTCTGGTTGCTCAAAATTTTCATGCATTGAAATCATGACTTCCTTTTTCAGGTCATATATTAGTCCGCCATTAATTAATTACTTGGAGGACTCAATATTAACCAAATCGGTTTATTATTCGTATCATGCTTGGCTTGATTGATTGATATACGTAGTGGAGAAATTACAGAAGAAAAAAAGCAGCCACAACCATTCCTCGCCGACGGAGTCCCCCAACCCCCACAGCCTGCCATGACTGTCACCAATCTTTCTTTTTTCATCATCTTTCATATCTCTTCACCTTACAATTTATCAACACACAACACTGAACATTTAAAGGAGGCTTGAGAATCATCATCTAGTAGGCCTAATAATTGCCATGGTTGACCCGGTATCTTTCTCTCTCTCTCAATGCAGGGTTCAGTTAAATAAGATCGAGGATCCGGAAGGAGTTGGTTTATGGTCTTGAGGAATCAAATTGAGCATGCATGTTAATCCGTAATTGGATTGGAATCCGATTATTGGCCCATCACTTTATGGTGTATTGGTGTTGCAGACAAACATTGTGTAAAGTTGCTAGACGACCTAAATGACAGTTAAATATAAAAATATAGGTGTATATAGGTAAATAATGTACCCATATTGTATAAATACTAATACTAATACTAATGGATAATATTCGAAACTACTCTTATCGATAAAAAAAAATCGGGGAAAAACAATTCAAAAAAAGATTAGAGAGGAAGGCAGCCCTCGTGGAACCAAATGAAGCTGGATAGCTCAGTCAGGGGTTGGGGAGGGGTAGTGGAGGACGTTATATTTATTATTAAAAAAAAAAAGGGTAAAGCGTATAGCCGTTTGGCTATACTAATAACAAAAAAATTTAAAAAAGAGCGAATCCAGTAAAGCCGGCCGGCTATACTTTTGTTAAGCCGTATAGCCGCACGGCTATACTGTGTATATGAAAAAACCCGCTTAGCGCCTAGCGATTCAACCTGTATAGCCGTACGGCTATACCATTTTTAATAATAAAAAAGTGGTATAGCCGCACGGCTATACTGTTGTTTATGTTATAAAAATCCCTAGTATAGCCGTTCGGCTATACTATTAATGTTTTTTTTTTTCTAAGGACCGCCTAGCGTCTAGCCTAGCGATTCGCTCCCACGTGGCAAAAATAGTATAGCCGTTCGGCTATACGATTTTTAAATAATAATAGAAAGTCGTATGGCCGTCCGGCTATATGCTTGTTTATTTTTTTAAAAATCCCGATTATAGCCGCCCGGCTATACTATTTATATATTAAAAAGACTGTCTCGCGCCTACCAATTCGCTCCCAGGGTAAAAAATGTATAGCCGTGCGGCTAGACGATTTTTTTAATAATTAAAAAAACCGTAGTATAGCTGACCGGCTATACGGCTGTTTATTATTTCAAAAAAAAAAAACCCCCCCCCAGTATAGCCGCCCGGCTACACTATTTATACCAAAGACCGCCTTGCGCCAAGTGTTTCGCTCTATAATGAGTATGGCTGCTCGGCTATACGCTTTAAGTGCATTAAAATTATAAGACGCATAGCCGAACGGCTATACTATTTGTGTATAGTACGTGGCTTTTGTGTGTATTATTGAAAATTTGTTAAAAAATAATTATATTAAATCTGAAAAATACGTTCGTCCATGAACAATATGATTATTAAACATGAAAAATATGTACATGTACAAAACAAGTATTAAACGTGAAAATGTTAAAATCTTTATATGGGTAATAACTCTAGAAATGTAAAAACTTAAAAGGGGACAATAGAGACTTAAATAATGGCCTAATAGTAATGGATAATGCTATAAACTACTCTTATCGATAAACAAAAATTGGGGAAAAACAATTAACTAAAAAAGACCATAGTATCTATGTAAAGTGAGTATAGCCATTTTGCTATACTGTTTATAATTTTTTTTTAAAGACCCCAGTAGAGTCGTGTGACAATAGAGATATTGCCGGAGGTGGACATGTGGCATAGTGTGCTTGACTTAGATGGAGTGACATTGTGTGTAATTTTGTTGTTTTTTAATTACATTATTGTAAAATTAGGTACTACTTTTTTGTCTTTGGCTTTATCCTAATTAGGTGAAATTGAATCCCTATTTTCCAAATTAGTAAACTATATATATAATGTGTTAGAATGAAAGCTCTCTAGAAATAAAGGCTAGAGAGCTGCCAATGCCATGGCCGAAGCATCAAAGTTTCATCGACTTGCTACGTCGATGAGTGTCTATCATGTATTTTTATTAGTGTTCATAATTTACATATACTCGAGAGGTACAGCTTAATTCATCAAGTATAATTTTATGGGTCCACTAGCAAAACTATATGACAAATATAAAAATGCAAGTATAAAGGGAAAGTGCACCAATCAAATACAGTTCCTACCAAATTCTTAAGTCTTGTACAAATATCACTTCCCATCTCAAGATCTTAATCTGCACATCTTTGGTATTTACATGTTGAATAAAATTTCAAAACACACTGTCCCTTCATTTGAGAGGGATATAAAACCAAACTCCACATATTTATCTATGTATAGAGCAAACGGCAGAGTTTATTTTTAAAAGAGAGCTGTTAATCGTCCTGCACTCCGAGATTTACCCTTTTATGTTTCACTTTCACCTAACGGTAACATAATGTGCAAGACGACGCCGTCTGACTGTTGCACTGGCGGTTTGTCATCCTCATTGCATATTCTTCACGGTTCTTCGTCAGTTCCAGTGACGTGCATTGAAACTGTACATTACCTCGACGTCGCTTTTCCGTCATTCCTCGGATCTACTTTCTCAAGAACCAAACAACCATATACAGATTTAGCGTCTTCCACACGCACCAATCCCTAACCGAAAACTCCCTCTCAACTCTCAATACAAAAAATTTCTCTTTCACGTCCACAGTCGACTTCATCCAATCCACAAAAACCACAATTTTCGACCACTTTCCGGGAACCAAACACTCCGACAAGCCACAACCACACCGAATCCCAAATCACCCTCATGAACTGAAATCCAAAACCCTAGGGCTCGGTTCTCGGCTCGGCGTTGCAATGGACAAGGAAACCGAAATCCTCTCGCGCTTAGCCGCAAACCATCTCTATCTCGCCCAATTTGAGCCTCTTCGAGCGATTGTCGTCGCTCTCCGAGCTCGAAACCCCGACGTCGCTCTTGCTGTGCTCCAAACCATCGTCGCTCACTCGGGTCGCTTCGACAACATTCTCTGGTCAAAATCATGCCCATCACCAGCTCTGCTCACTTACTTATCGACCCTTGAACTGTTGCAATTCGATAACGCTTCGTCGGTATGGAGCTTCGATCCCGAAACCCTGCGATTGCGCGCCGAGTTCTTGTTGTTAGTTCAGAATTTGATCGACCGCGTCTCGGAGAGTATGCGGAAGAATTTTGATTTGGAGAGCATAGAGAAAGAGAAGGAGAAAGAAGGATTAGGCGAGAGCGAGAGTTTCGAAGAGCGAGCAGAGTTTTTGGGTAAGAGTGAGGATACTGGCAAGGATTTGAGAGATGCCAGTGGTGAATTGGATAGCTGTGTGAGAATTTTGGATAGGATTTTGGAATTGGGCGTAAATAGATTGAAGCCAGACTCCGTAGCAGTAGGTGCTGCTGATACTGATGGTGGGAGTGAAAATGAGGCTGCAGGCGTTGTACCTATTGAGGAAGGCGAATTGATGTGTTTGAGGAGCGTAGTTTGGGAGAACCGTGATGTTTTTGACGCCTTGTGTTGGAATATACAGAGCCAAGTGAGGGGATGGGAGGGATATGATTCTTCGGGTTTAGCAATAACGTTGAGGAGGGATGAAAATGCAGGGGAAATGTCCAAGGAGGATTTGAAGGTTCTTGGTTTGATACAAAGGAGTGTTCAGTTAGCTCACTTGGATGCTATGAAAGAGTGCACGAAGGATGGTGATGTGGATGGAGTGGTTTCGCGTATTCATTTTCTTCACCTTGATTATGGAGTGGAGGAGACTGAGTATCGGTATGTTTATAAAATTTGAACGGACTATTATTTGTACAATATTTATAGTGTTTTTATAGATTATGGTTTGTACTTATCTCAGTGCCACTTACGCTCTATCTTGCACAATTGTTTCATTAACTAGTTAGAATTTAAACCTGCGCTAAACCTTTTCAAAGAAGAAACCATTGATACCAAGACTAAAGGTTTGTGGTTCTGTTCAATAGTCTTCTACAGTTGGTAGGCAAATATGAAGATTGACACATATTTTATGTTTTTAGCTTCCGGGCCTAGTTGTTTGGTTTGTCATAAATGCGATAGATAGGTATGAGGAGGATTGGTCAGTTTAAGAAAGCTTTTATACATGTTACTTTGAAGATGCTTCATGAATTGTGGGCCGTCTTAGGAGTGGTGTCTGTGGTGTTCAGATGTGAGATTAGGTTTATGTGTTACTGCTTCTTGGATGAATTTTGAGAATGGCAATATCGGAAAATGAAGTAGTTATTATTAGGGTATCTTCTCCTTGAAATACCAAAAGTGGCCTTAGGATGTACTGCTTAGTTTCTTCTAAACATTTTTTTCCATTCACTCTTGATGTTCCTTGCAGCATGGTTTTGCAAGATCTCCTCAAGATGGTGTCATCACGAAAGGAGGGATATGGAGATTCTTGGCGTAACATGCGAGAGAAATTACTGTGGATTTATAGCACGGCTATTGCATCAAATTGTGGAAATCTTGTCGAAATGATACAAGTAATGTTTGCCATTTTGCTTATAATGGATTTTGCACGGTGCAAGTCTTTGTCGGCAAATTGCTTAAAATATGCCAGTAGTCTTGCAATTAATTTTCTATGAGATGATTTTGCTGAAGGATCCTGGTTAGGTCCTTACACGATGCATTCCATAACTTGTTAAAGCTAAGCTGAGGATGTTTGGAAAGCTACAATACCTAGTTGGAAAGGATAGTTATCTCCTTTTCTTTTTTCCTTTTTTAAATTTATTTTTGTGTGCACGGTCGAAGTTGGAATGCTTTCCCTTGTTGAAGTTTTGCAGCAAACACATCTCAAAACCACATAAATTCATGGATATGTATGTAGAAAACTGGTTAAGCCTGAACTAGGTAGGTTAGTTCAGCCAGTTTCATAAGGTCTGTAGATTGTTCGAATCTATTAGGTGGTTATTCTGATGTAAGAAGCTAATGGTTATAATAAATGGCAGTTTTTCTTTCTTCTTTTTAATACATATCATGGTCGCCAGGATTTTTTTATATAAAATAAATTATTTAACCTGTGTTGAGATGTATTTGAACATTAACAATCAGTCATCTTGTATTTTTTATCATTCATTGGGTGCCATTCAATATGTATTTGTATTACTTTTGAGCCATGCATTCTTGGAGGGTAATATTGACTTGGTAGGGGGGCTTCCTGCAGGCTCTTCATGATGACTTACTCTCAAAAGAGATTGAGGTGTACAGATCTCTTGATAACAACCAGATTCCACCACCTCTGGAACGTCTTCAAAGATATCATGCAGAATTGAATCCCGATACAGAAACTTCTACCTTCAACACTGTAGTCGGATTTTGCATGAGAGACATGTATCATTATGCTCGTGTTTCGGGTTTACATGTCCTTGAATGTGTCATGGACACTGCTTTGTCTGCTGTAAAGAGAGAGCAGCTTCAAGAAGCTAGCAATGTATGTGCCCAGTTTTATGTTTAAATTGAATATGTGAGGAAGATGGTATTCTTATTATTCTGTGGGATCAGTTATTGCATTATTTGATGCTGGATTGCTAGTATAGTTACAAGCCTCTCTTGTCCATATATGTGCAGATTCTTTTATTGTTTCCCCGCCTTCAGCCCCTGGTAGCCGCCATGGGTTGGGATTTATTATCTGGAAAAACTACAGCACGAAGGAAATTAATGCAACTGCTGTGGAGAAGTAAATCACAAGTTTTTCGGCTGGAAGAATCTTCTCTTTATAGTAATCTATCAGATGAGGTACTGCCCATAAAGTCTTCCTTGTGATACTCTTGTGGCATGATATCATTGTTATTATTCAAAGGAAATATGTGACTGTATGTGTTATTGATTGGCAGGTATCTTGTGTGGAATATCTTTGTGATTCTTTATGTTATCAGCTTGATCTGGCCTCTTTTGTTGCCTGCGTCAATTCGGGTCAATCATGGAATTCAAAATTATCATTGATGTTGTCTGCTAAAGAACAAATAGCATTCAGTAGTGAAGATCACCAGTTAGACCCTTTTGTTGAGAATTTCGTACTGGAAAGGCTTTCGGTTCAAAGTCCACTTCGGGTAAGTCCTCAAAATAATCTTATTGTGGCCTAGTTCTTTGTTCTTTTTAGAAGGAAAACTTTATCTTATTAATAACTGAGAAAGAAAAACTACAAGAAAGATGGGCTAGATCCCATCAAAATCAGACCAACAATCATGGCATGACATATAAAATCAGATTACATTCAACCTAAAACTCTGTCCAATTGACATGAGTGAGTCTTTGAAATGCTTCAACAAATACACTCCAAGAAAAGCTAAAATTGTAATTCTATTATATCCCAAAGTAAATCCACTTCCTCCACCATATCATGAAAAACGTATTATTTCTTTCAAATTAAACAATCCACATAGAAGCCAACACTATGTGATGATTTATGTAAATGTCTATGCTAGCATCATTTTTAAATTATTTTTTATTTTTATGTGCATTTGCATTACAATTCTGTTATACATTAATATAATAATACTATTATATTGTGTTGTAACTCGTAAGTTTGTAGCAAATTTTCTCTGCATAAAAATTGTCTTTTGATCTCTGAACATGTTCAATTCCCATTGCAGTTTTCACCTTACCTTCATATGTTAAGGGGTTTGATGGGTATTTTCTTTTTCTATGCCAGTTAGTAATGAATCATTGCCTTCACATGAAAAATGCAAAAACATTGACTCAGTGCTTGTTAAAGAGAAATTCAACTTTCGAAAATAACCCATAGTTCCTTGATGATGGTGTTGACATTATAAAATGAAACTCCAAATATTGTCTGTATCTGAACTCTGAATAATTATTGGCATGTCAGTCGCAATAAGGTTGTATTGTAAACAAATTATTTTTACTAAAAAGGAAAAATAATTTATCACAATGAATTGCAATTTCAGAAAGCTTCACTGAACAATCATTTACCATTTTCCCCCGAATTATTTTTTTTAGAAATGCTAAAGATATAGTTAGCATTGTAGTGTACCCTTTTTTTTTAAACACTTTTGTATTGAATGTTGGAATGTGACGGGTGCATTTTCTGTAGGTATTGTTTGATGTTGTTCCAGGCATAAAGTTTCAGGAGGCTATTGAATTGATCAGCATGCAGCCAATTTCTTCAACTTTAGAAGCCTGGAAGAGGTGTGTATTCTTGTATCATAGCTAAGCGGGTACTAGAACTAGTGTTACTTTGTTGTGCACGATTTATTTTGTCATCATGTATTACTCAAGGATGAAAAGAAATCATTTTGTGTGGGAAGTGAGCTGGGGTTGACAATGCTGCCATCCTTTTAAGCTACTTTATTTATTTACTCATATATTTGGATATCTAAAATTAATTGGTTTTCCTTTTTTCTTCTTCTTTGTGGTGATAATAGAGATATCTGTATATGAAACTGGGGCTGGGGATGTGGGACCAATTGTGCACTCTATGTATTTCATATTTTTGTCATTTTGGGATTTGACATGCTTTTCTTAACATGTTGATGTTTTCGCGTTTCTCTATTCTATTTTATTATATGGTAGGATGCAGGATATTGAACTTATGCACATGCGGTATGCTCTAGATTCAGCTGTTCTTGCGGTTGGAGTGATGGAAAGGACTATGACTGGTGAAAGAGAAAGTCTTCATCAAGTTGCATTTGACCATTTGAAAGATCTGCAGAACCATTTGGAGGCTGTCAATGACATCCCTCGCAAGGTAGTCTATTGTGAATATGTTTTTTTTAGCCCCACATTTTCAATCCTAACTCCTTTTTGTGGTTGTTAAAACTGTTATTTTCTCATGTTTATGCTTGATAAGTTCAACTTGCAATTACATGTCTAACATGCTTCCTCGGGCAAATCTGTTGCATGTTGTCTTTGAAAGTTGTTTTGTGTAAAATATAATCGCCGAAAAATGCATGAAAAAGAAATTATTTATCATTCATGTTCTGATGCTAGAGAATTAGCAACTGCTAAATGGATTGCATTTTGGTATTTTGTTCAAGTTTACTTTGAAGTTTCATGTTTTCCTTTGAAATCTAAATGCTTTCAATTTGTTCGTGATGTCATCAGTTTTATTAGTTTGCTGCATATTTTTCCTGTTGTTCATTGTAATTATTTTATAATGCTTCTGTAATGATGCAGATCATGATGGCGAATGTCATAATTTCGCTTTTACATATGGATGATCTTTCTCTCAATTTGGCTCATTGTGCCTCACCAGGGAGCTATTCTGAATCACATTACACATGTTCTTCAGAACAAACTGATCTAACACGTGAAGAGGGAAACAAATTGGTTGTGTCTTTCACGGGGAAACTACTTGGTATATTACATCGCTGTCTTCCTACAACTATAACTGAACTAGATCATGCTCTAAGTGATGGCGTAAGTAGGGGTGGAAGACAAGCATTGGAGTGGAGAGCGTCAATTGCTAAACATTTCATTGAAGAGTGGGAATGGCGGTTGTCAATTTTGCAGCGTCTTCTTCCTTTATCTGAACGCCAGTGGCGGTGGAAGGAGGCATTAACTGTATTACGTGCCGCACCATCTAAGCTACTTAACCTGTGAGTTCTACAAGCCTTTCTTCTTTGGGAATTTATATGATGATCAGTTGGTTCTTGTGCATGAATTGCTTTTTGGATATTGGTTATAGGGTTTGCAAATGGAGAAAATGGTAGTTTATAATGATTATAAACTATATTGACCACCCAGGCCAAACAAAATATGATGACCTCATTTGCCAAATGATAGAAATAGATGCTGATATTTGAAGATGATAGTACATCATCAGTTAATATGAAGTTGATGACATCTTATTTTCTGAAGGTAAATATTATAGTTGTTCTTATATGTCTCAGTTGCATGCAAAGAGCAAAATATGACATTGGGGAAGAAGCAGTGCATCGGTTTTCATTGTCTGCAGAAGATAAAGCTACCCTCGAATTAGCTGAGTGGGTGGATAGTGCCGTCAGAAGACAATCTGTATGATTCAGATCAAATTCCTTGTAACTGCTTATTTTATGCTTGTCAGCTTTAACTATCTATAACCATTGCTTAAATAATATTACTGAATCTTTGTTGTCTTTGGTTCCAAATTTACTTTACTTTCCTTTTTATGTGGACTTTTTTTGTGGTTTGGTTTTGTATTGCGGTGCCTTCTTCAGTTTTCTCTCATAAGATGGCCTCACTTTTATGGCTTTTCTAGGTAGAAGATGTAGTCTCTCGTGCTACTGATGGTGGGACTTCTACAATACATGATCTGAATTTTTCTTCGTTGCGCTCCCAGTTAGGTCCTTTGGCTGCAGTAAGTGCTTAGAGTGTTAAGTCTCTATTCCCCTTTGTCTTCAAGTGAGGTTGAATATTTAATCAATTCTCTAAGGTTTAGGCTGATATTCTCAATATAACCTTCCAGATTCTTCTTTGTATTGACGTTGCTGCTACTTCTGCTCGGTCTGCAAAGATATCCCAACAGCTTTTGGATCAGGCAATGCTCAAATAAACTTGGAAGATGAAGATATTTGTCTTCATATATACTTGTCTTAGATTATTTTGTTTTCGAATTTTCTAATTTCCAGAAGATAAGTGGTGTTCAAAAATCCAATTGAAAATTTTAATGTTTTCTTGATGATATAGAAATTGCCCAAGCCACCTCTAAGTAGTTAGTAAATACTTTTACCAAACCAACATTTATGAGAAATCGATGTGAGCAGGATAATCTGAAAGTTTCACTGTCAGTTTTACTATTTTACTTTTCCACCCCTAAGTAGTCAGTAAATACTTTTACCAAACCAACATTTTTGTTATTATGGTCCTCCTAAACAAATGTCATTTCATGGTCTTTTTCCCTGTTCGAAGTATTAGTTGTAAAACTTGATGCCATGTGTGAGAAATATTATGAGTTTGGAAGAAAGTAAATTTTGCCTCAATTGCTATCTTTGGCTTTCCACTGGTACTGATTATTCACTCCTGGAGAAAACTCTCTCCATGTGTCACAACATCTAGAAATTTCATGTTCCCCCTAATTTGAAATTCTCTTAGGCTCCATTTAGATGGAGGTAATTGAAAGATAGGATTTGGATTTAACAAGGCTAAATTTGTTTAAAAAAACTAGAAAACATCATGTTGGATGTATTTAGAATAACTAGATGTAGTATATTTGAAATGAATTTGAAATGACTTTATGGAAGGAGCCATCTGGAATCCATTTGTTTTCTTCATTTCCTTCTTATTAATATTTTGGCATACATGGATTGTAGTAGTCTAAACAAACAATTTAAGCTTATAATGTCATCTAAATCCCTAGATTTGAAATTATTTTCCTCCATATGGTTTCCAGTAGATCGGTTTTTGTGTTAGGGTGTTTAATTCAAGAGTCATATGGTCTCCAGTGGTTTGGTTTTACTGAAAGCTATGATTTGTTATATGTGCAGGCTCAAGTTCTGCTGTCTGAGATATATCCAGGAGTTTCTCCAAAGATAGGCTCCACTTACTGGGATCAGATCCTTGAAGTGGCAGTTATTTCTGTTTTAAAACGAATCCTTAAGCGTTTACATGAGTTCTTGGATCAGGTGAGATCTTGAATTTTTTTTTTTCCGGATAAAGAGTTCTTATTGGCTATTAAAGACTGCACTATCTAATTATGAAGGTTGTTTAATCAGGATTTAAACACAATAATTCGTTGCCATCCTATGGTTCTTCCATTTTTGTTTACTTCTTGGTTTTTACTATCTGTCCCTAGTAGCTTCACTGTCTAGAATGCTTACTGCATTAAAATATTCTTGCTGTTTACTTCTTACTGTTAGTTATTGATCCTGGCTTCTTGATCTGCTCATCTAGGATAATCCTCCAGCCCTTCAGATCACTTTGTCCGGCGAGATTATTATTGCCTCACCAAAGGAATCCCACCGACTAGGACAACGGGAACGTGTTCTTGACATGCTACATCATATGATTGAGGATGCTCACAAGGGCAAGCGGCAGTTTCTCAGTGGTACATTTTATAGTTCCCCTTTTTCGTAGTGTGGAAGGAAGGGGAAATATGCTCTATGGCTGCTCTGCTTCATATGGCTTAAACAGAAATCTGCTCTATGGCTGCTCTGCTTCATATGGCTTAAACATAAATATGCTCTATGGCTCCTCTGCTTCATATGGCTTAAACATGTCTTTAATTTCACACAGGTAAGCTCCATAATCTTGCAAGAGCTGTGGCTGATGAAGAAACAGAGCTAAATTTCTATAAAGGAGAAGGCCCATCTGCTGAACAGAAGGTTCTTTCTGATCTTGACAAAGACGGAGTTTTTGGACTTGGGCTAAGAGTTGCCAAGCAGATACCTTCAAGTTCTGCAATTGGAGAAACAAGTGTGCAGCCTGTTGGTTATGATGTAAAGGACAGTGGGAAGAGATTTTTTGGTTCATTAAGTACCAAACCCATGACATATCTTTCACAGTTTATTCTCCATATTGCTGCAATTGGTGACATAGTTGATGGAACTGATACAACTCATGATTTCAACTTTTTTTCACTCGTGTATGAGTGGCCCAAAGATGTAAGATTATTTTCTGTGTTATTGTAGTATTCTTTGCTTTCTGCGTTTTGTTTTCAGTAAAATTTTGGAATTGAGATTTGGTTCAAACAATTGGATATTTTTGGAAGCATCTTAATTTCAGGAACTGCTTAGATACTTAGGTTTAATTTCAAAAGAGAACCACAAACTATACAATTACAACTATTGTAGATGCGACATGAAGTACTATGTTATATTGACTTTAAGGTACATCTATGATGGAAATAAATGTGGAACTGATGAGTAGTTGTGCTAGTTTTTGTATGTAGCATTTCATGTTATTTACCAGGAATGTCCCACTTGCTGAAACAGTAAATGTATACTTGATGAAGACAAAAAGTTTTAACTTTATCCCAAGCTGCTGTTTGGTTGTCAAAAGTATATTTTTCTTGAATACGATTGTTTTTCTTATACAAAAAAAATAAGAAGAGAATGTATAATTAATGAAAATGAGAAAAAGAAATGCAATACAAACTATATTTTCCATGTTACTCATATTTGTACAAGTTGAAAACTATTTTTTTTTCTGTTAGAACCTATTCAAGTATAATACTCGTCTCATGAAAAACTGATTAGATAAATGTGTAATAATTTTAATTTTCAGAAATACATGGTTTTTATGGATCGTTAATGTAATGGTAGCAATGATATATAAAGGGGTATTACTAGCTCTGTTTGATACAGGACTTGCCAGTCTGTTTTTATTGTTTAATTTGATACCAATGAAATCTGATTGTTGAAGGTCTCTTAGTTCTTAATTATGTGTCATGATCTATTTGACTTGGACTAACTTGAAAGCTGACAAGTTCTTTATGTTAGGAGTTGGCAAATTTCTGTTTCTGCTGTATTATTGATATGCTCATGTATGGCTACTGTATTCTGCAGCTTTTAACCCGTCTTGTCTTTGATCGAGGCAGCACTGATGCAGCTGGTAAGGTAGCTGAGATTATGTGTGCAGATTTTGTGCATGAAGTAATTTCAGCATGTGTACCTCCAGTTTATCCCCCACGATCTGGTCATGGGTGGGCTTGCATTCCGGTCACTCCCACCTTCCCTAAAAGTGGCTCAGAAAATAAAGTATTGTCCCCCTCTTTCAAAGAAGCTAAGCCTAATAGTTACTGCCGTTCCTCATCATTGCCTGGAATTCCTCTATACCCTTTAGAGTTAGATATAGTAAAACATTTGGTTAAACTATCCCCAGTGAGGGCGGTATTAGCATGTGTTTTTGGGAGTACCATTTTGTACAATGGCAGTGATTCTTCTATATCGAGCTCCTTGGACGGTGGATTGCTGCAGGCACCTGATGTTGACCGGTTGTTTTATGAGTTTGCTATTGATCAATCTGAGAGGTTACTTTCATGCCTGTAAATGATTTTTCTTTGTCATTTACATAATGGTTTCCTAGTTTTTACTTGTTATTTTGACGTGCAGGTTCCCAACTTTAAACCGATGGATACAAATGCAAACTAACCTTCATCGAGTTTCGGAGTTTGCTGTAACCATTAAGCAAACTGCCGATGGTGGTGAGGCTAGAGCTGAAGCAAGAGCTATCAAGAGACTACGTGAGATTGATAGCGATACTGAGTCAGAAGTTGATGACATTGTTGGTAGCAGTAGTGTTTCAACAGCTTTACCAGACGCCAGTGGCCAAGATGGTGCAGCTACTGAACCTTGGGATGGTTCTTCAAAATCTGACATTGCTGAGCTTGACACTTCAGTTTTCCTTTCTTTTGATTGGGAAAATGAAGAACCATATGAGAAAGCTGTACAACGGTATTGGAGTTCTGCTTGTTTCAACATTCATTCAAATAAACAATTACTCGTTCACTTCTTTTTCTTTTTTTTGGTCTCAATACTTGTTCACTTCTTCAGCTGATTTCTATTGTTATCTTCTGCTGGTGTTCTGTATAAATGTTTGCCATGCATTCTGGCATGTTTACTTTGAATTCTAAGGTGGGACTCACATTGCTAAGTCAAATTTTCGAATTGTATGACCTACTAAGATACATACTCAGAAATCTTCCACTAGACAGAAAGCATGATCGTATGACTGGTTTTAGTGCTGAAAAAGCAGAGTGAAAGAAGACTTTTCAAACATAAGGAATTTTATGAGAAATATATGCATGCATATGTTGGATTAGCGTCTTTAGTTTCTATGGAGTTTCATGTATAAATTATCTGGTTTTGGAGTGCATATTTATCTGGAATTGTCCTTTATTTTTTGGAGGGAGGGTGTGTTATTGGTGTCAATTCTGTTCTTCTTTTGTTTGCTTTTAGGATAATTTTGTCATCATGCTGACAATTGAAGGTGGCATTACTATTTCCAGTCACTGATTGCTGTCAATTAACAGATTGATAGATGATGGAAAACTCATGGATGCTCTTGCACTTTCTGATCGCTTTCTACGTAATGGAGCTTCAGATCAATTACTTCAGCTAATCATTGAATGTGGGGAAGAAAATCATTCAGTCGCTGGACTCTCTCAGGGTTATGGAGGCAATAGTATCTGGAGCAATAATTGGCAGTATTGCCTGCGGTTGAAGGATAAACAAGTGGCTGCTAGACTTGCTCTCAAGTATGTAATGTCATGGGTTTATAAGTTACCTTGGTGAATGCTAGCTGATATGAAATATACTAAGATATTTTCCTTTGGCATCCATCATCTTTATTTTTTACATTTGTGGAGCAGTGCTTGGTTCTAGTAATAAAAATGTTCCTATTTGATATTTCAGATTTATATACATGGCCTTTTATTAATTTTTAAGTGATGCAGGAAGTTTATGAATCTATTGCGGTCTTTAATGAAAATGTCTTGTTCCTGTTAGTTGGAAAGAGTCAATTCCCCCACTCGTTCCCTCTGAGTCTTTTTTTTTTTTTGGTTCGGTTTGGTTCCTAGTATTACATGTTGTAAATCAGCTAAACCCTTTTCCCATTGTTGCACTGATGGTATATAGGAACAATTACGTGCTTCTTTCCATAGAATTTCTAGAGTCTTACAAGTTTTATTCCAGGTATATGCATAGATGGGAGTTGGATGCTGCTTTGGATGTTCTCACAATGTGCAGCTGCCACCTACCTCAAAATGATCCCATTAGGAAGGAGGTACTGCCTTTTGATTTGATAAGTTGCTTATATTCTATTACTGCTAAATCTCTGTCTTGATTACCTGAAGCTTGATAAGGGTTCTCTATGTTGCATTAATTTTTCAACTATTTTTGGTTGATGATGTACTCCTTTTGGATGCATAGGTCATGCATATGAGACAAGCTTTGCAGAGGTACAGCCACATTCTAAATGCAGATGAGCACTTTAGCAGCTGGCAAGAGGTTATAATTCTGGACTCTGTGGACTAAAATGAGAAGTGAAAATGATAGAGATATTAAGAGCATAGTTCTGCTAGTTTTTATTTATTTATTTCATGGTAGCATGGATATCGTATTAATTTGGGTTCTATTCTCTCTTTTTGTTTTTCTTTGTCCAATGTCAGGTTGAAGCAGAGTGTGAGGAAGATCCTGAGGGGTTAGCACTTAGATTAGCTGGAAAAGGAGCTGTTTCTGCTGCTTTAGAAGTGGCTGAAAGTGCAGGATTATCCATAGAATTGCGGAGGGAACTGCAGGGCCGGCAACTTGTAAAACTTTTGACTGCGGATCCTCTCAGTGGTGGAGGTCCAGCAGAAGCTTCACGATTTCTTTCTTCCCTACGTGACTCAGATGATGCCCTACCAGTTGCCATGGGTGCAATGCAGCTTTTACCTGATTTGCGGTCAAAGCAGCTGCTTGTAATTAGTTTTCTTTTTGGCAATATTCTGCTGGAAATTTATTTTGATCTCATAAAGTATAGTATTTGAGTTTTGAATTTCATATACCTCTTAGTTGTGATTTTTATTTTTTACTTTTGTAAAGGTTCATTTCTTCCTGAAGCGAAGAGAAGGGAATCTTTCGGATGTTGAGGTTTCTCGGCTTAACTCATGGGCCTTAGGTCTTCGTGTTCTGGCTGCCTTGCCATTGCCATGGCAGCAAAGATGTTCTTCCTTGCACGAGCACCCACATTTGATACTTGAGGTTCTTCTGATGAGGAAACAGCTACAGTCTGCTGCATTGGTTAGATATCACTTCTTAAGTTCCTTCAGTCACACACGAATGTCTAACATATTTTGTATTTAGACAGATTTGAATACCATAAGATCATTTGTCACTACTTACTGCATGAAAGGCATGAAATTTGGATTGCGATTCCTTATCCAGTTTGGTGTTTTGCATGTTCTTCTGTGTTTGTAGTTCTCTGATGCTGTTACTTAATCAACATTTTTTTGCTTAACAGATTCTCAAAGAATTTCCTTTGTTGAGAGACAATAATGTCATTATTGCCTACGCTGCTAAAGCTATTGCTATCAGTATTAGCTCACCTCCAAGAGAATATCGAGTATCTGTTTCGGGGACTAGATTAAAGCAGAAAACAAGAACAGGTGCTCCTGTGAGGTCTTCTTTCACTAGCAGTCTAAATAACTTGCAAAAGGAGGCTCGCAGAGCTTTCTCTTGGGCTCCACGAAATACTGGAGACAGGGCCACCCCAAAAGATGTTTACCGTAAAAGAAAGAGTTCTGGATTGACATCATCGGAAAAAGTAGCTTGGGAGGCCATGGCTGGTATCCAGGAGGATCGTGCTTCATCATATTCTGTTGATGGGCAAGAACGGCTTCCTGCTATTTCAATTTCTGAAGAATGGATGCTAACTGGTGATTCAACGAAGGATGAAGCTGTTCGTGCATCTCACCGATATGAAAGTGCCCCTGACATTACCCTTTTCAAGGTATTCTAGTGAAATAGGCTATAACTTTTTGCATTTTAATTTGCAAAGCACCCCTAGATACATAATAAAGACAGTAAAGCTAAATATGTTCCTTGCTGTCCATAAAGCTAATAATGTTTCATACTGCCATTTGCTCCATTTCATATGTAGATATTATGGGAGAATCCATGGGTTAATCTTACATCGGTATTCTAACTTCTGAGCATTGCCAATTTCATAAGTGCACGCAAGCTTAATTATACACTTTCCCTGTATGAAGTTTTCCTCTGATTTGTAACATTTTATGCTTGTATATCCAGTTAAGTAGTGGGTTCTTCAGCATGCAGGGATCTTGTTTAGGCATGCTGCCCGGCTGACAGTTTGGTATTTATGTTTGTAGGCTCTGCTTTCTCTATGTTCTGATGACTCTGTCTCTGCAAAGAGTGCATTGGATTTGTGTGTTAATCAGATGAAGAATGTGCTGAGCTCCCAACAATTGCCAGAGAATGCATCTATGGAAATAATTGGTCGAGCATATCATGCCACAGAGACGTTTGTACAGGTATACCTTCAGTAAGCTATTACAACACGGTTAAAATTCCATAACCAACAAAGGCAGATTGTGTATCTTTGCCTTGTAAAGACAGGGTTATGGTTTTGTTATGCAATCACCTTTATGTGCAGTTTAGTTGGTAATGCAGATTGCAATGCTAGTTCTCACGACATGCTTTTACAGGGGCTACTTTATGCTAAATCCCTGCTGAGAAAGCTTGTGGGTGGCAGTGATTTGTCGAGTAATTCTGAAAGAAGTAGGGACGCTGATGATGTATCCTCTGATGCTGGTAGCTCCAGTGTGGGCAGTCAGTCCACAGATGAGCTATCTGAAGTTCTCTTGCAGGCAGACATTTGGCTAGGACGTGCTGAGCTGCTCCAGAGCCTTCTGGGATCCGGAATTGCTGCTTCTCTAGATGATATTGCCGATAAAGTGTCATCTGCTTGTCTCCGTGATAGGTTGATTGTAGATGAACGGTACAGCATGGCTGTATATACATGCAAAAAGTGCAAGGTAAGTATCTTAGCTGGAAGTTGCAGTTAATTGTTCTGTTTTGTTTAGAGTATGTTTTTCCTTTGGCATGATTATTTAAAGCATGTTGAGCTTATGAATATGTGGGGCTTCTGTCAGATTGATGTTGTCCCTGTTTGGAATGCATGGGGACATGCTTTGATTCGGATGGAGCACTATGCACAAGCTCGTGTGAAGTTCAAGTATGTTTAGTTTATATTTGGCATAAAAAGGCCGAGGATTTTTATTTTTTTGAATTTGGCATAAAAAGGCTATGGCTTTATTGATCGATAAAAATGAACTATGTTTCCCCTTCTCTCTCTCTCTCTCTCTCTCTCTCTCTCTATGGTACAGTTGCTTATTAATGTCATTTTACCCCTTCTGATTTTTAGGCAAGCTCTTCAGCTATACAAGGCCGATCCTGCACCTGTCATTCTTGAGATCATCAATACAATCGAGGGAGGTCCGCCGGTTGATGTTTCAGCTGTTCGTTCCATGTAAGATGCAATACAGCTTTGAAATCAGAAATTAAATTTTTAACTTGTGAACGGGATGCTGTGTGAGCCGGAGTTTGAGAGAGTTTTTTTTCCAAGCTAGGCTAGGTTTTAGAAGGTTTCTATAAGAGTTTGATAGCTCCTTCTATTTCCTAATGGCAGTATTTCTGAGCATGTGCTGCGACTTTGTTTTTAAAAAAATGCAGTTCACATTATCACTAGGCTATTTTGCCTTAATAACAACTTAAAAGAACACATTATCATTGAAGGTTTTAGAATCCGATCTTCGTAGATGTGAAGGTTTACAATAAGCATGATGATGCTAGTAATTTCCTGTTTCTGTATTAGCTTGATAAAACTGAGAAAGAAGAAACTCAACTCTGTGCGGAAAGTCGTAAACTAAATTGAAAGTAATAGGCATCAAGATTCTTTACTTGCTATTGGGCCTGTTTGCCAATCTGAACAAACATTGGTTGGTTGTTAAATTTGAGATGAGGTAATGTTCAAGAAGAGTTGAGTTTATCCATTGCGCGTGCATGATGTATGTAGCAGCCCTTTTCCTGGAATGGGAAAGGCATTTTTTTCTTTAATTTAATATATATATATATATATATATATATATAAGATTGACATCTATTTGTGTGGCCCTGGGCCTGGGATGAGAGGCACTGTAGTGTTGCTCATGTATCAGGTCTTGGTTTTTTTAATTGAGTTTCTGAACCTGACCCTGTGTGACATTTCCAATAGAATTTTGCTTATGTATCAGGTACCTTATGTATTCTGTGCACTGGAATTTTGATCCTGAATAAGTAAATCTATGCTTGAATTTTTCTCCTGTAATGAACAAAGGGACAGGAGAAGAAACACTTTTCTGAAGCTAGTCATTATGTATAAACTGAAAATGCAACTTATACTGCAGGTATGAACATTTGGCAAAAGTGCACCAACAATCTTGGATGATTCGCTTTCTGCTGATTCATATCTCAATGTGTTGTACTTGCCTTCCACATTTCCTCGTTCAGAGAGATCCAGGCGTTCTCATGAATCTGCAAATAATAATTCCACATATATTTCAGACTTTGAAGATGGACCACGAAGCAACTTAGACAGTGTTCGGTATGTTGAGTGTGTCAACTATTTACAAGAAGTAAGTTGCAACTTCCTTCTATGCTCAAGCTAGAGTTTCAAGTTTGGTACATTTATGTCTAGCATCCCAGTTTACAGATTCTAAATGACAAGCATCTGAATGTTTAAACTTTGTTTTCAGTCACATGCATCAACAACAGTAGGACCAAGGAATCTCATCATGAGCTACTTATATTACTTGCTAATTTTTGTAGTATTTCCTTTTTGCCTATCTTACCATTGCGTTTAATGATGTACTGCACATTACTAAATTTCAGATTTATCTGATATCTCTAAATATTTAGGTGATACTGCATTTGAATGTGAGACTTTAATGTTGGATTTGTTAGCAGCTGTGAAGTGAGACTAGATATTTCGAATTTTGAGCTTTTTTTAGCTTACCATTTTGAGTTGTTCTTTATTGTTTTTTATATTTTCTCTTGAGATTGTGGATTACTCTTTGTAATTAGCTTTCCTACTTCACTCGAATCCTATTTTCTTTAAAACAAAATTATTGCATTTGAATGAGTCTCTTTAAGTCAATGTTGAACCTTTGTGATTGGATAGTTGCCTGTATTGGATTGAGCTTAAATTTGGGTAATATTATGTTCATGATTAGAGCATTCAGTCCAACACTAGGATTGACCAAAAACAAAAACTTGAAAACTTATTTAAATGGTGCAAACTTAACTGCTTTTTGGATTTTTTTTACTAATATCAGTTGATCTTGCCCCACACACATATCATAAGAAGTTTTGTTTTTGTTTTTGTTTTTGGTAACACAATTGATATTACATATTTAGGTGGTTCTTTCTTTATTTGTTTGTATCTTAGTGTTATGAATGGTAGTGTTCTTGCTACTTCCTTCTCCAGTTATAGCCAATTATAAATTTTATGTTTTTGTTCATATAATCAGGTTCTTGTATGTAACTTTTTGCAACCCTTTGCAGTATGCACGACAGCATTTGCTCAATTTCATGTTTAGGCATGGCCATTACAATGATGCTTGCATGCTGTTTTTTCCTCCAAATACTGTTGCCCCACCTCCTCAGCCATCAACAGTGGGGGTGGCATCTTCGTCCTCATCCCCTCAAAGACCAGACCCTTTGGGAACTGATTATGGGACTATTGACGATTTGTGTGATTTGTGTATTGGTTATGGCGCAATGCCTATTTTGGAAGAAGTGATTTCAGAAAGAATGACATCTGCAAACCCGCAAGATGTAGCAGTAAACCAGTATACCGCTGCAGCCCTTGCCCGTATTTGCATCTATTGTGAAACTCATAGGCATTTCAATTATTTATACAAGTTCCAGGTAAAGTTTTCACTTAATGGGGTTTACTTGTACTGAAATGAGGATAGTATAACAATTTAACAAAAGATGTTTCTTTTTGTGTCTTCAACATATTAATAATATTCGTTGCATGACACAAATAGTAAGCAGTGCGACTCCTCTTACACAGTAAGTAGAGGACTGATGATACCCAAATACTATCGGCACCTATATTTCTTCAGTGCAACCCCTCTAAACATGGCTTGTTCATTTGTTTTGGCAAGAATTCTTCATAAGCATTTATTCCAATCTTCTGGTCCATTTTTTCTTCCACTTGTAAACTATACCAACACAAAGTCCATGCTTGTATCCTTCCATGGTGCTATAGCAATAGACAGTGGGGTTATTTTGCAACCCCATTAACTACGAAGTTTTTAAAGATTCTTGAGCACCTAAGTGTCTCCCTCCTTGGATTTGAGAAAAGTCTTCATCCTTATTTGGGTCAAGAACCTGTTTAAATCCACTGTTATAAAAGATAAAGATGTTTTCTCCAAGGCGGACAGTCTACCACCCTGCATAAGACTTCATCAAAATAGTTATTGGAAAAAGGAACAAGGCATGGTTTTATTACCTAAAATTTCAGGACGAACCATATTGATCAGTGTTCCATCTTTTTTTTCTCACTATTTATTCACTTAATTGTTTATTTGTTTGCAGTATACATTTAACTAGGGGAAGTTTTGATCTTATAAATGTCCTGTTATTGCTTGAAGGTTCATCATATTGTATTTTTATTTTCTTTTAGTTGAATTCAGAAATTTACTCCATCTTTCAGGTTATTAAGAAGGACCACGTTGCTGCTGGACTTTGCTGCATCCAATTGTTTATGAACTCATATTTGCAAGAGGAAGCTATAAAACACTTGGAAAATGCCAAGGTATGCTTTTATTTATTGCTCTTGGACCACCTTAATTGTTGAACTATTTGCAGGATTGTTCCTATGCGTTTGGATGTATAATGGCAGGGGAATTTCAACCCTATCATTTGGGAATTAGGTCTAAGTTTGCAGTAGATTGGACAAGTTTAGGTTAGAAGTTTTTTATTCAGTTTTATTATCCAATCAAGCTTCCCAAAGTGTGATGACATTTCCCTAATTCATTCGATTAATGCTTGACAGGTAAATTACATTTTAGAGAATTGCTGATAAAATGTATATGTTTCACAGGAAAGCTTTGACCCTGATTGCACCTTTGGCTTACAAATTTAGAATTGTTCATAATAACAATTGTTGAATACGTTCAGATTATGTTTCACTTCTGAAGAGCCTGGTGATGCAATCATTATATAAAAATGATATTACCTTTGTGCGTGCGTATTAGTTACCTAAACATGTTAGTGTTTCAAATGTACTGAATTTGTAGTAGTTGCCTGTATATGTTTGTCATGTTGTTCATTTATCTTTTGTTGGTTGTAGATGCACTTTGATGAAGCGTTATCAGCACGATACAAAGGTGGAGATTCTACTAACCTTGTGACGAAGGGTGTTAGAGGAAAACGTGCCTCTGAAAAGCTCAGTGAAGAAGGACTTGTCAAGTTTTCGGCTCGGGTAGCAATTCAGGTAATTACATCATTCAAATACTATATTCTCTCTTAAACACTGTAAGCTTAGTTTTTTCTTGATAGGTCAGGGCCTGCCCTTCTTGACTCTATGTTGATTAATCTACTGGCAAGTAGATTGTGCCTTTTTCTAGAGATAGACGGTTCCTGTAATTTTGAAAATAGAGACAGCTGGCATTCTTAAAGTTACTTTTATGCACATTATTTTGCGAGTGAAAATGCAGACAAGTGGTATCTAATTGCATGTGTAATCTCAAAAGCAGAGATGGAAACAGTCTAAAGTTAGATTTGGAGAAGAGAAGAGTACACATGAGAATTAACACGAGATTCATTAACCTATGCTTGAGGGCATGCTCACATATATGCACCTTTGACCAAGACATGCACACTACCAGAAAAATTAGAGAGCATGTTGCCAAACAGACGCACCGTTATCCGCTTCTTAATAAGTTATGAAGAAACAACATTTTCTATGGCAATTTAAAATACTGTGAACTGTGTTGACGATTTGGCCCTGCCTAAGGTATCTAATTTTATGAAGAAAAAAAATTCATGGTAGTTTAGTACATTGTAATCTGTATGGATCAAACGAATAGCTGACTTATGAATATGTATCTATTTGGTTGAAACTGATATCCAGAATCTAGTTAATTCAGTAAACAGCTTGTTTGGTATTAGTCTCTCATGTTTCCTGTGGGTTTATTGTATGGCAGGTCGAAGTTGTGAGATCCTATAATGATTCAGATGGACCTCATTGGAAACATTCACTTTTCGGAAATCCAAATGATCCTGAAACATTCAGGTTTGAGTCATTTTACTTGCTGCTGGGCTTAGTGATCTCTTTAGTTTTTTATGATAGTGAAGAAACCAATCACTTCACTGTCCCAAGCTGTTTCTTTTGCGTTGTATTTTCATATATTTGTATATATTGTACAGGCAACAAGCATGACTAGAATTCCAAGTTATAAAGACATTATGTCTTTTGTTTCTACAAGGCCTTTTAAACAGTTTTGTTTTCTGAAATAGCTATTACTGTTAATTAATATCAGTTCATGTTAGCGAGTTAAGGAAAAAACTGTTGAGCAGCATGTTGTTAGTGGTTAATATGCATTTGTCTTTTAGTTTGTCTTCCTTAATGCGAATGTGTCACAAAGTTGACCTTAGGCCTGTTGGGGGTTCTATTACGATTGTTGGTGTCATGTTCTTTAAAAATGTTCTTCTGCCATGGTATATGATACTTTGAAATATTTTGATATGATGGTGAGGAAAGTCACACCTTCTCCACCCTGTTTTTGCAGGAGAAGGTGCAAAATTGCTGAGTCTCTTGTGGAAAAGAACTTTGATTTGGCTTTCCAAGTGATTTATGAATTCAATCTTCCAGGTAGCCATTACATAATAATTTCATTTTCAATCCCGCCTTTCTCTCATGAAGTAATTGATTAGTTTCTAGATTTAATGCATCTTCTCATTAATTTCAGCTGTGGATATATATGCTGGGGTAGCTGCATCTCTCGCCGAGAGAAAAAGAGGTAGTCAACTGACAGAATTCTTTAGAAACATAAAAGGGACCATTGATGATGATGATTGGGACCAGGTAATGTGATCTACATCTCTTAGTAGATTGTATGTACTGTTTGTAAAATGACTAGAAAACTTATGGTTTATTAGTTTCTTGGGTTAGTTTTAGTTGGCTTAAGAGTTGAAATGATTAAATTATAACATAGATGGTTTTTGACTAATCAAAATTTTTATTCTAAACATACAAAGAGAGCATGGAAATTGGAGAACTGAAAAAGGTCTCGAAATTGAAGGAGTTTATATAGTTTGAATCATCATTCATTGATGCTCTTCAGTAGAATTAGTTTGAAGTAAACTATATGTGGAGTTGTTGGTCATATACTTCTTATTGTATTGTAAGACCAAAAGGAAAAGAAAATTTTATTGTCACTCAAGGATTGCAATATGTATTTGTGTGTGTGTTTTATCTGGCTATATCTGGTGCAATTATCGATTAACTCACTTATAAGACATCCCAATTCAAAGGTAGCTTGTGACCAATAATCACCACAATAAATGAGGAAAATGGTGAGAATTTCGTCATCCTCAGTATTATTTCAAACTTTCTACTAACAGAAGAGGAACAATTCAAAGATAGCTGAAATACCTCTAAATTATTCTGATCATTGGTCGATTAATAATAAACCGATTCTGAAAATAAAATTTTAGCTGGCAACATGTTTTCAGCCTAAGGTTTACATCTTGCATACTTCTAAACTGTAATTTTGTTGTAAAACTGGTTTTCTGTGTCTCCCAATCAGCCTACTCTTTGTGGAAGCTGGAAACTAGTTCAATTTCTGTTCTTTTTTTCTAAATTTAATAAAAAGTGTATTTTTGAATTGATGTAGGTCCTGGGTGCTGCAATTAACGTATATGCCAACAAGCACAAAGAACGCCCTGACCGTCTCATTGACATGTTGACCAGTAGCCACAGGTAATGGTTTCTTTCAGTACTCCTTGTTGTCATTATTCATAACTGTACAGAAGATCTGTGATTTTGAGTAGATTCTAAGGACATTAAATTATTAACTTTTATGTGTATTTACTTTTTTAAGGCATTTCATAGTATTGGTGGTGATCTATCAGTGTCATTAACCCATTGCTGCTTGAGACCTGCTTTAGGTTCCCATTATTGTTCAAAAGTATCATTTTACCATTGTGGTTATTGATCAAGTTAATAATTAATGGATCCAGACCTCAACATTTATGACCATATATGCCTACCCCATCCTTTGTTGGCTTCTACTAGCATACTTCCGTATGTGGTCTCTTTTTAATGCACTCAATAATTACTGTATAGAACAAGTCTTTGGACGAATGCTGAAATAATGTTTTTCTTTTGTCAATTTTTCCAAGCAATTAACAATGTCATTCTTGAGTTAGCTGCTTTAGTTTTACGGCGCTGGAATACTGTTAACTTTGATTAGTTGAACTTTGGTGCTGAGAAATTTGTTCCGTGCTTTTTTTGTATTTGACTTGTATATGCAGGAAGGTTCTGGCTTGTGTGGTTTGTGGTCGTCTAAAAAGTGCATTCCAAATTGCTTCTCGTAGTGGAAGTGTAGCTGATGTCCAATATGTAGCTCATCAGGTTACCTTCCTTTCCTCAGAAAATCTCCCATATCTCCCACACTATCCTTTTCATCTATTAAAACTGTGATGTGGCAGACATAGGAGATTAGAGAAGATGATAATGCGCCTATCACAAAAGAATCCATGGAAAAAGGACATTATTGGGTTTATGTTTTTACTTGTTTAGGGCTGTTTTGGTTTGGAATCCAAAAACAATTACATTTGGATTACAGTTTGATTTTTTTAATTTATAAATATAATATAAATATTTGGCCTAAAAATTGAAACCTGGTTTTACGTCTATGATTCTTGTGAAATCAGCTCACCGCTCCTATACTATATTTATTCATATAGTTTGCCAACTTTTTTGCAGGCATTACATGCTAATGCACTTCCTGTGCTCGATATGTGTAAACAATGGTTGGCCCAGTACATGTGAAATGTTGCTCAAGGAAATTACGACCAATACAAATTAGGGTTGGCCTGTTTAGTTAGTTTTCAAACTTTGCTGCACTCAGAAAGGTTGAAAGCCATGGAGCCTGGTCAAAGATAGTGGAACCAGTTGCTACTAGAACGGCATGGTGCTGAATCTGATAACTGGTGATACATGAACTTTGAACACATAAGGCATTTGTCTTCCTTGGCGTTTGCTCCTGCCACAAATTTTTGTTTTGTATTGTATTGTCCCACCGGCATTGCCGAAGCTGCTATTGACGCATTGAGTTAGCTGTGTCTTATTGAGAATGTTCGGCAACTTTGCTCAAGTTTGAAAACATGCATAGGGAACATCATATTAAAAGGCCGAACGGATATCGAAAATAATTTGTGCAAGTATGAGTGCACAAGTTTCTCGCATGCGGCATGAAAGTTGGTCTAATTGGAAAGAGTGGTGTAGAATTGAATTGAAACTAGCTTGATATGGTGTTTCTTTGCTTCATCAGTGATTTCAGTTAGTTGAGTCAAAGTTGGGAGGAGTGCCTGCGGCTGTAGATAGATTATAGAGGAGTGCCTGCGGCTGTAGATAGATTATAGATAGATGGGAAAGAAGAATAGCCTTATCTTTGTATATATGTTTCTGTTTTTGTTTTAAATTTTGCCCCGTGTTTTTTTCTTTTTTCATTTTATTTGTCAAGAGTTTGATGTTTTGTAAAATCTTGGATCTTTAATTCCATATTTTTCTTATCTTCTATAAGAAATCTTGGACTCCCTTTCTCTGGCTCTGCAGTATGAAGATTATATTTTACTGTTCATAAAAAATAATTAATTTATAGACGCAATGATCGATTTATGAATAATACGCCATTACTTATATCCAAAATTTAATAGTGAGACTCGGACATTGTTTTGTAGTCAATGTTTGACCATTGAAGTTTGACAATATCTTTTTGAAATAGGACATTCACGTGCTGAGCTGCTGTGGCCATTTTGACTAGAATACCCCTTCACAAAATCAATGAAAATTGGGAATCTGACTGAAATTGGTAAAACGTGAAGACCACATGGTCATTTTAAACAAAAATAAAACCACTCCACTGTTATTTTGACGTACAGAATAAATCACTAGCACCTACCATTTATGATTACGCATAAGGGTTTTTTTTTTTTTTTTTTTTTTTTTCTTTCAGCAAGGCAAAATGTCAATACTTAATAGGCCTAGCCTAGGGCCGCCTATCAAACTGAAAACGTCCTATTTTAGTTTACTTGAAGTCAAATATTAGGTGTGAAAGGACGAAAACATGTGATGCTGACGTGGGACATCAGGTTTTCAGATTAAGCTCAATGAATAATATCGAATTTTATATATATGTATATATGACGATTTAGCCACACGCATGACATCCGCGTTCATTCAGTCAAATAATTAACAGTACCCACTTCTCCATTGATGTGGTTGTATTAAAGTATCACTAGATGATGACGTTCACGTATTATAATCTAGATGATGATGTTAACGTATCGTAATATAAGTGCATATATATTATATTTTAAAAATGAAATTTTTTAATTTTAAGTATTCAAATATTCAACATATTCAATATTCAATATTCATCAACATATTCAATATCCAAATCCTAATTAACATATTCAATATCCATCAACATATTCAATATCTAAATCAACCAAATCAATATTTATCCATCAACATATTCATCAAATCCAAATGGTTAAAACTCATGCATTATGGCTTACAAACCAAAAGAGTTAAACTTATGCTTTATGGCTTACAAAAATACAAACACAATCCAAACATAAATGAAAAAGCGTTTGATTATATTTCAATAGAGTACGTAATATCGGTAGCTCAATACTTTATCATAATTTTTGCGAACTGACAAAATATTGAACTTGATATGAAAAAGAAAAAAAAGAAAAAAAAAATTAAATGGTACAAATACCCAATATAGGAAGTTATGAAGGTGCGAATTGACAAAATAAGGCAAGACATTAAGACGACACTACTAATTAATTCCCTAATTTGTATATGTCATCTTCACGCGAATTATGTTACAACAATGAATACTATAAGATGGTTTGATAGCTCTCTACCGCCTTACCCCTATTATATAATACTTAGCCCTAATAATACTTGCACAAAATACTAGAAGCTTTACATGGCTATATTATTATTCTAATTCAACGAGATCGTAGACTTGCATAAACAAGAGGCAAGAGCCTCCCCTCTCTCTCTTTCTCTCTCTCTCTCTCTCTCTCTCTCAACAATGACGTCGTGGACGGACCCAACCTCGCCTCTCCCTTTGCTGTTCCGAAGGCGGTCCAGTGGGGAAATCAGGAATTTGGCCTCGGTCTCAAGCAGCATCTTACCGGCTTTTGGAACTGTGGTCGATGAAGAGCACTTGCAGCTGAAGAAATTTGTTATTGCTCCCTACGACAGGAGATACCGGTAAAGTATCAAGATATATATTCACTGTCTGATAACACATCTTAAGACATATATTCACTGTCTGACAACGTGTCAAGATATATATATATATATATATATATATCACAGTCTGGCAAAAGATAATTCGATATGTATGTTTGAATGTGACGTCGCAGGTGGTGGCAGGCGTTCTTGGTGTTACTGGTGATATACTCAGCATGGGCGTCGCCGTTTGAGCTAGCCTTCAAGAAAGTGGCAACGGGGTCTCTCATGCCCGTTGATTTGGTGGTGGATGCGTTCTTCGCCGTTGATATAGTCCTAACGTTCTTCGTGGCTTACTTGGACAAGTCAACTTACCTTTTGGTGCTTGATCACAAGAAAATTGCTTTGAGGTATGATCTCTCCTGAATTTGCTCCCATTTGTCTCCAAATTGATTGCTAGAAAAACATGTAAACGTGAAACGTTTAGGAGCGCGATTCAGGGTCATAAAGGCAGTTATTTTTTTCTCTCTTTTAAACTGTTCTTAGACTTTTCAAAAAAAAGTTATAATAGGTAAGTCACTGTATTTTGTCACGATTTCAAAATTAAATACAGTGATCAAATTGATGCAAAACTCAATGACCAAAATTGCATTTTACTCAAACAGAAATTACAGTTTAAGGAAAGAATCAACCAAAAAAATTGGATACCATTTATAACATGATATAGAAGAAGATGTGATTTGGTATATAAGTGGAAACTAATATGCAAAGTTTCTAAAAAAATTGAGCTTAAATCCACTAATCCAAATTAATGAGAGATTTGGAAGGAAAATTATATTCTAAAAAAGTTGAAACAACTGATGTAAATAATGGCTTCAAAACATATGAGATTTTTTTTTAATGAACCTTTCTTATTGAGAGGGGCGATATCATACTAAACTCACACACATTACACAGATGCTATGACTCGAACCCAGAATATTGCATGAGGGAGTAAATACTCCAAACCACTACACTAGTGGGCCCTCTGTCAAAACATATGAGATTAAGACATAAAACAATTGAGAAGTTTATAGAACAAACATAAAATTGGTTTACTTAATATTAGAAAGTCGTGCCATTTTTATGTTTGTGTTAATTAATGATTGCCATTTTAACAATTACCGTCCCTAATACGTTTTGCCATTTTATGCTTTTACAAGAAAAGAAAAAACAAAATTGCCCCTTGGTTAGTCTAGCCCTATACCCCATTATAGACCATAGCCTTGCGGCCCGTGATAAGATTCGGTTAGCGTGCGGGGACACTTGAGTAAGGCAGCCCATCAAAATCCAAAGCACCATTTGGCCCAGCACTTTTTGTTATATTTTTGTATTTTTGTCCAAAATCGGTCTTAGCCTATTTTCTACCACGTTGGAAATTTTTGGATATGATAGTCACATCGTCACGTGGTGTTATTAATATATATTTTATTAAATTAGTGGACAATATAGTTGATATTTGATGGACCTATAGTAATAAAGTATTAATAAAATATATATACACATTATAATATTAGTGAATTGATAACACCACGCAACGTTGTGATCTTGATACTAAGAAAGATGTAACGAGGAATTAACAAATTACCAAAGATAATTTGAAATGATGATGATGGTAATACAATCTCCTCTTTGTTGGCTGCAGGTATGTGATAAGCATATATTTTGCAATGGATGTAGTCTCAACTCTACCAATTCAGCTCATATACAGAATGTTTACTGGCAATTCGCACTATGCCCAGGTCTTTGGCTTCCTCAATTTGCTTCGTCTCTGGCGTCTTAGGCGCGTCAGTGAACTCTTCAAAAGGTACCTAACTAGCTACATGATGTATTAATCACACATAATTCACATTTGATTTTAGATCCTAATCAAGAATTAATCTCTTAATTAATTTCCTGCAGGCTAGAGAAGGACACACGCTTTAGTTACTTTTGGATAAGATACGTCAAACTAATTTGTGTAAGTAGTTTCCCTTCACCATTCCTCCATCATTCCACTCACCAAATTTTACTACTTTGAGCTCTGTTTCGTTCGACACAGTTAGATATCAAAGATGTTATGTTGACCACATATTTTGCTTTATTTGATATAATTTGATATCCAACATGTTACGTTGATCACACATTTAGACCGGATTCCAAATCATCAACAATCTTGATTAATAGTCTAACAACATAGCATGTTAGATCAATTGTAATGGGTTTCATACTTAACCTCTCTTTTTCCATGCATGAGCACAGGTTACACTATTTGCGGTGCACTCAGCAGGTTGCTTCTACTTTTGGATGGCCACCCATCACAAAACATTATCGAATACATGGATTGGAACAGAAGTCAATGACTTTGAGCACAAAAGCATCTGGTTGTGTTACACCTATTCCATCTACTGGGCCACTGTCACCCTCACCACCGTTGGATATGGCGACTTGCATGCAGTCAACTTAGGGGAGAAGATCTTCAGCATCTTCTATATGCTATTCAACATTGGCCTCTTTGCCTATTTGGTTGGAAACATGACCAATCTCATCGTCCATAGCGCTGTCCGAACCTTATTCATGGTAACTTTTACTCATTCTGAACTGTTGATGTGCGTGAAACTCACAGTGAAATCCACAACCATCAACTCTCCAAATTACGTATACGTGAATGATTAACACTAGCATTTCACTTAAATAAATGAGATTCGATGGTCAAGACTAACTCAGGTGACTAATTGTATATTCTGTTGAATTATGGTTTATATATAGAGGGATTCAATCAATGAAATATTCAGATACGCCAGGAAGAACAGGCTCCCAGAAGGCTTGAAAGAGCAAATGCTGGCACACATGCAACTCAAGTTCAAGACAGCAGAGTTACAGCAAGAAGAAGTGCTAGAAGACCTTCCGAAAGCAATCAGATCCAGCATTTCCCAGCATCTCTTCCGCAGAACCGTCGAGAAAACGTACCTATTCAAAGGAGTCTCTGAGCACCTCACTGTTCAATTGGTAGAACCATTTTCTTCCCTCTGAATCTTAACCCATAATCTGATTTTGTTTTGCCAATTTACCGGAGACATTGCTATTGCAGGCGTCGGAGATGAAAGCCGAATATTTTCCACCCAAAGTTGATATCATCTTACAAAACGAAATTCCAACAGATTTCTACATTTTAGTATTTGGAGCATTGGTATACTCTCTCTCTCTCTCTCTCTCTCATCCTTTATACATAAGAAACATAATTTAATTGCACATCACATTTGAAACTGCAGGACGTGCTGAAATACAAGAATGGCACAGAACAGGTATCTTTAAGCACTTCATTATGATCTATTCAATACATTATTTCGGGGTCCAGAATCTCTCCTGTATGGAAGATGCAATTTACCCACTCTCAAGGTCCCCGATAACAAACAGTGGGGATGGTAAGTTGCCTCTTCCATACAGAAACTGGTATGTTCCTATGTGGTATTTTAACTGTAATTTCTCAACATGAAGAAGTAATCTCCGGGTAAACATGAAAGACCCAGGAGTTTAAGAACTTCTTGTAATGTAGTAAAACATGCAATGCAAGATAAGGGCTATGTTATAACGCAGCGATTGAGTGGCTAGCTATGAACGAACTGCAAGAAATATAGAAAGGAAAAGAAAACAAAGGGCACCTCTTGGCATTGTAGGATGTCAAAACTGATAGTCAGATGACTTAAGCATGTCTTTTGAACTAAATTCACATTAGTGTCTCAGACTGCTAACAGCTCCTACTGTGTGTCCTTCTATACACAAATTGAATTATGTCTGTTAAGCTTCCAATAACCTGCAGAGGCAAATGAACAAAGATTATCAAAATATCAACTTTAAACCATATTCAGGAACGGATTGTTGTCATTTAGACTTACAATTAAAAAGATGCTATACATATGGAGTTGAAATACAAAATCACAGGTATGGTAAAGCAGAAACCATGAAATATCTATCTCTTCTCACACCGTTAAAGGAAAAAAGAAAGTCAATTGGGAGATTCCTAACATGTTAAACAAACTAACTGGCGACGTATGAATCAACTCTCGGAAGATTTAAGGATTCTATCACAGAGACAAGCTACTAGAACAATGTTGACAGTGAGAAGCAGATGCCCAGAATTAATTATCTGAACCCTTTTCTTATATTTATTTTCCTGATTAAATTAGCTTGTACTTTGCAGTTTTTTTCAAAACTAGGATCTGCAGACTTGGTAGGAGAGATTGGAGTATTTTTCAATACCCCCCAACCTTTTACGGTGAGAACAAAGAAGCTTTCTCAGGTTATCCGGATCAGCCATCATCATTTCAAGGAAATGGTACAGCCACAGAATGAAGACGGAATGATAATGATCAAAAACTTCATTGAGGTTCGTAACATTATTTATCTCATTTGTCCCCTCATAATTATCAT
Source organism: Prunus mume (assembly GCF_029339155.1). Lineage (NCBI taxonomy): Eukaryota > Viridiplantae > Streptophyta > Magnoliopsida > Rosales > Rosaceae > Prunus > Prunus mume. Next base: position 9,314,458 of record NC_142699.1, on the reverse strand, counting down.
AACATTGTTATACAACCTTTTAGAAATTTCTTAAACAATACCACCTTATAACTTAAGTAAGAGTATATCAGCTAGCAAATGTAGCTTTGTATTGTAACCTGAATATCCATTGCTCTCATTTCCTTTTTTAAAGATATATACTAACCCTATCATGCATAGGCATTTGTTTACACTGACCCTTTTCTTCTCAGCACTTGAAAGACTTAAAACAAGAGATGCTACAAGAAATTCCATTTCTAACAGAATTCCTGGATGAGCTGAATATAGAGGTACACATCTCCCTTTTAACAGAATACCTGTAAATCTAAGTCTACTGATCTAGCTTTTCCTTAGCTTGAATTGTATTTCACAAGGTATTTGTTTATCGAAGAAAATATTATGAATTCTCACCAATGTAAAAGCCAGTACTGAGTAGTTTCAGTTCATGCTAATGATGATGACTACATTTTCCTTGCAGCATATACAAGCAAATGAGAATACACAATATAATGAGCTGGCGAATTTCCATGGAGATACAAATATGGAAGGTAATAGCATTTGTGCCATGTTCACTTACTATTAAATTCAATCATTGTATGTATTAATAGGTTTGCTATCATTTGTACAGAGACAAACGAAACTTCTACTCCAGGGGCAATCACCCTGAGAGTGATAATTCATGGACATCATCCAGATGAAGGTGACACGAATGGAAAACTCATTCATTTGCCTGAATCAATGGAAGACCTTCTGAGATTAGCAGGTAATACCAAATCCGATACCCATACCTCTAAAAAACTCTTCTTTTACTAATGCTCCTTTTCTAAAACAATACCAAGATATTTGTTGAAGACTAAGCTAACCAATTCCAAAATACTGTAAGATGGTCTTGGATGGTAAGTGGCTATTTCAAATTTGAACTAATGAGAATCTAAAATCAGCCCCTAGAAGGCCAGAGAGTTCAATGATTTCACACATTGCCAAACAATATAGAATATATATATATATATATATATAATATGAGAATCATCTCAGAATTGAGCTATTGGGCTGCCATTCAAATTCATACATAAAAGAACATAAATTCAAATTCATAAAATCACATCAATGATAGCATTTTTGTTTTTGTTTTTGTGAATCCAGAGAAAAAGTTTGGAAAAAGAGGAAGCACAGTTGTGATGACGGACGGCTCACAGGTCGAAGAATTAGACGCATTAAGAGACAACGATCACTTGTTTATCTTTTGAACATGAACATGAAAATGATGTATGAATGATCACTAATCAGTTTCAGTCACCTTATCAAAGAAATTCTATAGCGTAACTCATGTCAAAGATGAAGATTGGAAGAAGAACTTATAGCACTTACATTCTATGCTCTGTTGTTGAGCATCTCTAAAACGGCATAAGCAGCTTTCTCAACTTGTTCTTTGGCTTCCTCCAAGCCTCTCTTCTTCTCAAGACTCTGCTCTTTGCACTTCTCTATCTCTTCGGTTATTCCGGCAGAGTTATCATCAATTTCGCTACAATAAAAAAACAAAAAACAAAAAAAACAGATCGCCATCAGAACTTCATAATATGCAGAGCGATCAAACAGCTCCTTGAAATTAAAATCAAAATTGAAAAGCGTTTGAAAACTAACCTCATCATCTTCAACATGTTCTCCATTGCGCCCTGGACTTGTTGTGAAATCTCTGCACGATTTGATCCAAATTTTCTTCAAATCAAATAGTTTTCATCGGCGCTCAAAAATCTCAAAACCTCAAACCAAACCGCGCTAAGAAATCGCAAATGAGGGAGGAAATGAACTAACCATAGACGATAGATGACATCTGAGACTCGGTCTCCGGTTGAAGTTGGAGCTGAAGATCCGGCTGAGATGGTGAAGACGTCGCCATTGAACAGTAGATGAGTGGATTTGTGTGTGTAATTTTAAGCTTGGCAAAGGCTAAAATGGAAGAAATGGTCTGTTTGGCTTAATTGAAAAGTGATAAGCCAACTATTTATAAAGATGTGGATTTATAGCCTAAACAGCTTAATTGCTAATTGAGAGTACACCAGGAAAATGGAGGGAACTAAAAACATACTTGAGTTTGAAATTGTGCTTATTCAAATTTCATCATTTACTCTAGTGACATTCCATGCGAATTTTGTTAATAGTTTTTTAAATTTTTTAACATCGTGTATGATATTTAAAGGACCAGTCCGGAGATTTCGAGAACTAAGACGAACCTTCAAAATGGGACATAAAGTTTCTTCGATTCTCCATGCATTTTACATGCAAATTAAAAGAAATTGCAATTAGTCCCAAAATTAGTATGAGTGCATGCTAATTAGTCCAAAATTTGCAATTTTGTACATTTTATGAGAACTTTAATCACATCTCCACCATACCATCTTGTATAACATAAGTATAATAGAGAGAGAATGGAGGATTGAGAAGAAAGAGACCAAGAGAGCTAGAGAATAATAGGAGTGGAAATTAAATGACCTAGGGCTAGGGCTCAACCATGTGTTAATTTTTAAGGAAGAAGCCAATAGAAAGAAACTCAGCTAGAAATGTTTATTGATGGGGTAATTGGTTTAGTTTAGGGTATGGTTTTGAAAATTAGAGGAAAAATAGGCGCATAGAAGATGGATCGAAGTTGAATGTAAAGGGAATAAATACATTGTATTTGTCAAATGACCTAATTTTTATTTGCAAATTAACTAATTGTAGATAATAAAAAAGGTATATAGACAACATGACATGTTAACGTTATATGTGGTTAAGAACATTTATTCATGCACATGAAGTCTTAAGTTCGATCCCTATTTCTCAATATCATTAGTATAAAATATATATATATATATATATTAGGTGCTCGAATAAGCATTTGTAAATTTAAAAGGGGTTTAAAAATCAATCAAATAGAATGGAGAGCAAGTTGGCCAAGTCACCAAGAGAAAAAAAGAAATAAAAAAATGTATATGGACAGGAAGCACATCAAAATTCTTGATTGTTTAGACCATCTCCAACCATGAGGGCCAAACCCAAATTTTAGGATTATAGCCCCAAAAACCTTCTCCAACCATGTATAATGAGGGGTGGTAATTTGGGTCGAAATCTTGGGTGAATTTGGCCCAACTTTCCAGTCCGGTGGAATTTCTGTGGGCCCCAAGTCGGAGCCAACTTGCAGCATGTGAAGGAATGACAAGACAGAGCAAATTTGCTGGACACGTAGAAGGCTCACATCAAAGGGACGTTGGAATCCAACAGCTCCCTTTGAAAACCAATTATGCATCTACTTGTTCTTTTTTTAATTCTTTATATAATCTTTTGGAGCCTTTAAAAGTTGGCCACGTGTAAAGCAATGGGAACCAACTTTTTGTCATTTTTCAAGCTTTCTCAAATAGATATAAACAGCCCATATTTGTTTAAACTTGATTTTTAACGAGAAAAAGAAGATCCAATTATCAAAATTAAAATCAAATGTTTAAAATAATATTTGTAATTTATCTAAATGAGATCCCACTCTCAAACTATACAATCATTCTCATTTTAATTTCAAGCCAAAAAAAATGTTATGTTCATGGAATTTTAATTTTTTTAGATTAAAATGTTTAGAAAATTAATTCACGAATGTTGAAACAAAATTAATGTCAAGAAAAATTAATGACAAAAAAAATTTAAGCATTAATCATTCTTAAACAATTTAATAAAGTTGCGGACTCAAATTATGAGTCCGCAAGGTTGGAGAAAAAACAGTTTGAGTCATAAAAATACATGAATAGTTATATTTTGGAGGGTGAAAATTTGAATTTAGCCCTAACATAGTTGGAGATGTTCTAAGTATGCACTTCACTTCATTGTCTTTCTTAATTGAAGCCACTGGATATTGAATATTGGAATTAACTTTTAATTCCCTTTTAAAAAAATTTAAATTTTGAATATAAAATTTCGTAGAGTGACGCAAATACCCCCAACAGGCCAAAACTGTGTCCACGTGAACATATCTACTTATAGCGTTTACCGAGGAGAAGAAAAAGGTCATTTAAAAAATATTATTATAATAAAAATATTTTTGAAAAATCTCATATATTTGTTTATTCATTACACTTGGAATTTTTTGGAACTTGTGGAGGTAGCTAGCGTGATATATAATTTTATTTTATTTTATTTTATTTTTTGGTTGGGTAAGTAGGAAACTTCGAGGATATAAGGCTTTGTAATTACACACAATTAGCCCTTATTAAAAACCACGTATGCTTTTTTTATTATTATTTATTTGTTGTTAAGTAATTTAGTATTACGTCATTTACTATGTTTTGTTTGAAAAATAAAATAAGAAGAAGCAGCAGTAAAAGCACCACAGAAAAAAGTGAAACGTACATTCATTGCAGTCCTTTCACGTGGGACCCGCATGATTTACACAGATCCCCATCCATCCCATCACAGGAGTCGGTGGACGGTTCAGATACGTTTTCCCGTTCGTATTTTTTCTCTGTACGTATAAACACAATTTCATCGTATATTTACTCATACGGCGTAGATTAAATATGGGCCTTGGGTTCGCATTGGGTTGTGGGCTTAGATCTGGCAAAGGCGTAGAATAATTCTTCCAACTTATTGTGATATATTTCCGAAATAAAACTCGTAAACGAAAAAAAAGGTCTAATTAAAAGTCATGAAAATCATCATAAAGTATAATGTCCACGAAATTTGGTACTAATAATTTATGCTTGACCAAAAACAAACATAAAATATTAAATTTATTGTCGTATAAAGTAACATGTTTTCTTTATAACAAATAAATCAATCAAGATTCAAAACTTTTGATTGAAGGAAAAGTCTATGCAATTTCAAATTAGCCTTATAAATTTTCACAACTATTTTCATATCTATCATCTCTCAATCCTCTTTTTCTTTTTCTTTTTTTTTTAAAAAAATATTGGAGGAAACTGAACCATCAATCTATTATGGTCGCAACTCATTACCCTGAGTAATTTTTTGGTGTTTTAAGTACACTACATGGCTGATGTACAATCCAATAGACATAGAACATGTAGAATATTTCCAATGCAGCTAGTCTCATGTCATAAAAAGCAATGCAGTAAGTTGAATAATAATTTCATATTTCTTGTATGTATTGAATGGTATATCATGCATGTGATGTACTTGAAACATATAAAAATTTCTCCATTACCTCACCCTTCCTCGCTATTTAAGCTCCAAATCTTTTTTTTTCATGTTCGATTATAAGTTTAATTGGGAAAATATTAGATAAGATAAAGACATTTTTACAATCAATATATAGCATAGCATGAGTAGGGAGGGGAAAGGGCAAAGGTAATGGTTCCACCAAACACTCAAAGGTGCTTTGGTTTTGTTTCATGGGGTTTGTGAATAATCCAATTTACAATAATTTTGCATTTGTTTGTGGTCCCATGTATTTATTGACATGTTTCTCAAATCTCAGAAAGAAAGAAAAAAAGCTTAAACTCACTCATATGCACACACACACAACATGGAAACTATTGGATTACACAATTGATATATAAAAACCTTAAAAAGCATGTGAAAAATTAGTCATTGTCTAGGCACTGCTAAGCTTGGCTTTAATCCAAAACATTTATGTATGAATCAAAATTGTATCACATGTGGATTTGTAATTTGATGTTGGACTTTCATAAGTAATCGCAATATTAGTAACCTTTTATCATAACATGGAATTTATAAACACTCAACAAATCTCAAATGTATATGTGGAGCCCATCATATCATTTTCAAACATGCATAATATACGAAGAAATGAAATTATTGTATGTTACTAAAATATTGTTAAAAATGTAATTATTTCATGTGGTATGATATGAGGGTGGTCGATTCATACTTTATAACGTGAGATATGAAATATATATTATAACACTAGTGGATATAACACCATGTGTATAGTATATTGTTATTGAGATGACTTTCTTTACAGTCTGTGTTATTTATACTCTTTTTTTTATATAAATAAATAAAAACACCACGTGACAGTGAGAAATTACTTGGTATTGAAGAGCTCTAAACCACTTGAATGGGTTAGCTGATTTAACTTTTGAAAAAAATTAGTCCAAGGCATTTAATTGGTCATTTTGCCGTATTGTTTATCTCGTTTGGGGTTTGGGTGGTAGGTCGCATAGTACTTTCCGTCCAGTAAAAACGTTTACTCTAATTACAAATCACTTTTGACCATTGAGAAATACCAACACTGACGCATGCTCTAATAAATCCGACAATTTCTTACTTCTCGAAGGGGGTAGTAGGGTTGATAAAATTAACTATTGTTTATCTAAAGATCGAATCACGTCTTCATCATGATTTAAATGAATTTGATATATTGTTATTGGGATGACTTCTTTTACAGTCTATGTCATTTATACTCTCTTTTTTTTAATAATTAATCTAATAAAACTCTATCGCTTTTTTATCAAAATTACTTGGTATTGAAGAGCTCTAAACCACTTGAATGGGTTAGCTGATTTAACTTTTAAAAAAAATTAGTCCAAGGCATTTAATTGGTCATTTTGCCGTATTGTTTATCTCGTTTGTGGTTTGGGTGGTAGGTAGCATAGCACTTTCAGTCGAGTAAAAACGTTTACTCTAATTACAAATCACTTTTGACCATTGAGAAATACCAACACTAACGTATGCTCTAATAAATCCGACAATTTCTTACTTCTCGAAGGGGGTAGTAGGGTTGATAAAATTAACTATTGTTTATCTAAAGATCGAATCACGTCTTTATCACAATTTAAATGAATTTGAGATATTGTTACTGGGATGACTTCCTTTACAGTATATGTCATTTATACTCACTATTTTTAATAATTAATCTAATAAAACTCTATCGCTTTTTTATCAAAATTGAATTTGAGAATTTTATTAGACAACGAGAAATTAAAGGCAAACTAAAAAAAGTCTCAATTTTTTTCTTGTTTAATCATTTTGACCGTAAAATGCAATTGACAAAGTAAAAAGGGTAAGAAAATGAATTCCAACTCGGATCAAATTCAAAAGGGTATTTAGGAAAAGCAAAGACCAAATGCATGTAATTATTACCCTAACTACCCCACGTGTTCCCCCATCGAGCAAAAGATAAAAAAAAAGGTAAATTTAGCACATGAAATAAACATGGTAAGAAAAACAAAGACCTAGTTGTACATAATTAAGCAATGTACAATGTCCAAATCAACTCTTTTGCATTAATATATGACATGCTTTTAGTAGAAAATAATTTAGTCACAGCCTTTAACAATTTAAGCTACTTTACTAGCTATAATTAGTATTATGTTATTAAAAGCTGGGCCATTGGGCTGTGATAGAGATCATGTGATTTATATATGATGATCTTTATAAATAAATAAATAAAAGCGCCAATAAAACTTACACAAAAACAATAAGGTTAAGGAAATGTCACTTTCATGAGATTTAGAGAGAAACTCAAAAGTGAGGTTATAATTTGGTATGAACGGTCTGGATCGGGTTGTGAGAATATTTAACTTTTCTTAATATAAATCGACGCAAACGATCAATTTGGTACCGTAACCTGGTTTTCCGGTCAATATGCCACCCCTAGTTTTAAAGGCATCTCATAATCTTTTGGAATGGAAATGGTCCTACTTTTTTTTTTCCATTATATTAGTTTGGTTTCATTCATTTGGTTGCATCCAAAGTTCTAAACCCGCGTTAACTTCCAATGAAGTACTATAGAAAGAGTGGAAGAGATGTCATGTCACATTACATTGATACATACTACCACGTGTCAAATTAAATAAACGTCTTTGTCGTCTTCAACACATTGCAATAATGCACAAGAAGCATTAATTATTAGTAAATTACAAAACAATTCTCAAAATCATTCATCTCATTAATTTAAGGGGCTATGAAGATTCTAATTACAAAGCCAATGGAAACAAGACACGAAAATGCAAACTACGATGTTTATTGCAGTTTGTCTTCCATATACATATATGCATCAATAATACAAATAAAATGAAAAGTGATATCGTTTCAATAAATAACCAAATCATTAATAATTGTTATACTAGTTTTCTTTTAAAGACGATTGAAATGCAGCTTCATTTTAAAGTAGAATTTGTGTTTTTTGCTAGCGTTATGAAGGGGTGGCGGGAAACTCACACACATGTGTATTATGTGGGTTTCAAGTTAAGATCACTTGGGAGCACACTTAAAGGTCAAAGGAAGATGTTAAATCCGTCGCACTTTTAGCATGTAGAAAAAATAGATGAGGACTCACTCCAATCGAAATGTTAAATCTAAGTGGAATAACATTTTTCTCTCTTATTGTTTTTGTTGTTGTTATTTTATGTAAAATTTAACATTTCGGTTAAAGTGAATCTTAACTATTTTTCCTACCTACTAAAAGTGCCATATAAGATTTAGAATTCTCCAAGGGAGATGGAGATGCCTAAAAAACACACCCAATGAGTTAAAAGTAGATTTCACATTTAGAGTATCTTTTAACTAACATATCAAATTGTAATGTGAGTATCAACATGCAACAAGGGCATTCATACATATTTGATGCAAGTGTTATTTTAATATATTATAATGGTGAATCTCATATACTTTCTTTTAAAGTTTTAACATAAAAGTTCAAATATACCTATTAAATTCAAATTTAACATTTTGTATATGACATATCCTTTATATCATTTTCTTATCTATAATTTACAACAACAAAAATCTTACATACACGAGTGATGCGAACTCTTGTATATACATTATTCATTACATAATAATCTAGTCACGTAACAAGTGTTGTGAATATAAAAGTTATTACCTCAACCGGGCATATAAGTTTTTCCATAATTTATATCGGTACACAAGTATACATGACATGGCAAAAAATTTAAAACCTTGCTATGCCAATTATAACACAAATCAAGATTGTACAAGAATAATATAAAGGGAGTTTCATAAAACACCAAAAATGAGCTGAGTTGACTTTTGAATTTCATACACATCTAGAATTGTGCATGACTGAGAGTTTCATACCATGAGTGCCCGATAGTACAACTATAAACACAAAGCATGAAGGGTACGAACAATCTCCGGAAAACAAAATGTTTGTGAAAAGGGGAAAGAAGGTGTAAATTTTTGTAAATAGAGATTGGCCGTCCCCATATTTTATAGCTCTTAAATTTTTGTAATTTATTTTATCAAATATAAAAAACGACCCCGTCAAATCAGCCAAACGGCCCCCCGTTAACAGCCGTGGTGGTCTGTCAGTCAGTCATAATAGAAAGGCACCACGAGTCACAAGTCATTTTTGTCGTCTTGTGCGACTCAGCAAGAAAGGGTAAAGAAGAAAGTACTAAACCATTTCCTGGTTTTTTTATTTGCCCTTTGACCCATTTCACCCTCCTCTCTCCATTACTTTACCCTCCAATCATGCCAAGTCACCCCCACCCCCACCCACTCCCACTCTTACTTTCACTGCCTCAGTAACTCTCTGAAACATGAAATGATGTAAATCTTACCCACCTCCTCCTTCAAAAAAATAACAAATTTTAACTTTTGTTTTATCATATTTTTTAAATCTAATTTTAAATTATTATGCACATAAAATTCGATTGCAGTTGTGGATTAAGCCACTTAGTTAAGGCAATGAGCCCGCCTCATTGTATTCAAGTTCGAATCTTCCTCTCATAAATTTTCCTTGTTTGTACATAAAAAATTCGATTAAGACAAAATTAATATATCTGAAATGTCAGCTAGTTAAAAGAGTCATACCGATTATCGGTTAATTTTTGTTTTAATGTTATTGGACTAGATTCAGAGAAATTATGACAGTTAAGAGGGGTTATAGAAAAGTTATTTTCGAGAGTGATTCTCTACAAATCGTTTCAACTTTTCAAATGGCTCATGTAATTGAGGAAGTTTTACCTATGTTTGTCACATTCTTATTGAAATGTCTGTATGTGTCATTTGTATTATTATTCCTATTAATCTAATAAATTTCAATCATCTTTTTATAACATAAAAAAAGGAAAACTAAAAGAATTAAACTTTGTCAGTAATTGATATTTTACCAAAAAAGATAAGCTCTTAGGAAATCGTTTTTGCAGTTAGCGCATTATTAAGGATCTAATGTAGATACGTCTTTAATAAAACAATATTAAGAGACGAGATACAGATTATGACTTTAAACGAAATAATAAATGCTCTTAATCACAAAGGCTGCAAGCTTAACAAAAATTTAATGCAAGTTGATTATTGGTTAGATTGAGATTTGAGAGGCATTTTGAGTTCCAAATAATTCAATAAGTTACTGTGACATACATTTGGGGATTCTGTCAAAAATTGATAAAGAATGTGGTCCAAACCCAAAACCACTTGGTGATGAGGTGGCAATAGAAGAGGAGGAAAGGATGTATGTAGTTGCAAAAGTTAGTAAAATACGTACAAATGCATATCTGTGGGCAAAATACATTATTGCATACAGACATTGTTTTATTCTAGAGAGAGAAATAGAGGCAATAGAGAGAGAGACTGAGGAGTATTTCAGAAGCTCACTGCTTCGCTGATTTTGAGGCACCAAATAGAGAGAGAGAAAGGAGTGCAGAACAAGTTTCACATAGAGACACCGCTTGTGACAAACAAAAAAACTTTCTTATTTTTACTACATTTGGGCTTCTTTCCCTCAGAAAACCATATATCTCTCTGAAGTTTCCAGAGCTGAAAGGAGAGAGCTAGAACCCAGGTGGGTTTTTCTTCTTTTATGTCTTTGTTATCTGAGTGACTCATTCTTTTTCAATCCAATGTTGGGTTCTTCAAGGATCATCCTTTTATTATATTTTTCTCTTCTTTTTTTTTCTTCTGGGTTTTGCGGGATTGAGCTAAAAGATTCAAGCTTTTAGTGTTCTTGGGCATTGATCGTCTTCTTGTGCCTGTTTAATCGGCTTTTAAGGGCTTTCTCTGTACTTTCTTGGGATTTTATGTATCTGGGTTTTCTCTGTTGATTTATTATTATTTTATTTGCTAATGCTTTAATGATATTCAGGGATTGAACCCCTCTTTGCATCTACATTTTAGTTTTACCAAGGAGGCTATTTTCTTCGACCTTACATTTGATTAGACATTTCTCTGTCATTTCAGACTTCCTTTAATGCTCTAATCGACCCAAAATTGGAAAAAAAAATCTTATAATATATTTTTTGGATGATCCAAAACCACTAGGCAAAAATTTATTTCATCTCAATCTTTGAAAGCATCAGGTTCTCTGTGTATCTGAGAGGTTTAATCAAATTTCATATATTTTCTTTTGCCCAATGCAGCTCATGGATTATGCCGATGATACTCCTTTCTTGATGACTATTAACTGTTGAATCTTTATTAACTTCTGAATATGGTAAAATAATGTATTGATTTAAACCTTGTTGATTTTTGGTACAGAAAAGGGGGGCTTTTGGTTCCCAAAATTGGGATAGTTGAGATAATGCTGAGGAAGAGAAGCAGGTCAATTCAGAAGGATCAACACCAAATGGGTCATTTGCCAATTGCTGATGCTGGGTCTGATGTTTTGGGACACAATCCCAAAAGCAACTCTTTTTTCAGTGTTCCTGGTCTGTTTGTGGGGTTGAGTTCTAAGGGTTTAATAGATTCTGATTCAGTTAGGAGCCCAACTTCTCCTCTAGATTTTAGGGTGTTTTCAAATTTGGGCAACCCCTTTAGGTCCCCACGGTCCAACAGTGATGGGCAGCAGAGGAGCTGGGGTAGCAGTAAAGTAGGCTTAAGCATCATAGATTCTTTTGATGATGATGTGAAGTTTTCTGGGAAAGTCCCTCGTTCATCAGAGAGTAAGAACATTCTTTTTGGACCTGGAATGAGGATTAAAACCCCAGATTCTCAGTCCAATACCAATTCTTTTGCTTCACCTAAATCTCTACCTAAGAACTATGCAGTTTTCCCTCATTCCAAAATCAAATCTCCTCTAGAGAAGGGTAGTTCTGATGTTCTTTTTGAAATTGGAGAATCCCCAACAGAGCCTGAGTCATTCGGAAAAATCCGGTCCTGTTCATTGGATTCTGGTAGGGCATTTTCAACCCTATCAGGTTTAAGCAACCTTAACCCTAACTCCACTTCTGGAAATTTTTGTATGGAAAGTTTAACCACCCAACCATTTATTGGAGGGAGCCCAAATTTAGCCACCCAAATGAATACTGGATCTATTGGGTCTAGCAATGGGTTAGTTGGGTCTCTCTCAGCTAGTGAGATTGAACTTTCTGAGGATTATACTTGTGTAATTTCTCATGGTGCCAATCCCAAAAAAACTCATATCTTTGGTGACTGCATTTTGGGATGTCACTCTAATGACTTGAGCAATTTTGGTAAGAATGAGGGAAAAGAAATTGGATTTGCCCGCCCGGGCACGAGCTTGGGGAATTTTGTCCAGTACCCCTCAAACAATTTCTTGAGCTTTTGCTACTATTGTAACAAGAAATTGGAAGAGGGGAAAGACATCTACATATACAGGTACAGTTTATGAAACAGACATATCTACTAGCCATGTTATGATCTGCAAAGCATTTTGTAGAGGAATTGGAAATACTTATTAACATTTGATTTCTTTCAGGGGTGAGAAAGCATTTTGCAGTCTGAGTTGCCGCTCTGAGGAGATTTTAATTGATGAGGAATTGGAAAAATGCAATGACCAGTCTTCTGAGAAACCTCTTGAGTCAGATGAGGAACTCTTTGAAACTGGCATCATTGCTGATAAGTAAGAGACACTTCTCTTCTGCAGCCACCGTGCCCGTGATTGATGAGCCTGTCGCAGACGCAGCTGATCATCTGTTAACAAAGAGCTGTTTGTGTGCATCGCTTGGCAGCCATGGATGATCATTTTGTAAATTCACTCGTTTGTTAACCGTGTTTCAGCTTTCATGGTCTTGGTGAATGTTGGTTTCAGCTCAACTAGTTTTGCTTTCCATAAAATCAGACATTGATGATGTATGCCATCAAAGTGCTATTTCCTTGTAATTCATGTAGAAGGGTGATAAGCCGACTTTTTTGGCTCCCTACTTCAAGTCTCTGTTGTGACCAGAGTTGCTGTGTAATCTTGAACCAGTTTTTGACTGAATATAAAGTACTATTACATATACAACTTCTTGTCTTTCCCTTCATCTTTAAGGTTGCAAATTATGATCTGAATTCACCAATAATCTTTACAAGAGCAATTTCCATCTACAAACCGATGGAATCTGTAATTATCCCTGATAACAATTTCTCTGTTGTAGGCCTGAGATATTAGTTTCATGGCTGAATGGCAATCTCTACAAATCTGCAGATTATTAACTACACGGATGGGAGTTCTTGGGGGGTTGTTTAAAAGACCAAAAGCAACAGCCAATCTTTCACTATGCTGAGATGATGTTTCTACTAGGTCCTGTTTTTGCAATCTACCCTTTATCTCATCCAACATAGCATAAATTTCAGCAGATTGAGGGTTCGAGAAATCCCAAGCTGTGAATTCATGCACAGCTCCATTTTGTTCTATTAGACTACATCCTGGTTGCTTCCTCACTCCTAGTTCATGCAATTTCTTTCTTGCCCAGCTCACATCATCCCACCTACCAGCTTTTGCATATATATTTGAAATAAGAGCATAAGCAGCATCATTTAGGGGGTCTATCTTTATGAGCTGTTGAAATACTTTTTCTGCCAATTCTAGATTCTGATGGCTTCCACATGCTCTCAACAAGGAACTCCATATACAGATATCTGGTTTGATAGGCATGCTTTCAATAAATTTCACTGCCTGGTCTAAGCGTCCGGCTCGACCTAGGAGATCAACCATACAACCATAGTGCTGGATCTTAGGAACAATACTGTAGACACTACTCATCTTGTTGAAGTATGTGTACCCTTCGTTGACTAAGCCTCCATGGCTACAAGCAGATAGAAGAGCTACGAAAGTGACATGATCTGGCTTTATTGCTAGAGCTTCCATTTCTGAGTAGAGATCAATAGCTTTCTGGGCTTGCCCTTCCATGGCATGTGCTGCTATCATAGCAGTCCACACAAACACATTTTTTTCAGTCATATCTGAGAATATCTCATAGGCTTTTTCAATGCTTCCACACTTTCCATACATGTCAATCAAAGCAGTTCCCAACATAATATCCAACTCAATATGATTCTTTTTTATGTAAACATGCACCCAAATGCCATGATTCAGGGCTGCAACACTAGCGCAGGAAGACAGAACACTGGCTAATGTGATCTTGTCCTGCCGAACATTTGAACACTGCATTGCACGAAATAACTCAAACACTTCTCCGAATCGATGAGATATGGAATAGCAGTTGATCATGGTGTTCCAAGAAATCACATCCTTCTCAGGAATCTCATTGAAGAAGAGTCTAGCCTTCTTAATATCTCCACTTCTGCAGAACCCATCCAACATCGAATTCCAAGACACAACACTCTTGCAAGGCAACTGCTCAAAAACTAAGCAAGCCTCAGCCAGTTTTTCACATTTGGCATACAAGTCTATCAGTGCATTCCCAAGAAATCCTTCAACATTCATTCCATATTTGAAAATCAGACTGTGAATGGATTTGCCTAACTTGCAATCTCCCACATGAGCACATGCTGAAAGTACCGTGACCAAAAGAACCTCATCAAGGCTCAAATATGTTTTTCTCATTTGCCTGAATAACTCCAGACTTTCATAATAGTAACCTCCTTGAACATAACCTGAAATCATCGTCATCCATGAAATCAAGTTCCTCTCTGTCATCTGGTTAAACAGGCACCTAGCAGCATGTATCTCATTAGATTTTACATACCCACCAACCATAATAGTCCCCAAAACAACATCAATGTCAGGCTTGCATCTACCCACATGCTCAAGTGCCTTATCCATTTTCCCACACTTGACATACATATCCACCACACAATTCAACAGATTCCCACCAATCTCCAATTCATTTTCCTCAATATACTGGTGCAACTTCTCCCCCATTTCCAAATCCCTGAGCTTCGTACAAGCTGAAACTAAGCTCAGCATGGTAATTTCATCTGGTTCAACTTCTTCATCAGCCTGCATTTCCTGAAATAGATTCAAAGCCTCGTAAAGCATTCCCTTATGGACATTGCATGATATCATGGTGTTCCAACTAATCACATCTCTCTGAGGTAATATCTCAAACAATTTGCGCACTTCATCCAATTTCCCACATTTCGAATACAAACCCATCAAATTGTTAATCAAAGACATATTATCCCCCAACCCCATTTTCAAAATCCGGCCTTGGATCTCAGTCCCCTGTTGAACGGCCAAAAGTCTAGAACAAGCATGAATCAAGAAGTGGAAAGTAGATGCATCCAGAGGCACACGTTGAGTGACCATGTTATAGTAAGTTGAAAGTACATCTCCAAAAGAACCATTTTTTAGTCTGTTTTCCATAAGGGTGTTCCAAATAATGGTCTCTGGCTGATGGGTTTGACTGAAAACCAGACGAGCATAATCAAAGTCTTTGATGGTGATGAAGAACCACAGAACCTGGCTGGCGGTGAAGGGGTCGTGGATGAGGTTTGTGGTGACCAGACGGGCATGGATCGGTGCAAATTCTCTGAGGTTTGAACAGGATTTCAACAAGGAGATGATGCAGTTTGTTCTTGGAACTTGATTATAGACTTGATTTTTGGTTGGTTTTTGTGTGGAGAGAGACAGGCTTGAGAGAATGGCAGGAAGGGCTGCGGCCATTTTGGAATATTTGGCACTTGGTTCCCTCCAAATTTCATTTTGTAGCAACTGGTAGCTTTATGGATAAGATTTTATTTTCCATAATTCGTTTCAAGCTCTTCATTTGGATGACACTTGTTAATTAGGACTTCGAATTATTTTGTCCAAGTTAGCAACTGAGCTAGATAGCAATAGAAGTGAGACGAGCACCAGCAGAAATGCTGTGTCCTAATCTTACAGTAGAAAATGTTAATCAGAATCTCACTGAAAATGCTGTACTGTCAGGCACCTCTTTTCTTGTCTCTTCATTTTCCCTAATTCAAATAACAATCATCTTCTTCATAGTGGGGAAAACCTGCAGGCCAACGCCCTCATCAATTTCCAAATCGTATAACCACTACACGAATCACATGAGTTTATAGGAAAACCATGGTCAATGACCCAGACGTAGGAGTTGAACGCAAAAAACTGCGCCTAAAAAAGGGTACGATTGTCTTTTCCCACATCGTGCCTCTTCCAAATCAACTCCCTCCACTTTGACTCAAAACATGTCAACGTTCTTAAATACCCACTCCTCCATCCACGCAGAAACAGGTGAACCGAAGCTGAGGTCCGGTGCCTTGGCAGGAGTGGATATCATTTGAATGCCTTTGCCGGAGTGGCGGATACTGTTCAAATAACCAAACGCAATCGAGAATCAAATGAGAGAGGATTACAGAGGAAAACAAGAGATCATCCATCCAGATGATGAATCGAGAAATCATCATGGCTACTCTTGGCTTAATTACAAGGGGAAACCATACATACAAAAGTAAATAAATAAATAAATAGACGAGGAAAAGAAACACAGAAACAAAAAGCGAATCGCAACGGTGCATTCAGCCACAGGTTTCCAACAGAAGACAATCGCAGGACCACAATTCCCTGTGTCACTGATACAGCCAGGTGGTCAAAAGAGTGTACGGAGCCCTTTGTTGCGAGTCTTGTGACACACGTAGCTGCACAATAATAGCCAAAGCCAAAATCAATTCTGATGCAACCATAGCCAACTAGCTCAGCCTCTCGTTTGGCGAGTGTTGTAGGATTTACAGTTCAGGCATTTCTGGGCCACAACATGGTACTGCACTTGTGAGCTTTTCCCGCAGTCGTTGCAGAGGATCCAGACCTGTTGAAGCGAATCACGAAATAAGAAGAATGACTTCTAACCACACATTGTACACTTGGAAAGTGTGTAGAGAGGACAGAGAGAGTACCAATTTGTTTTTATATGGTTCAGGCATTGGTGTAGCTGCAATCTCCATGTCATATTTCTCCCATACCTTGGACATATCACAAACTGATTTGGAGCAAAGAGGGCATGCATATCTGTCATAAAGTACGATCAACCGGCAAATTAGATAATTCTACTCAACTAGCCAAATAAAAGAAATCAAAATCACATAGCTGCCAGGCGCTTACTGATAATGCTCCCTCATCTCTTTTAAGCAATCCTTGTGAATAGTGTGTCCACACAGCATCACCGTAACATCATTTGTTGATTCAAATAAGAACTGCAGATCACCAGGTACGTCATACTCCAGTAAGGCAGGCATCAATAACCCCAAAACAACAAACTAAATATTTGTTATAAGAATTTGTAACTGCTAGTCTTACCTCAAAGCAAACAGGGCAGTCATGATGCATTGCTCCCTCCACACAAGGGTGGCTGTTTTTCAACATAATTGAGTAGCAGCAGCCTAACAAGAAGATAATAACATCAGTCATGGTACAATATAATAAACAGGATGCTTAGTTTCTTTGGAGAAAAACAAGCACACATTGCTTACCACACTTGTAGCAGTGGAAGAAATTCTCACGCCCTCCGATTCTGCCACAAAAAGTGCAATATCGAATCAAACACTAAAGAATTATTAGCTCAACAAGACATAAACACAACACAACAAAGAAAGAAGTGAAGGCAGACAAGCAGAAAGTGCAACTGAGCCAGAAAAAAACTGATGCCTGGAAGAATATTGAGTTTCTCTACAGAATAGAAAGATGGATGTCCCCTATCGTGTTCAGTGCTAAACAAATAATACCAAAAGGAGAATACCAAAACATTTTTGCACAGCGCCTTAACAAGGACAAGATAATCTTACCTGCAAATTCCACATCCATTGCAGTGGTACTGTCTCTTAGACGTCTGCAAAGAAGGCAAATAGGATTAGCTTGCTACACAAGCTGGTTACTTGCAAGAAAGTATCATGAACTTCCATGGCAAACTCACATAAAAATCCTGACATATAACGCAGAACAGAATTAAAGAAAGTCGAGCACTCACATCATCATCGAATAGCTTGCAAGTCCCACAGAAATATTTCCCCATGCATACACCACAGTTAACACAAACTTGTCCAACCTGGTAATGAAAGCAACCAACATAAGATACTACAGAAACTTGCAAGCATGTCTTAGAATTAAATATTTGTGTTAATTATAGAATCGAGAAAACATCTTAAGTTCAGCTCATGCATAATGCATCAACAATACATGCACTACATCCTAATTATTAACGAATTAATTACTAGAATACTGATGTCAAACACAACCCTATCTCACAAGTTTAATGACTTAATACAAAATCCAAATCAATAAATCTGTCTATAAAACAAAACTCACCTCTTGCTCAGCGCCGCAAAGTGAACATATCACCTGAAGTAACATGCATGTATTTTGTCAGCTTATGAAGAAGAACAATATAAATTAACTTATTAAATTCAAACAACGACAGGAGAAGATATACACCAACTCATACATGGATTACCTCTTTGACTTGATGCCGTGGTATGTCATGCCTATGCTTCTGATCGACATTAATATTGTTCTGTACACCAATATGAAATTCAATACAAGTTGGCACAACTCAAAAAAGAATTATCAATAAAAACATCAGAAAGGCAGAATTATTCCTACTGGAATATTCTCTGAAATTGTACATAATGAATACTCACCTTTGCTTCATTATGACAATGGCGACAATCAAAAATCTCATTGCAGCACGGAGCTCTAATGCGGCACCTTCGCCTGTAGTGTGGACATCTGCAGAAAAAGAAAAGGAAACCAATATCATAATGTTTCTTCGCGACAGGGGAGGGAAGGAAACCAGCAGAGTAATGAATAAGAACATTACCATACTCCATGTGTCCTCTCTCCAACAATTCAGTGGCCTTTCCAGTATCCCTTGATTCTACTTTTGAATCTACAGTGAGCATGCACGATAGATTCAAATGGGCATCCTCCATTTTGTTCAGTCTAACCATTCTATGCTGCTTATCTCCAAATTGATATGATAATATTTAGAAGCTTGCAGAAGGCCTAAAGCACCTGCATGTACAAAAATATTTAGCAACAATGCTTAATCCTCAGGGGCATATTAGTCACCCGATCAAGCCAGGCAAACACCCCATGAAACTCTGCTTTCTTCTATAATGCTGCAGACATTTGAAATCAGCAACAACAAAATCCAAGCAAGGTTGAACAGCTCCAATCAGCATTTCTCCAAGAGGAGGATTCATCAAAACAAGTAGATCTATAAGAATCCCAAACAATAACTACAATGCAGCGCTGGGGAACTCCAGAGCTTCCATCTGTTGAAAGTAAGCAATAACATTGCATCACTTGATTCCTTGAAGAAGTCCCAGAACCAAATCCAACTATACTGGGCACGACGAATTGACACCCCAACCTATGGTAAAAGCAATATATCACACAATCAAATGCGTTTTAAAATGTTTGTAACAAAATAGGGGAAAGAGTGCGAGAGATGGAGAAATGTGTTGTGTTGGTTGTCCATAGAGGACAGGCCTACCTTAAATGGAAAGTATCCACCATGTCTGCTTCGAGTACTGAACTTACCCAATCGGCAAAATCTTAAAAACTCTATACTGTCAGACTTTGAGTGTCACTGCTTGAAACTTGTGGAGTTCTCTCATCATCTAAATAGTTGAGTTATGAACCACAAAAAGAATCACAACTTTCATCTCTTGATTTCCTTTAGAGAAAATTAACTCTCCTTCAAGGACCACAGCACCCATGCAAGGCTAAGTCCCTAACCAGATAAGTGGAGCACCATTCTTGTCATTCATGTCTCTACAAACCTACTTACAACTTGATGGGTTTTAATAACATGTTTAGGGATGAAATGAAGCTTTGAAACTCATAACCAAGAGCAGACAAATGCTCAGATTAGCACAAGGGGGCAGATGAGACAACGCAGGGTTTCAGTACGGAATATTCACAATGGGGGTAGTACACGGATATAGGCGCCAAGAAAGAGGAGGCCACAAGATCAAACTAGAAATATACGCTGACATCTTTGGATGGAGATTTGAAGAACCATTTTTACCGGTAAGATGTTCAAACCCCTCAATCAGAACCCTGATAAACCAGCATATACACTCTGGAGTTGGAAATTTCACCTCTGGTACAGATACAACAGAGTATGCTGCCCTATCTTTCAATGCAACCCAATTAAAAACAAAGATAATTATCTTATGTAATTTGCTAAAGCAGTCTCCTTAAATTTTAACAAATATCCACAAGCCTCAAGCTGCAACCAAGCCGTAGACTCAACACAAGCTGTAATGTTTTCCCGTCCTCAGTAACAGAAACTGAAAAAGCCGATAATTAATATCAGAAAATATATCAGGTAATACTTTCTTTTATCATTTGCGTTATGAAATCCAGAACTGGCATCCTTAAATATTCCACTTGCACAGGTAGTTAACACCCCAAAACACTGAAGCCCTATACTTTAAAGGCCCTAACGGTTATCTATAACGAGCTACTACAGCTCAGTACCTGAAACCAAGGTCCGGAGGAAGGCCCAACAACATTAACCTTGGTGTTTCCTGGATGAACAAGAGCTGCTTCAGAAACAAGAGGCTGAGGTACACCAAACGGGATGCACGGGCCATAAAGAGGGGATGATGGCTGACAATACTCACAACTTCACACGCCTATTTCAGAAGCTTATATAGAACCACAACAACAAAGGACCAAATTGCCATTCATTTCACCCCACAAGCATGAACTCTATTTGCTATCCAATTACTATAAATCCTCGTCCAAAAAAAAAAAGACCTACTATAACCCAGTCACATCACGTATCCATTTGGGAATGTCATTATTCAACAGTTGGCTGAAATCAAGTGGCAAGTAATAGAGAGATATCACCGCCCTAATTTTGTTTCTAGTTTCTCAACCCAAAAAAGTTCACCGTCAGTAAAAAGAAACAAAAAAGACCTTGTTGAGTAGAATCACCTATGATACAAAACAAATGCATCATGTTCCACAGCTACCCATTTTCTATCTTCCTCCTCTCCCTCTCTAATACTAATGATGAATCCATAAATAAACGAAATGTAGAAATTACAAACAAAAAGTTAGACATGGCTTCTTTCCAAAGGAAAACCAATGGTCTCACATAGCATTTCATCCTGGACATAAATTTCATGCACGGAAAAGATTATCTACCAGAAGAAGTAACCAAAGCAGCCATCACATTTCTTTCAAAAATTAGCTAAACCAAATATATCGATTATCGTCATCATCATCAGCGGCAGCAACAACCATATTCGTCACAGTCAACCAGTAAAAAATCATCACAAAACCAACAACACAAATTCAAACAGCACAAAATGGAACATAAAACCATTCACCAAATCAAATCCATCCACGCAATGCATGATGAACAATACAGCAACAGAAAAATGAAGCATAAACACAATTCATTGAAAATACGTTACTGCGAAATCAAAAGCTCAGCATTAACACCATAACATATCAAACAAGCCTAACGCTTAAGCACACAAACACAAACACACAGAATTAAAAACTGCAGCACCAAATTACCTACGATGTGAACAATTAACGCAAAATTAAAGCCATTCAGATCAAAACAGACTACTAATTATATGAATTTCTTAAAGAATAACGAACTTTCAATCGGGAACGACAAGCGGTGCAGTCGCCGATCCGAATCCGATAACAAACGGCGGGATCCGCTTGACAATCCGGAGCTCCGGCTCGCCTTTAGAAACTATGTGCGTGTGTGTACGAGAGAGAGAGAGAGAGAGAAAGATACCGATATACAGAGTGACAGAGACGAAGATGAGAGAGAGAATTCGAAACGAAGCTGAATTTATAGCCTCCCTGAAGATATGATCGTTTCCAGAGCCTTCGAAAACGTCAGGTCCACCGGTTTCTTTCTGTTGCTTCTCAATTGACAGCTTGTGCAGTAAATTGCCTGAAAATATCTCCGTTTTTTCTCAATTAAGATAATCAGATTTTATCCGGAGCACTCGCGCCCATTGTATAACTGTGGGTAGCGTAAATCTAGCGGTGTGGATATCGTAGTATTAAATCGGACGGGTCCAAAGAGAGAGAGTATGTTAATTAACGTGCATACATATGTATTAGAAAGCTTCGCTTTAAATGTCGGTGACGTTGAATAGTATTATGTTTCTTTCGTCTCGTTAGGAGAACTTGACCATTCAACGGTCAAGATCGAAGCGTACACGTCAGGTCTGGAATTTAGATTGAGCTATAGCGCAACGACGGCACGTGTTACTTAAATTGGTAAAAAGTTATGATTGCATGCCAGGTGTTAAGGCTGACGTGGATGGATTTAAAGATATTTAAAAAAATATTAATTAATTTAAGAAAATCTCCAAATTGATGTTTATCCAATAAAATGAATATTATATTATATAGCATTGATTTGTGATAACTCCATTAGATGTCGTGACATGTTGGTGAGAGAAGTGATCATGTGAATTGGGAGACCATTAGGGTTTAGAACATTTTATGATAATATTATAATATTGATTTGTCATAGGAATGCCGAGTTTCTTGGAAACCATTCTGAGCTGACCTTGATTTGCTCAACTGGATCCAAACGTGAATCAGTTTGACGAAGTTCAATTATATACTTTGTGTTCCTTCTAGCTCATCGTTGTGAAATCAAATGTACGATTACATGACCTAATATAATTTTTTTTTTTTTTTTTTTTAACGATAAGATTTGAATTCAAGAAGAGGTGTATTTTATGGGTTTGTCATGGTATTGTGTCTATATTATAATATGAAACGATCCCGGTAGTATGATTTGTAACTCAATTGGAAACCCAATATTCTTCTAAGTTTTCAATATAACTAAATTCAAAATGAAAAACAAGTCATGTTAATTTTGTGTAGTCCTGATCTCTTGAACCACATGAGTCCAAGAGATTACACCCACCGTTGGATATTAATCCAATGATTTAAAAAATGTCTTAAAATAAGTGCAAGAGTGAGTGAGCCATTGAATTTACATCCAACGATGAGTGACTACAAATCTCTTGACCTCTGAGTCCAAGATATCAGGATTGTAACTTTGTGATAGGTTACAGTTAAAGATATGTTTCAATCCAATTCAATTCAAGATATGTGAAAATTGAAGTTGGAAAAGAAAACGTTAGGAAATGATAGTTACACTAAAAAAATTGTTTGCGAGTAGAGTTATTTACACTAACACCTTCTATGGTTTTTAGCTTTTTCACAAAACTCCTTGAGGTTTTGGAAATTACACGAATACCACCTAAGGTTTTAAATTGTTTTCACAATACTCATTTTCATTCATTTTTCATCTTATACAAAAAATTATCCAAATGACAAAGTAGGCCTTTGAGATTAGATTGCATATTCTTCATTAAGGTTAATTTTGTCATTTGCAAAAGTTATTTTTCAATGAAATCATCAATTTTTGTACAAATCAACGAAAAGAGATTTTATGAAAACACACTGAAACCTTAGAGGTGTTCGTGTAATTTTTGAAACATGAAGGGGTGTTTTGTACAAACATAAGAAACCTCATAGGGTGTTAATGTAAATAACTTTTGCGAGTATGGATAACTAACTTTAACTCAGTTGATTATGTACTTGTGGACGATTATCAACCATATGTAGGTCTAATACGCGTAGTCAAATTCTTAATTATGTCCCACTAAGGGTCTTTTACTATCCCTCTTAAAATTCTCTTATATCTGCAACTAACACTAACTTTAACTCAGTTAATTACGTCGTGCGAACGATTATCAGCCGTATGTAGGTCTAATACGTGTACTCAAATTCTTAATTATGTCTCACTAAGGGGTCTTTTACTATCCCTCTTAAAATTCTCTTATATCTGCAATTAACACTAACTTTAACTCAGTTGATTACGTGCGTGTGGACGATTATCAGCCATATGTAGGTCTAATACGCGTAGTCAAATTTTAATTATGTCTCACTAAGGGGTCTTTTACTATCCCTCTTAAAATTCTCTTATATCTGCAACTAACACTAACTTTAACTCAATTAATTACGTGCGTGTGGACGATTATCAGCCGTATGTAGGTCTAATACATGTAGTCAAATTCTTAATTATGTCTCACTAAGGGGTTTTTTACTAAAATTCTCGTATATCTGCAACTAACACTAACTTTAACTCAGTTGATTACGTGCGTGTGGACGATTATCAGCCATATGTAGGTCTAAAACGCGTAGTCAAATTCTTAATTATGTCTCACTAAGGGGTCTTTTACCATCCCTCTTAAAATTCTCTTATATCTGCAACTAACACCTCAGGCCCCTAAATTGGTGTGAAAAACTTGATCAAGTCCAAGATGAGAGAGTTAAAATCGGGAACCGTCCCAGAAATAACCGTGTTTCCCTTTGACTGGTTCCATTTTATACAGATGTAATAAGAATCATGCATTCATCGGTTCCAGCAAAATCTCAACGTCCCTACCTGTCACTCCTCTGACATACTTGTCTTGCACAGTGAACAAAATTGTTATACACAAAAAAGGTTTTACAAAAACTCAGTGGCTCTGAGCTTTAACTGTGGATTTTGATCATTTTCCCATCCCCAAAAGCCTCTCTTTTTCTCTCTTAAAATGCTGAGCAAACCAAAACCAAGAAATTGAAACCCCATAGATGTGATCTCTTGTATGTGATGAAGAGAGAAATTCAACACATTTTTCTACCCTCTACTTTCTTGATACTGATCCTTTGCCTTGGCTCCACTGCCCAAAACCCTAATGCAGGCCTGAGAGAGTTAAAACTTTCTCATATTAATCAGAGGCAGCTCTTGTTCTACACTGACCAAGATGGGTCAAGAGGGGAGCTTGTGGCAGTCCCATCCTCCCTTGTTTTTCACAACCCAAGACTCAGGAGTGCCTACGTTGCCCTCCAGGCATGGAAACAAGCCATGCTCTCAGACCCTCTGGGCGAAACATCCAACTGGGTTGGATCCAATATCTGCAGCTACACTGGAGTCTTCTGCTCCCGAGCCCTAGACGACCCGTCAGTCGAAACTGTGGCCGGCATTGATCTGAACCACGGCGGCATTGCAGGGTACCTCCCCGAAGAGCTGGGTCTGCTCTCAGATATTGCATTGTTCCACATCAACTCCAATCGGTTTTGCGGCAGTGTCCCGAAGAGTTTCAGCAAACTGAAGCTGCTTTTTGAGCTTGATCTGAGCAACAACCGCTTTGCTGGGAAGTTCCCTCTTGTTGTTCTTCAACTGCCAAAGCTAAAATTCCTGGACCTGCGATTCAATGAGTTTGAAGGTAAGGTCCCCAAGGAACTGTTTGATAAAGATCTAGATGCAATCTTCATCAACCACAACAGGTTCTCCTTCAAATTGCCGGATAATTTCGGGAACTCGCCGGTCTCAGTTATTGTTCTTGCAAACAAC
Organism: Prunus mume; assembly: GCF_029339155.1. NCBI lineage: Eukaryota > Viridiplantae > Streptophyta > Magnoliopsida > Rosales > Rosaceae > Prunus > Prunus mume. The sequence continues at coordinate 9,288,980 of NC_142699.1, read as the reverse complement.
AACTTCCATGGGTGTGTGCCAGCCAGCCTCGGCAACATGTCCAAGAATTTGAACGAAGTGGTGCTCACAAACAACGGCTTCCACTCGTGCTTGCCAAAGGAAATAGGGATGCTGAAGGATGTGACTGTGTTTGATGTGAGCTATAATCAGATCATTGGCGAGTTGCCGGAGGCAGTGGGTGAAATGGTGAGCTTGGAGGCGCTCAATGTGGCTCATAACATGCTAAGAGGGAACATACCTGAGAGCGTTTGTGAGCTTCAGAACCTGAGGAACTTCAGCTTTGAGCACAACTTCTTCACTAGTGAGCCACCAACGTGTTTGAAATTGGAGAAGTTTGATGACAGCAAGAATTGCTTGCGGCGTAGGCCAAAGCAGAGAACCATGTTACACTGTAAATTGGCCTTGTCTAAGGGTGTTCGTTGTAGTTCTTTTGGATGCCGTCCTTCTGTTCCTCCCTCCCCACCATTACCACCTCCACCTCCACCACCACCACCATCTCGATCACCACCACCTCCATTACCATCACCGCCACCATCACCACCACCTCCATTACCATCACCGCCACCATCACCACCACCTCCATCCTCACCTCCTCCTCCTCCTCCTCCTCCACCACCGCCACCATCCCCACAGCCTTGCCTTCCCTCCCACCACCTCCTTCACCACATTCCCACCACCACCTCAACCCTCTGATCCTCCACCATCTCCTCCTCACAATTCACCACCACCTCCCCTACATTCTCCCCCACCTCCACCCTCTAATTCTCATCCATCGCCGCCTCCACCACCTATTTATTCTCCACCACCCGCTTCACCTTCTCCACCTCCATCTCCACCACCATGTATGAGACCTTCTCCACCTCCACCCACCACCATTATGAGACCTTCTCCACCTCCACCTTCACCACCAGCTCCAGTGTATGATGGCCCGTTGCCACCAACTATCGGTGTCTCCTATGCCTCACCGCCACCACCACTGTTTTATTAGTGATTCCTTCCATTTCTTCTCCACCTTCCCAGACAGCTTAGAGACTGATACACTAGAGTGACTAAAGTCCCATCACTTGGAAACGAATTTCCACATTAAAAATAATTGCCATGAATTCATCATCTCTACCACTGCAACCAGAGACGCAGGCAATACAGAACAAGGTCATCAAATCATGTTACAAGGTGAAGGTGAACACAAGAGGAACGAGACAGTGCATAGTGAATGTTTTTTCTTAATTTTTTTTCAACAAAAAAAAATCTCTATTTATTTACATTGTTATGGACTTGTCTTTAAAAGTAGATAATAAGTTGGAAGATAAAGTACTAGGCTACTTGGAATGTAATTACAAAGCTCTCTAGATTCTCACATTTCTGTTATATTAAGAGCTTTCCTTTTGCTTATTTTCAGAGCTAAATGGTAAATTAAAGCACACACTTCTACTCAAATTGAATACAACATGCAATGCTGGATTTCTTCCGGTCCCAATTGAAATCTCTTTCAACTAAAGATTCTTAGAACCATTTAGCCAAATAAAGCTTGAAACCCTTGCAACTAAGTTCCATCAGGTGACTAAAACGGCCTCAAGCACATTGGATTCTCCAGTCATATTACTGGTTTAAACTGGTAAAAGGGCAAAAGGTAAAATTCTATGTGTTGCCTTGAAACCTTTTTTTTTTGTGTGGTCGAAATCTGTGTTGCCTTGAAACTTAAATGGTCGACCAACCACCAAACAAAGCAGTCAGGAGCGACTGAATTCCTCCCCCAGTTTTTGTCACATCCTCATCTTTAAAGCAGCTCTCTTTCTGCTGATTTGTCCCATCTGCTTGCTGTGAGAACAGACAATTAATGGAAAACCTAACAAACTGATATCTAGTCCAGCAGAAAAACAAAACAAAGAAAAAAGAGAGGAAAAGAAAGCAAGGATGAGAAATTAAACGTAAATCCTAGTTTCCTACGAAAATATGAACTTAAACATTAGACTTCTTTCTCTACCTCTTGAAGCATTACATTAAAGAATTATTTCAGAGTTTTTAATGTAAAACAGTTATAGAACTACCTGAGTATTAATACTTAAAAAAGATGAATTTGTAAAGAGAATCAAGGATTTTTCTAGTTACTGATATTCAAGTAGGAAAATTTTTTCTTACCTTCAACACGGTCGTCAAATTTTTCAAAACTGCTCATCACACCCTTACACCTGATTGCTTCTTCCTGCAAACTGCACAGAGTTCACATACTTGTGGCTAAAAATTTCTTTGATGAACTAACTTCGATAAAAACTGGTCTTTAAATTATAATTTAAATAGCCACTTTTTTACAGCCAACCCTGGAGAGAGGAAATTCTTTTTCTGGATTCTTTTCAAATTTCAAGGTATTGCTTACAAATATACCATGTAGAAAAGTTAGGTCTCACTATCACCTTCTACAATGCTCTGCTTCAATATTTACGACTCTGAATAAGAAATTGTAAAATCTGCGTTCCATCGTTGCTGCAGGAAGAAGAAAGTCAAGAATCTTCATTTTCACTTGAGAAAGGAAAAATTCAATGCATAATCTAAATAATAATTGAAATATCAAACTACGTGAAAAGCTGAATTTGATTTAAAAAATTATTTTTCCTTGATTTTATTCTCAACAAACACATGAGAAATGAAGAAAAAGGAGAGCAGTAATCAGAAGCATGAAAGATATAAATACCTCCACAATGCACGTCTGCATCTGAGTGAAAGAGACAGGGAGAGTCATGAATACCAAAGCATTTCAAAGCTCACTGAGGTACAGTCTGAACTGTACATCAAGTCTTAACCATGAGCCAGATCAAAGATCATAACTTCAAGCCTCGTGCATGTTTCCATCTCCTTTTTTTATGGCCTAATCAGTGGAGATGAGGAAAAAGTATATTGTCTGCTACATGAGAACTAATCTCTGAAGGTAAAGGCTGGAGCAACCCACTATTAGATAATACTTCCAAGCCTTTAATGTCCTGTTGCAAGCGGGTTGCATGTAAAATGGCATGGTCAAGAACTCATCTGTAAATGAGGGAAGCAAATCAGTGATATTGTCTGCATACATGAGCAACTACTGATTCTGAAGGTAAAGGCCAGATCCAAGCCTTTATCTCCTTTTTTTATGGCCTGTCCTACATGAGAACTAATCTCTGAAGGTAAAGGCTGGAAACCCACTACTTCCAAGCCTTTAATGTCCTGTTGCAAGCGGGTTGCATGTAAAATGGCATGGTCAAGAACTAAAGGATCATCTGGGGGATTTTGAAGAAGGGTAAGCAAGGCCTGCCGATAAACTTGGGCAGACAATAATGGTCTTGCAACCTGCTGACTTTTACATGTGATTGCCACCTTGATGACATGCTTGCAGAGATTTCCTAGCCTTGACCAAGGGCAATCACACAATGAGAACTCGGAACCGGGGTTCCAAATAGTGTATGCCAGGCTTCTGTCTGTTTGTGAGATGACTTTTGCATACTGGAGATTTTGCTCATCCAGTATGACATCAACATTTAGGATCTGCAAAGCCTGATACCAAGCATTGGTTGAGAAAGATTTGTCCCTCAAGTTTTCAAAATACCCAGTCTCTATGCTATATTGGTCTAACCAATATGAAGATTGAAATTCAGTTGTAAGTGTGTGGATTAACCAGTCAACTCTTGACCAAGAATTAACATATTGTTCATTGAAAAGCTTGGATTTCAACCTTAGATGATAGGACTCAATTGCAGCATTTGGCTCTGGACCAGCCACAGGAAGAGACCTTATGCCATTGGCCCACAACTCTGCACAACAAGAGCAATGCAAATATCAATGTTTGAAAGAACAATATAACAATGTTTGAAGCGGCCATTGTGATGGTTACAACAGCAATCACAACATCTAGCACATCAACTGCATTTTGTAACACTGAAGTTTGAATATTAAGAATATCACATTTCAGGATTCATGTTTGTAAGTTAGACCACATAGTTCACATGTGTCATCTAACAACTAGGCTACACTAACCCTCCTCTCAATGGGTTTGGGGCCAGCTATATAAAGTACAAGGCATGCAAAATGATATCAAACGGAGCTTAAAGACAAAAGCCAACAGTCCAATGAGGAGAAGGCATAGGTCATTTGACAGAAACAGGTATTCGGGCCTGGTAAGAGAAAATATGTCTTCTTTTTATTTTATGAATTAAATGTCTCAATCATAAATGGGAAAATACCTATATTTGGTAACCATCGACTCTTAAAATAATCCATAAAGGCACATTGATCAACAAATACTTGCATAAACTCCTCAACTGAATCCATAGTATTTGGCCTTCTTGTGCAATACAAAAGCCAGCCTAAGTGCTTAAACATTTCTCGCTGAACATCAAAGTTGCAGCATGTCTTTAAAAGTCTTCTTATCCAAGAACGCCGAGCACGCCAGATGCATAATAAGACCCGGCATTGGAAAGCCTCTCTGCAAATAAAGAAACAATTGCAGCAAAAATTCAATTCAATTTATAAACAAAACTCTATGACTAAACTGCATAGCCACACTAATATTATTACCTTATTATAGAAATTTCAAAGGAAGGATCATCCACTAAAAAGGCATCGAGTCTCCATCTTGGATCCTTGGTTTGGATTCTTTCAGCCAGTAGCCCAATCCATTTATGGATATCTTGACTGACGAAAGACGAGGTAATGACCCAAGCAACTGGTATTGCATCCCGTGATGCGTTGAAAACAAGTAATGTACACAAGGGATACTGTTAAGAGAGGAAAAAAACAATAAGGATACAAAATCATAATTGTTTTGTTTAATTCTTGAAGACAAAAAAAATAAGGGGAAAAAAATTTGGAATATCAAATGCACGTAACTAGAAGAAGCAACCACGATACCTTAAGTTTCTTTAAGCCAAATGTTGAATGGAAAGCTATGTAACCATTATGTCCATATTGGACCAACTGCTGCAGCTGCCAATCTGTCTGCATCCCCAAAACAAATGGTTCTGAACCAGAGCTATCTTGAAAATAGAACACATTCTTGCGATGGCGTTGAACCCACATCCTTATACTGCATTCATCATCTTCATGCAACTCATGAGAAGAATTGCGAATCACCCTTTCCATGTTACGAACATCATTACGACTTAGAAAATCATCACGGTTATGAGGTCCCCCATGCCCCTCGACCATCTCCATGTGATGCTGAACTATACTGTCCAAAGGTAGTCCGACATAAAGCATAGACATCACTTTCTGGCGTTGCTCCTCTGAAATTCGTGGAGCATACATGGCTCTCGTTCCCATAGCATCCTGATCATGTATACCATGACAAGGCGATCCTGATTTGTCTACATGATTTCTCTGATTATAGATGATGAGAGCTAGAAGTGGCCGGGTATATAAGCGTTTTACAGTAAAATGACAGATGCAGCCCCTCATCATGTGACGCCTCCCAGGCCTGCTTCCCTTTCCGGATGCAGGCTTTGTACTAGAACCATCCAACACACCAGATTCATTTTCTCGGTAATCCTCAGGACCATAAGAACACCAGTATCTGATGAATAACCATATACAAAATTATGTCTCTCAAATTTAAGTTGAAAATCATTTGAATGCATTTAATTTAATTGTCTATGGAGCACATTACAGTTACCTATATTTGCAAGTTTAATTTAATAGTTATATTCATGAATATTAATAAACTCTAAGTTATGATTAATGAGCTTAAATGTGAAATGAATTCCTAATTTCCAAGCATCGTACAAGGTGTGCAGAAACTACTGAATCAAGCAGTGAAACTCAGTCGAAGGTTAAAAAGGTCAAAAGGAGGTATTTAAGACCAGAACTCCATGAACCCCAACAAACACAGAAAAGAAAGGAAGGCCTAGTGGACTCTGAAGAGCAAAGACAACACACAGTGTATACTCAAGATAGCCATCAACCCTTGGCTTGCTGATGCTGCCCTCAGGTCTCCTCCTTCTTGACTCAATGCGGAAGCTAGCAGGGCATTCTGCATTTGAAGATTCTCCTTTCACAAAATCACCCACTCTAGCAAATGGGATTAGGGCAATATTATCGCCACCTTGGCGACCGCCTTCTACTTTTACCCATTTGATATGAGCCGCAGAAAACTCTGCACATGGAGGATCTTGTACTGGAAGGTTAAGAATGTCCTCCATTCTTGGAATCTGTGATCACATAAAACCAAATCAAACCTCTTCTAATTTTTGTAGCAGAAAAATCCAAGCTAAGATTTTAGAATAATTGGTCTATGCTAATCTCATGCTGCCTTTTCTGCCTTAAAAAATCAAATAAGGTTTCACTTACCATTACATAACACCAAGTTACCAACTTAAACAAGCAAAATGCAAAGTTACTTGAGATTACAAAATAAAATGGTTGGAATTTTAAGATGACAGCACAGTAGGAACTTCAAAGATTGCTCAGGTAAAAGCAATTGAATAAAATTTACCTTGTGTTCATGGCCCTTCATGCTTTTCCTTCTCCACTAGCTCAAAACGTGTAAATTCTGAAACTTTTATACTGCAAATGAGTTATCAAGTTAAGATTTACATAAAAACTAGAATAATAATCAACAAAAAATTCCAGAGATGGAAAGAGGAAAACCAAGGAGCAGCTGAGAAAAATGCAAAAAGATCAGCACAAAGAAAATCCATGTGAAAAAAAAAAAAAAAAAAAAATAAGTAAAAGAAATAAGTAAAGCTAAGGAAAACAGATAGTAAGATTGAGGAGGGATATCTACCTCTAGAGGCTGCCATTTGAATGGAAAGCCATGGAAGAGTGATTTGAGGTCTTCGAAGTTTCAGTGGAGCGTTGGGAGTTTTTGCCTTCTGGTGATCACTGTGTATCCGACAAAGCTATTAATTTACCAAAATGACCTCAGTTCTTCTGTCGTTCTTTTCTTTTTGGGTTCCCAAAATGGGTCCAACCCAAACAATATGCTTGGATCAGATGTATGTTTGGGCCAGATCAAAAAATATGGGCCCATCTCATATGGAAATGTTAGTCCAGCCCAACCGAGCCTCACATTCAAAAGTTGGCTCCTACTTATAATATTTCCTTTTTCGGTTTTAAAAGAAGGGGACGGTGCTTAGGGCAATCTCCTACACGCACCAATAGACTTCCAATTGTTGGTGTAAATGAATTTCATAACAGTACATACATGCATCAACGGTTGAAAGTCACTCACACGTTGGTTAGTTATTGTCCTTAGCATTCCTTAAAGATAAAAGAAAGGTCAATACAGTGAAAAGTCTTATAATTATACTTGTGGTAGCGTTATTATCATTCATGTCTCTACAACGAGAGTTTGATTCTCTTTCTTCTCGTCTTTGAAATAAAATAAAAAATAAAAATGAAGGACCTGCATGAATGGTTGTCAGCAGCTCTACACCTTGTACGGCTTCCACGGCTCTAAAAAGTTTGCATTACTTCACAACTTTTTTAATCCACCATTTCTTTCCAAGAAGGGATAATGCGTCGTCCAGCAAAACGAAAGTAAATCCAACATTTTTATGTCCAATAAGCATTCCATCCAATTAATCCAACACCAATAATTCCACCCATAATCCTATTTGCTAGGAAGACCTTTTAATTAGCACTCAATTAGGTGTGATAGTGAGGGTAGATTCAAAACACCAAAATTAACAAATGTTCTTGTTGTGTTTGTCTCGACACACGTTGAAACTTTTTGTGTGAAATGAGTCAAATAACGTGATAAGATAGGAGAAATAAAAAAAATATACTTGATTGTATGTGGGTCATTGGGTATGATACATGCGGTAATCTAAACTACTTTCAATTATTACAATCCAAAATAAAAGAAATTCGAATTGCTCTGTCTAAATGTTATAACTTATAACCCGCATATGCAGCCTATTGCATTTTCATCAATAGAATGAGATGTACCCTAAATTGCATTTTCGTCATTGATCTCCAAAAATAAGGCCCACTAAATTTAAAAATTGTATATTTAAATAAAGAAAATATTCACTACCACATAAATCATGTTAGGCTTCTTATTATTTTAAACCTCTAATCCCCAATCAGAGAAGCGTGTTTAGACTGCTTGACATCATACAAATGTGTGTAGACGTTTTTTTCACACTTCAATATCTTTCAATTTTTATTGTACTTCAGGTTCTTTTCTTTTCTTTCATTAGTTTTTTAATTAGGTTATGCACGTACAACTATTCTACTTGAAGTTGATTAAAGCAATCATCACTGTCATTAGGGGTTTTTTTTATTGCATTATTTAAATACAATTAATAATCAACTTGGCTCATCCTACTAGAACTTGATAGAAGAAATCATCGTTAATTATAAGATTAGCCCAAGTACAACTTCATTATCTTTTTTTTATTTCACAAAGCAACTAACAGAATTTAGACACGCAGAGGCACGCAGGCCCAAACATATCCAAGTAATTTATAAAATATTGTAGAAGTAAAAGAATATTTTAAACAAAAAAGGAACGTGTACAATGCATCACACGAATGCTCTCTGCCCGGATAAAGACTTTACGCTAGCTGTTTGTTCCAACATGATCATTTTGAAAAGGAAAAATAAAAATAAAAATGATGAAATAGATGTCAACCAAAAAGTCTAACCAATTACTGATATGCTGGTGTAGGTTGTTCTTTTGGGGCTATCACCACCATCACCGTCTCCGTGGTCTATATAATTTAAGTTGTCTCAATAACATTTTGCACTTTGTTTAAGAATTTTATACAAAAATAAGTTAATAAAAGTGTTGGTCAAATAAATATCGTTATACTTTTAGATCTAGTTATGTAGACGAGTATTTGTTATACCTATCGTTATATCTATAAATTCATTGAACTAGACCTCGTTGAAACCGATTGTTGTTAGATATGTTTAAGTTTGCCAAACATGAGATATGACAGTCGTCGTATGTCTTTAAAATATATGTCTACAAACCTTTACTTATGTAAGAGATGGTTCTTAACAATTCAAGCTTTTTAGTGTGGCCTTCTGTCAAATAAGCATCGTATGACTGGAATCTTATTTGCTACTTTATGAAGAGGTCGTGCACTATGATTGGTATGCTGTATACAAGTCAACCAGCCTTATTCTCTTTTATCTCTGATGTCATGCTTTTCAAAATGTGATCATCTCGATGCCCTAATTAATACAGTTGCTTTTTGCTAACTTTGGAGTTTGGTTCTGTTCCCAGATCTTGGATTTTCGCATTTAGAATGTTAAGTGGTGCTTAATCTCAACTTTTACCCTGATTTGTCCCAAATTGACGAGTTTGGATTGACAATTTGGCAAGTGGTGCTTCTGTGGCAAAACAACAGAACGAGGCCTCACAGTGCCCCCAGCATCCGCAGCAAGGATATATTCAAGGAAGTCAGGAACCTCATCATAGACATGGAGACCAGGGCCAAGATTATAACTTCGGGTAGCCAAAGCATTAGCAGCTACTACAACCCACTCATAGACTTTTGACTTTGGGAAAAGGATGCTAATTATAAGGCTGTCGTTATCCTATCCTCCATTGCACACAACATCAAGATTTCGATTCTCAAATTGATGAGTATAGTATGATATCATAATTGATGTTCGTTCACATCATTAATTTATCTCATTATATATATTGTTTTATTGGTGACAACAATTCTAATTTATTTTAGTCTTTATTTTGTTTGATCCCACTTGGATCATCCTAAAACATTAATATATATATATCCACCAAGTCTGCAGGTTGGCCTGTTTTTGGCCAAGATATTTGAATTTGCTTTATGAATTTTGATTTTCGTGATTTTTTCTAATTAATTTATCAAAATGATATTTTAAACTACTAAAATTTACGGGGAATGAGATTTAAACTCGGTTAGAAAATAGTAGCCACACGGTAGTGCTAAAATCAGGGTTTTGTCAATGGAGGAATAAAAGAACTCCAAAGAACTAGAAGAACTGGGCTTTAGGCTGAATTGGTTAATGCTTTTTTTAGGTCATTTAGTGGGCTAAGTTGAATTGTGGTGGGGCTAGAAGTTCTTAAGAAAAATTATAATTGGCTGAATTAGTTAAACAAATTAGGTGGTTAAATTTAAAATTTTACATCCAGATGAGTCCGATACTGCTCTAAGTAACTAACTAACTAACTGCTCGAACTCACATATGCAATTTCTATTTTATTTAAAAGCCTAAAATCATAACAAATCACTTTCTACTTGTCACACTAACCAATGAAACCCTATTTCAGATTTCTAATCATGACTTTTATAACATCAAGTTATATGGCATGATTAGTAAATAATGATATTTATTTACGATATTCAGTAATAAATGGTACTAAAAATCAAACTTCTAAATAAAAACTTAAGATTTTTTTTGGGAGTTTCACTTGAAGGTTGAAATTATAAATAAAACACTTTATAAACACACCTAAAACCCATCATTACACACACTCAAAACCCATTTATAAACACACCCAAAAAGTTGACTTTGGGGTTGATTTTGGGTGTGTTTCATGTTTAAATAGCTTGGATTTTTTTATAAATACATGTCTAAAATTGGGTTTATTTATAAATTTGTAATTTTTTTTTTCTTGCTTTTTTGTTCCATGAAAGCCATAGATTGAAAACAATGAAAACCACTTTTTCTTTTCAGTCAGTTTAATTATCGATGAAACCGAAGTGTGAATGATGATTACAGTCGTGAGACAAAAAGCTTGAGAATAACTATAAAAAGAAAAAATAAAAAAGAGAGAAAACTATTTTTCTCAATTTTGTTTTTTATTTTCCAAATCCCACGCATATTTTCCATTGATGTTAATGTTCCAAGGTCCAATTACATTTTCAGGTGAAAAAACTATGGTTCTCACATGAGAAACACTTGTGTGAAACGAAGATAACACTGTTTTACTATCTCCAGTTAATCACGATATGTCACCCATGATAACTTTTCCACATGACAGTCTATGATTGGCCGGGAATAGCAAAACATCGTTATTCCCGTTTCACACAAGTTTTTCTGCCTCAACAGATGACAAAATCAATGCCAAGTCTAACAGAGATTATGTGGGCCACAATCATGACACTTGGTGTGTACAGAAGAAGAGTGTAAGTTGCTTTCGTGCTTAATTTATATATACATATATATATATATATATATATACCTATATATGTTCTTTCTACTTGGTAAGCTACCTGGATTTAGCTTTTTTATTTATATAAATTATATTATTACATTTATAATTCAGCCAAAAAAGTCACTAGCCACAAAGGGCTAATACAAACTAGCCACAAAAGAGCCATTACAATAATAGAACTGTCTAACATCAAAATTAAGATAATTTGGTTCGCCTCCACTAACGATCACGCAGGATCAAAGAAACTCTGGCATAGACATCCCAACTAAGATTGCAAACTTAGAATAAAAAAAAAGAAAAGATAAAGCTTGAAAAAACAAAGCCATAACAATACAAATAAAACTCTCACAAAGGTGAAGTGAAAAGCTCTCACAAAAGAGCGGTGAAAAGCTATCACAGAAGGATATGTGAAAACTACACAGAGAACCCAAAGAGTCTCTGCAACTTATTACAAACATAAAGAAATCGTAAAAAGGATGGTGGTGGAGATCCGACGCCAAAACGCAAGTGGATTTAACTTTTATTTTTATGAGTTTTTTTTTTCTTCAACTTAAATTTGATCTTTGTTTGGGCCAAAAATTGACACATCTAGCCCAAGGCTCATCAGAGCAAACAAGGCTGATTTGGGCCTCACAGGCCCAACATAATAGGAAGAAGGAGTCCAAAAGAGGGAACAATCCCACGTGGTAGCCTCTGGGATAAAAAGTCAGCAATGGCAGCCTCTGGGATAAAAAGTCAGCAATGGCAGCCTTTGGGATGAAAAAGTCGAGCAATGGCGGAAGTCAGCAATGGCAACTGCCATAGAAGAAGTGATTGAAGGGTTCGTGACATCAAGAAGAACAAGATTAAAATCCCCTTATATATGTATATTCAGAGATTTTTTCTGTCTTTACAGAGAAGGTAATTCTCCCAAAATAGATAAGCAAGTTACAATCTCAGAGAGGGATAAGCAGGAAAGCGGGAGCTGTCCAGAAAAAGAATCAAACTAACCATCACGGGTAAAATATCACAAGGGGCAATGAAAAGCAGAAGTGATCGCCTATCCGCCAAAATCAAGAAGAAGAGAAAAGGGGAAAATATCTTTGCCGCCCAATAAAAAAACACAATCACCCTACTCCAGAGAAGAAACAGTTTTTCTATAAATACAAGAAGGAGTGAACAGGGTAGAGGACAGTCAAAAAACCAAAAAATCAATCAAAAACAAAAACTCAAAATGATCACTTGATCTCAAAAAACCTTCAAAACACTGAAGCAACCAAAGCTCATTGAGCCAAGACACCAACACAAACAACTCAACCAGAAGCTCACTTGAATTCCAAGTGAAAACCAGCTTTAGATTAGAATTCCCAAGGTTCAGACTTGGCAAAAACCAAGACAGGTAGAGCTTGAGCTTTTCCCAAACATGAAAACCTCAACAAATTTCACAATGCAGTCTCTAGCCCACTGAAGTCCTCGAGAACCACTACCCTTACAAATCAAGAAGCCGCAGATTCGCACTCGAAGCTTCACAAAAGCTTAAAGTACATTGAAGCTTTGCGAATCAACCTTTGATATCGATTTATAGTTGAAGCTTAGCAATCGAGTTGTCAACATTCTCCGGCCGGACATTTCATCCAGCCGAGCAATGTAGCCTCCCATCCAGTAAATGGAGTTCCAATGTATCTTCATCTCTCTAGCATGAGTATTTATTGTTATAGTTTTGTAAAAGGCGATTACGCTTAAAAACGATTTAAATTCCATCGATTACGCTTAAAAGCAGTTTAAATTCCATCAACCATTCTGGCCAGAACAACCTCTTTATACTGAGATAAATTGTTAAAGTCCTCACCCGTCTGAGGCAAGAAAAGAACTTACTTGGGAGATATTCCTCACCCAAATTCACAATCGTTTGTTTGCAGAAATCAGTAACTTGGGGCGCAAGTTATCTATTCCAAACTAAGTATGCTAGAATTTTTATTGCTAGCAGTGGCACGCTCGCACACCAAAGAAAGCTGACTTGTCGACCAGTTTATGGTTCTCAAGGCAGTGGGGAACTTTGCCCTTCCATCACAGGAGTAAACGCAAAACGGGCAAACAATCTTATCATAAGTTTTTTTCCCTAAAAATATTACATATTTGCATTAAATGGTTGAAGATGAGATAGAGTTTTAATATGCTCTCTAGCCTCTTGTACTGAGATAAAACTCTCTTCGTTTGGAAAATATAAAAAAAAAGATAAAAAAAATTGAACTGTAATATTTTTCATTACGATATAAATAAAAAGAAAAGAAACCTATATTCTAGTAAAATCTAGAAAATAAATTTGAATTACCCTTCAAAACATACATTATTTTTCTATTATGATAATCACCCTCTATAAATTTATCGAGCTAACTCATGCATTTGGTTGGTAGAAAAAGGAATGATTTCCCATGTTTGGTAAGTCCAAATTTGAGAAATGATTTCATGGCTCATGAGAAAATATGGGGGGAAATGAAACCCTCCATCTACCTTATGTTTCATTTTCCATTCGCATGGGGCATTTTTGAAGAGATATAACTTCATCTCCATGGTTTATATATTAGTTTCTTTTAAATATAATTTTTTTTGTCTTCGAATATATATATATATATATTTTAAAATTTTAGTTATATATATAATGAGCTTCGGTTGAGGGATCCCTCAAATAAGTTTATTTGAGGGACACCCTAGTAGAGCCCTCCATACATTATACTTCATTAATCCAAACTGTCTATTTTATAGATATTCATTCGAAGATCATCTATGCAAAAAATAACTTAAATCCGATATCATTTGACTACTCAATTAAATTATTGAAATTTTAGTATTTTCTTGAATCATTCTGTTTATTAATTTTGTAGGACACAATTAGATGTTTAAAGGGTTTCTGATTTGTCTAATTTTTTGTAAGAATAATTTATGAATAAAAACTTAAAAAATGGATGGTTTAAATTATTAATTTTTTATTTATTTATAAAGTAGCTCAAAGAGTATCTCTCAAATAAAATTATTTGAACCATTTCTCAATAGAAATGAACAATACATATATTTTATTCATTGTAGGATCCAACACGCTTAAAGAGGAGTGGCACTGGCAACGATGTTAACAACATAATTCGTTTAATAAGTCACACGCCCATAAGGCCATTTCAGATTGATCTACCAAACCGCATTCACATATGGAGTCCCAAAACGGCCAAATCCCTCCAACCCAAAACCCTCCTCCTCATCAACCTTTTCCTCAGTCTCAGTCATCAGCACCACCACCCAGTTTCTCAGCCAAAGTTGTCAGCCAAGTAAAATCCAATCTGATTTTCAAGTCCAAATGGGCAGAATTGAATGGGGCAGTAGGTGATTTGGGCACATACATACCAATTGTTGTGGCCTTGACACTCTCCAGGGACTTGAATTTGGGCACAACATTGATTTTCACTGGGGTCTACAACATTATCACTGGTGCCATCTATGGAGTCCCCATGCCAGTCCAACCCATGAAGGCAATTGCAGCCACTGCTCTGGCCAACCCAGATTTTGGTGTGCCTGAAATCATGGCTGCTGGGATTTTAACTGGAGGCATCTTACTTGTTCTGGGTGTCACAGGGTTGATGAAGTTGGTTTACAAGTTTATCCCTTTATGTGTTGTTAGGGGGATTCAGCTAGCACAAGGCTTGTCATTTGCGTTGACTGCGGTCAAATACATTAAGAAAGTTCAAAACTTGCCCAAGTCCAAGGCTTTGGGGGAGAGGCATTGGTTTGGTTTAGATGGGTTGGTTCTGGCTATTGTTTGTACTTGTTTTATAGTGCTTGTTAATGGTGCAGGTGAGGAATATCATCAGAGAAGTGAGGGGGAGGCTGATGCTGATGTGGGTTCTAATAATGATGTGGAAGGGAGGCCTAGCGAAAAGGCAAGGTGGAGGAAAATCATAGCCTCACTTCCTTCAGCTTTTCTGATTTTTGTGTTGGGTGTGATTTTGGCCTTTATAAGAAAACCAAAGATTGTGCATGAAATTAAATTTGGACCCTCTCCCATGGAAGTGGTGAAGATTTCTAGGCATGCATGGAAAGAAGGGTTCATCAAAGGGGCAATTCCTCAGCTACCTTTGTCTATATTGAATTCAGTGGTAGCTGTGTGCAAACTGTCCAATGATCTTTTTCCTGAGAGGGATTTCTCAGCCACATCAATTTCAGTGACAGTTGGGTTGATGAATGTGGTGGGGAGTTGGTTTGGGGCCATGCCAAGTTGCCATGGAGCTGGTGGGCTAGCAGGGCAGTACAAGTTTGGGGGTAGGAGTGGTGGGTGTGTGGCTCTTCTAGGCACAGCCAAATTGGTGCTGGGTTTGGTCTTAGGGACCTCCTTGGTGACCATTTTGAACCAGTTTCCTGTTGGAGTCTTGGGGGTTCTGCTTTTGTTTGCTGGGATTGAACTAGCCATGTGTGCCAGGGACATGAACACGAAGGGGGAGTCTTTTGTGATGCTTATTTGCACTGCAGTCTCACTAGTGGGATCAAGTGCAGCACTTGGCTTTGTGGTTGGGATGGTTGTGTATTTGCTTCTGTGTATTAGAAAATTGGGCAGGGACAAGCCTGCTTCTATGATATGGATGCATGGTGGTGTCTAGACTTTTGTATTTGTTTGATGATGTAGCGTACATTTTGAAGTTGGTAATTAAGATGGTGCGTGCATAGTTTGGAATTGATTTGAAAGAGAGTGAGGATTTTGTGGGATTGAGGAATTCTCTGCAGAACAGAAAGAAAAGGTGCTTGCTTTTTAGTTTTTTTACTTGTAACTTTGCCTTTTTGTAATGGTTTTAAATTGGTGTTCTGGGAGAGAGTCAACAAGTGAAAAAATTACTCGCTAGTGAGTTGAATCTCAGTATTTGTTGCCTGCAGCTTTTCCCTCCTTGCTTACATTGTAGATCGCCTACACTGTAATATGTATATATTGACTTACCATGAATAAAGGAAAGCAATTGTGTTCATATTTCTTGAAGCTGTTGTCTATCTTTCTACTGATCATACATATATTGACTTGCTAAAGAGGTACATTCATTGTAAGCTGGGTTTTTGTTTTGTCAGTATGTGTATCTCTCTCATCACGTGACTTGAAAAAGATAGACATATAATTGTATACAACCGTTAACACTTAAAAATTTCCTCCACATAGAAGCTCATGTTTTTGACTGACCTGATCATACACTTGCACTCAGATTCACCATTATAAATTGATGTCCACATTCATGCAATTGTACTTTTTGATGCAGAGGCGGAAAGAATCATAAGCTGCAGTAATTACCAACTTCTAGCACTGTTATTTAGTTTATGAATACTTCTACTGAATGAACAAGTCTACAAGTCTTGTTGGTTTCTCCAACTGCGCCTCCACGACAGCTGGCGGAGCTAGAATTGTAAAGTTGGGGGGGCCGAAATAGAAAATATAAGTATATAAAACACCTAAATATTCAATACTTACATGTTTAGAGCTAAATATTTCTAATTAAGTCATATCTAATTTCTTTTAAGTAAATTTAGGTTTTAGCCATAAAAATTTCACTTTTGGAAAAAACCAAAGCTTTTTTTAAAAGGACAGAAAAACCTCTCAACTTTCAAATCAAAGACATGCAAGTGTAAATGATTTCTTAGGAAATTCAAAACTAAATAAGGGCAAATTTGTCCATTTTGGCTTCTTTTACAAAATTTCTCTCTCCTTTGGGTTTTTCCAAAGTCTCCCTTTGTTTTAGAGGACATTTTAACTTAAATTCTAAGTTGTTTATTATAAATTCTATATATTATATATAATATAATAGAGAAGTGATAAAAATATGGGGGGCAGGGCCACTCCAGGTCTAGGAGTGGCTCGCCACTGGCTGCAAAGATATGAATGAATATAGAAAAGATAAGAGCCCATTTGCGCCTAAGCATATTCTTCATTAATTGTGCCGCTAATCTGCATCAAAGATAAGATAACCAACCCATTTTCCATGATTTTATTCCCCTTAGTTGAAATTCAAGATTTTGAATGGTTAACCTTCCACCTGGGTAAAAAGTTAAAAAGGCAAAAAGAGAAAACAGAGGAAGACTATGAATAAACAAATTCAAGTACATAGAATAATTTAGTAATGTTGCTGACTGACGTGTAAACCTAATTATGAGCCATTTATCATCTCAGAAGTCAATTTCTGCATAAAAAACTTTATATTAAAAAGCTTATATCAATTTTCACAGGTGTGGGCTATATATATATATATATTTTTTCCGTCTATTATGTGTGAGCGACTAACTGACTTTGTTTTGAGAGTTGTTAGTGTAGAGCGGGCTAATTTTCGCAAATTAGAGGCTCGGGAATGCGTATGAAAAAGCCACAAACTCCTTAGTTGCAATCTGGATTTATCTTCAGAGTGACTTGGAACTATCACAACAACACCATTAGCTATAACAAGCATTATGATCGGAGAGAGGTTCTTGAGTAGCTCATGTTGACAGGCCATCTGATTGGAATTAGTGCGTTGGTAGAGAGGCTTTTACTACAACAGAATGATAAGATACCTCCTCCTTTAAATAAAGAGGATGCCCTGCTTATATGCACAAGGCTTTGAATAAATTCTGCTGCTGTTCATAGGGACCATACATATACGCTTCAGTAATTTTGTTGACATTCCTATATTCCTAGGGGCCCTAAGAAGCAATAATTTGTGAATGCAAGAATGGTGCATTTTTGTCCATTCATGACATCTTAAGGCAATAATAACCCATTCGTCATTCCAGAAGCCAGTCTATGCATCTACCATGCCTAAATGCAAGCCAGAGGGGTCAAAAGGAAATCTATATCTATAAACTATAAACTAGTGCAACTAGGAGGGTCCTTCTTTCTAATTTATTTTTTATTAAATCGTATAGCCGTTATTTTGTTTTTAAAGGAATAGTATCGCTGGCGGCTATACTATGATTTTTAAAATTTGTTTTAAAGAAATAGTATTTTTTTTAAAACAGAAATAGTATTTTTAAAACAGAAATAGTACAGCGCACGGCTATACTCTTTTTTAATTTTTAAAAGAAATAGTATAGCCCCTTTTGTCCTAATTTTTAATAAGCAAACATACAATACTAGTCTTGAATATGTACGTACGTATTTTTCATACATAATACACTTATTTTTCTCAAAATTTTCAATAATATACAAAAAAATTCACGTAATATACACATAATTCTCACATATTATTGAATACAAATAATATACATTAAAATATTTTATATTCATACAGCCGCGCGGATATACGAAATCAATATCTATAAAGTATAAACTAGTGCAACTAGGAGGGTCTTTCTTTCTTAGTAAAATAGACTAGCCGTGCGGCTGTACTATTTTTATTTTTAAAAGAATAGTACAACCGACGGCTATACTCTGATTTTTTCAAATTTGTTTTAAAGAAATAGTATAGCCGATCGGCTATACCCGGTATTTTTTTTCAAAATAAATATCACCGCTGCACGGCGATACCTTTTTATTTTGAAAAGAAATAGTATAGCCGCCCGGCGATGCCCGGTTTTATCCTAATTTTTTAATAAGCAAACGTACAACACTCGTCTTGAACATGTACAAACGTATTTTTCCTTAACAATTTTGTTTTTCAAACTGTCATATGAAATATGACTGGTGGTGTCATGGTGATATTGTGGGATTCATGTAAAATTATAAGAAAGTTGAAAAAAAGAAGAAGCGAGGGTTTGGATAATACCTTTTTTTTTTTTTTTACTGTATAGACGTAGATTTTTCTCTGCCAAGTGAGATGGTTGGGCATCTAAATTCATTTTGAGATGCGGATGAGTTGGGGAGATCCAATCCACATCTAAATTATTTTTCTATATTTATAAATCGCTTTTCAGTTGGGTTGTCTGGCCAGGCAGGGTACACTAGGTACTTAATCCCCTAGAACATGAGCAGTTAGCTCAGCTTAACGTTCCACTTTTTAATTTGAAAAATAAGGAAAAGAATGAGAGAGAGAGAGAGAGAGAGAGAGAGAGAGAGAGAGAGAGCAAGATTGTTTACAAATTATGTCCATTCATGACGGTCTTAAGGCAATAATAACCTATTCGTCATTCCAGAAGCCAGTCTATGCATCTACCATGCCTCAATGCAAGCCAGAGGGTCAAAAGGAAAACGCTGCTTCCATCATTTTGGAAGTAGAATGGCCACTTCAGAAATTGAGAAATTATTGGCTCGTTCTCTGACAGCTTTGTAAAAACTCAAATTCGGGTAAAGCAAAACGAAGAGGCTCCTAACCTCATCCAAAAAGTGCATCATAAACAATATAATGGCATAAGAGGCATTTTTTATTTCCAAATACACAAGATTCAGCTCCAGTTGAGTAAAATATGATAGCAGCCTCATGCAAAATTAGAGAATCTTGGTCACAAAGGAACTATATATTAATAATATACAAATTAGTACAGCCATGGAAGAACAAATTTGCTCATGGTAGCAAGATATTTACAAATCTTGAGAAAATGGCTTGGACCCCAATGAAACTGTAGGATGTGTACAAAGTAGCATCTATATTTACTCATTACACTTGATATTTAACCAGAAAGGATGCAGATCTTCCTCCTGAAAATGCTTGAAGGCCAAAAGAATTTTTAAACTTAATGGAAGAAATAATCTTTCATCTATCCAAATGGGTTTCCTCTCATTGAAGAAAATGTTTCTGAGTTGCTGGGTGCTGGGTATCTGATACTTGGTTGCTGAAATGGTTGCTGAGTTGTGCTTAAGGCGCCAAACACAGCTTCGTCCCTGCCAAAGCCACCGACTCCTTGTGGTCTGCAATGAGGATAGTGGCCGAAAAATTAAGAAATTATATTCATTTGTCAGCTGAAATGGCTCGTAGCATGCGATGCGATACAAAAAACGATAACCAAGAACAAATCATTTACCTCATGTAATTATTATGCAATTGCTGCCCCATGTAGGCACCTGAGATGATTATATTATTAGACATAAACGAAACAAGAAGCCAAGAAAAGTTGACAAGAAACAAAAGATAACGAAATGAATTTACTAGGAGAGAATGCAGTTGCAAAGGAAGGCGAATGTGATGGCATCATGGATTCATTAGTTGGAGATTGAGGTGCCTTCAACTGCGAAAAATGAGTAGGAAGGCTGGAAGCATGCATCAAGCCTGGAGTTGCTGACACATGATGCAGAGCTCCTTGCAATGGTGCCATGGAAGGAAACTACAACAAAAATAATACTTGGAAGGTTCAAAATAAAATTCTTAGCTATGATTTGAATTTTTATTTATTGAGCAGAAAAAGAATGCTCTTAAACATAAAAATAAAAAAGTCAACTACGAGTATGAATTTAAATAACTTCGCAAAATTGAGAAAGAATAAGATGTCAGTTTGAATGTTGTGCATACATGTGTGGACTGTTCTACACTTTTTTCTTCATTAAGATCAAACGGGTTGGTTGGTTTTGCTGGAGCAGGAAATGCAGGAGCAGGCTGTAAATGAAAATAATATATCAATAATCTGCATACATTAAGAAATCTTAACACAGAACATATTCAGCTTGATTCATTTTTATACATTATATACCGTTGTGTTCGGGTAATACTGCATGCTGTACCCTATTCCAGGAGCTGGAGCAGTATGCCAACCTGAAGCTTGTGCAGGGACTGCTGAGTACCTTGCAGAGAAAAGGTCCTGTAGAGAATTCAATATAAGATAATGACTAAGAAATTTTTTACAGAAAAAGAAATATGAAACAACATAAGACAATTTGATACCACTGGAAGTTCCTTTCTCATACTAGCTCTTGTTTCCGCTGAAAAATATTGGGATCCAGCTCTACTGCCGGTATCTTCAGCTGGCTTTAAAAAAGATTGAGTTGATTTTTCAACAGGAATACTGAGAGATCTTTGTATGTTTGGTGCCAGTGGTATAGTCCTTGACTGAAAATGTGTACATTAAGCAACAAAGGAAGAAAAAACCATAAACTACATAAGACATAAGAGAAAGCAGTATATTTACATTGAAGAATTTTCAGAATAATTCATAATCAGTGATTGCTAAACTGAATTTTCAATATTTAATAAGGAGGAAACGATATTTAGCTTACCTCACCATTTGAAACTCGAACCGGAGTATTGATATGTTGTGAACCGCTATCTGCAGTGAAGGATAGCTGCATGCTTGGTGGCTGCTGCCTATTATTAACTTTTAGAGTGGTATCACCCCCACTAGGAGGAGGTAGAGCTAGCAAGGGACCTACATTAGCAGGTTCTGGTACAGCAGTACTAGTTGATGTAGATGTAGAAGCAGTTAGAGCATCAAGTAATGTTGGCATCTGCTCTACAGGTGCAGCTGGGGCAGCACCGCCTGCAGGCATGTTGCTTATACACAAAGTTGAGGGTGCAACGTCATTGCGTGGTGTCTCAGATGCATTAGTCGCAGGTACAGATGAGGGAGCTGACAATTCAAGTAACAAAGACTCCAAAGGGTCTGGATTTGGAACCTGAGGTGCCTTCTCCTTTGAAGATGAATCAAATGAGGCCCAGTTGTTATCATTATTAGGTGGAGGTGTTTGCTGTGATTGTGAATTTGCTGCGGCATGTGGGGGGTCGGAATCAGTATTGAAATCAATCAAGCTTACTGTTTTGTTTTCCGTCGCATTCCCATCCTGGCCATTGGCAGATTTGATTTTCTACAGAGGAAACCACAAACTATAAGTGCATATCTTTGTTGAAAACTGCCTATAAAAAAAGTAGTCTTCCAAACCAACAGAGCCTATGAACATACATAAAGAAAAACACCTATTCCAATCAAATATCCATCATAATGTAGCAGCAACTGACCTGATTATGAGCAGAACCATCAGCATTCTTCTGATTTTCTGTAGAAACTTCACCAATCTGTAGAGGAGGCACATTCTGCGCTAGTTTCTCTTCAGTGGGGCGTGCAACAAAGGAACGAGACCTCTCCATGTTCTTCTTATTTTCAGTTGCCCTGCTTTGGACCTTGAATTCTCCACTTGAGGATCCATTGCGTCTGGTTTTTTCTTCCCGAATCCTGTTATCAACAATCTCAAAACGCAGAGGATTTCTCTTGACGCCACCACTTCTTACATTTTCTTGAGAATATCGAGGACTTCTTCTTTCATCATAGTAATATCTTAAACTTCTGTCGGTACCTCTTTCACCTGGACTTATTCCTTGACTATAACTCCGTTCATGCATGTCGTCATCATGGAAGCTCCTAGATCCACCATGACATGAACCTACCTTCCTGCCTTCATCAGACTCCTCATTGCTCTGTATAAAATGAACAAGAATCTTTAACTGGGGGCAATCAACAGAACTTACAAACAATCCATCATCACAAAACCAAAATGAGGTCTATGTTTGTAGTGCTTGCTGCTGCTGATAAAGCGTGCAGATCAGGAATGGCCAAGCTCTCTGCAGACTAAAGTAGTAAAATATGAAATAAAATATTGTATGTGCAACCATTAATATATAGCTCACCAATCGCAGCCTTGAGAGCTTGTTCACACTTCTCTCACCAATGTAAACACTCCTCTCACCAGTGTATTTTCTATCCACGTAGACATGCTTGATAAAATCCCTGAGTCTATGAAGATTACTGGAGGAAAGTATGTGAATTAGAAAACATCTGGTATGAATTAATTAACCCATATTCATAGAAGACAAATACGCTTAATCACCTGCCATCAGGGTAAGCATGGTACTGAGGATCCCATTCTTTAAAATAAATTTGTCTTGCTCGCTGTAAATGAAAATTTTAGTAAGAGCCTGGACAGAACATATACATACAGAAAGACCAATGAGTATGCACGCTCACCTCATTTCCCCCTGCCTGCAGAGCACTAACTTCTTCTGCATTAAATTTAGCCATCGACACTGATTTCACTCGGTGAGTGAACTCCCGACTGAAGAATACGAAAAATCTTAATAGGTCAGCACTTGTAAAACACAATATCAAAATGATGCCATGCAGAATTTATGCACATCACAACAAGAATAAAGAAAACTACAGAAAAGAAGGGTATCACGGAGAGTTAGTGAGTCTAAACCAGATATGAATACTTACTGTACTCCACTACAATTTGTACACACAAATGTCAAGAAGGTTGTGCAAACATATTGTGGTCCCTGCACAAAGAATACTGTTGAACATTTGCTTGTAAGAGAAAACGTATGAAACTGCGCTTTCCACCAAAATATAATTAAATTTTTCACAAAAACATATATATTTCTTAAGTATCTTCTCGTATATCTTTCGAAGCACCATGCGTCTTGCATGCAATAAGAAATCTAACACATAATTAACCATGCATTTACAGAGTTCAAATGTTAATTTGCAGAAAATAACAAATTGAGGGTTTTGCTGCTTTCCCTGATATAATGCTGCAGATGAAGAACCGTTGTTGATGCTTTTAATTTCACTTGTATAGGACCATATAACAATGAAGGACACACACCAAAGAGATAAGAAAATATGTAAAGAAGATGTCATACCAGACTATTGCAATTGATGCATCTTTTATTCTGAGGATGTTTCAAAAGACTGCGAATTGTTCTTTCGATTTTCTCATCTTCCTTCAACCGATTACCCATTTCTCAGAAAATTATGTAACCTGAACAAAAAAGAAGGGATAAATAATTATTCCCACACAAAAAAAAAAGGTCATCTTCACTTTCTTCTCCAAAATTTCTCACCATTCAAAGGGAAAATTACAGGAGGAAAACCAACCTGATTATATAACCAGTGCAGATTATATCGATTTCCACATGCAGAAAAATCTGGCACCTCCTTCCATCCAAAAAATAGAAAATGTCATCTTCCATAAATAATTCAAACATCATCAATAAAATGACTGGAAATGCATATTTTCTCTTTCTTCTTCAGAAAAAGCTTGAGAATAATCCTTCAACTATATAAATGCAATGTTTTACATGAATATGAATGTTCCCTGTCCTTTACTTTTCCCACATTTTCTCAGTAACCAAACAGACGGAAATGAAATAAAACCACTTGTTATCCATATCCGATCAAAATGAAGGAAAAGAGGACGACATTTACTCTACTTTGCTCAATTTTCTGAGCAAACAAACAGAAAATTGCAGGGGGAAACCAACCTGATTATATAACCAGTGTAGTTTTTGTATGATCTATGCCTGCATCATCCACCAGCGTGCAGAAGAAACCCCAGGAATTGGCAACCGAGAGAGGAAGTAAAGATAATAAGCGTCGCAGAGAACCGACGGCTTAGAGTCGGACATTTGTGCAACGAAGTCGGTTAGAGAGAGAGGAGATAAAGAGGTCAAAAGGAGGGAGTGAAAGTTGCCGATTCGAACGGTTAAATTTACCGCTAAATAATAGTAGCCGTTGAATCTACGCTGATTCTTTTTTTTAGTAACAAAAACAACCGCCACTTCCTAATTAAACCATTAGTCGCTCGCTAATTATCAATTTTGAATAAATAAATAAATAAATAGCAGATATGATAGGATGCCAGCGGGCCAAATGTAGATCTAGCCTTGAGGGTATTATTTTGAGATGTGATGATGCATTAAAGAATGATGTCATACCAGTTTAGCAGTAAATTGAATAACAGACTTGTTTTAGGTATTGCTCTTTCGAGAGTATATTATTTCCCTATATTATTATTATTGATGATATTAGTGATGGCAGTAGAGGGAATAAGTTGTATAATTTTCTTCGGTTTCCTTTCCGTTTCTATTTTTCTTCTAGGGATTGTGGGCGCTAGGGGCTATGCGGGTCCTTTTTTTGATTTATTTACTAACTATGAAAGACTGTGAGAGGTTAAGATTATTTCTTACTTGTTGTAACAAAAATGCACATAATTCTCACATATTATTGAATACAAATAATATATATTAAAATATTGTATAGTGATTGAACTTTTAAGTTGTAATTTGCAAAATTTTGGAGAATATAAAAAGTACATATTGTATTCGTATAGCTACGCGGCTATACGAAATCAATATCTATAAAGTATAAACTAATGCAACTAGGAGGGTCCTTCTTTCTTAATTTTTTTTATTAAATCGGGTATAGCCTTACGGCTATACTATGCGTTTTATTTTATTCTTTGAAAAAATATATTATAGCCGATTGGCTAGACTCTGGGTTTTTTTAAAAAGAAATCGTACATCCGCACGGCTATACTCTATTTTAAAGATATAGTATAGCCGTTCGGCTAAACTCTGTGTTTTAAAGAAATAGTACAGCCGACCGGCTATACTCTGTTTTTAATTTTGAAAAGAAATGTTATAGCCGTGCGGCTATACTCGGTTTTGTCCTAATTTTTTAATAAGCAAACATACAATACTCGTTTTGAACATGTACATATGTATTTTTCATATATAATACACTTATTTTTCTCAAAATTTTCAATAATACAAAATCAATATCTATAAAGTACAAACTAATGCAACTAGGAGGCTCGTTTTTAAAATTTTAAAAAAAAATTTAATAGTATATAGCCTTGCGGATATACTAAGCCTTTTTTTATTAAAAAAAAAAAGAAATCGTATAGCCGCCCGGCTATACAGTAATTTTTAATTGTTTTAAAGAGATAGAATAGCCGTATTAAAGAAACAGTACAGCCGCACGGCTATACGCTCTGTCTTCTTAATTTTTAATTTGGTTGTTCTCTATGGCGAATTTTTTTTAACAGAAACATTGGAAATTAAATTCAATGATGAATGAAAATATACCCCTACAAATCATATTCGTTAAGAATGAGACCTCTCATATGCGAAAGTCCGTATCGCAACCGTCCAAATCAACTGTGTATGACCATTTTTGTTTTTGTTCAGAAAGAGCTAGAGAGAAGGGATGAGGCAAAGAAGATGGATGGGAAGGAAGGAAGAAGAAGATGGATGGGCATGGGCGGAGGGTTTGCCATGGCAACTTTAGGTCAAGAAGATGGATGGGCAGATATAAAACTTTCGGAAGGGCAAACCCTTTACATGAGAGAGATCACTTGTAATTTATTCGTGATACGTATGTGGAAATGTATGCATGCGCATGCGCTCATGCACTGTGATTATGAAAAAGCCTCGAGACAACGATTGAAGAGAATGCTTCTGTTGCCAGCCAAATTTATACCAGCACAATTGCCAAAAGATAGCTTTCTTTGTTTCGATAAATCTATTTTGGCTGGTGTATGGAATTAATTTTTTGGGGAATTATCTGAAATAACCAACTTCAACAAGTCAAAATTTATTTGACCTTATAAATATACATAATCGGCCCTTTAATCTTGGATTTGTATATAAATATATATGTTCAATTTTTTATTCGAGCCATGATGCGCAAGTCTTTTCACATGCAAGAAGAGTTAGATTGTAAAGTTTTACAAACTGGGGTAAAAAAAAATTTCATGACTCCTCATTTCAGACATTTCCCTAATAGTCTTGGTGAAGAAAATGTGTTTACAATTGGTTTCCAAACGGTGTAATTCATGAGTCTGTTGAACCAGGATGTCGCGTACTATCACTAATATGGAGTAAAGCAAGCTGAGTGTTCAACAGCAAAAGGCAATCATTCCTTTTTCTTTTTTCTTTTTTCTTTTTTTTTTTCCCAAGTGGAGTGTTATTTGGGCAAACTGCTCCTTTTAATAACGAACACTTAAACACTGAGAGGGGGGTTAAGGGGGACAAAGAACAAAGAACAAGGAAAAAGATCTGTACAATGAGATTGGCAACCAAAAATTTCATATACCCCTCCCCCTCTCCCTCCCTAACCTGCAGGATCAGTACAAAGATTGCACCGATTTGAACCGAGTAGACAGACCTCGAGCTGGTAAAAAAAAAAATTTCTCGCTAGTAGAAGAATCAGGGGCGTTGCTGGTGTCGTTGGAGCAATGATTTTCTTCCCCACTCTTACTGCTCATGGCTCTCATGTTAGAATTTCTCTATCGTATCTGCGTAAAAAAGACGGAAAAAAAGCCACCACTATCGACAAAGTAGAACCGGACTGACTGATTCCACCAAAAACATTGTTGAGTCTAATAGTAGTTCTCTTTAGACTGCCTGCACAACAGCAAGCTGAGGGATTTGGCGTTTCCATTCTGTCATCTCATGTTTAATTTTGATGTTCTACCCTTCGCTATCAGAGTCCTCGGAAGAACCTTTGATCGCTTCTGCAGTCATGAGAGAAACCACGGCCTTGTGAATTGCTAGATCTGCTCTGTAAAACAATTTCTGAGCTTTCTCTCTTTTGAGCCTAGCAATGTTATGTGCATGCTGAGCGGCACCAGATGCATCACGCAGTCTGAACTCATCGAGATCAGGACCATCCAACAATCCCATGTCATGCCTCTGAGGCCCATCTGTTTGATAATACCGCTGGCTTGACCAATCAGGGAAACCCGTATTCCATCGCTGAACTCCATTTCTGTTTCCTACCACTCTATGACTGTAAGGAGACACCATCTGGGGTTCAACAGGAGATACCGTCCTTCCAAATTTCTTTGACTTGCTTCTGTGAATTCTATGTAGATGATTCCTCTCAAACCCATCATTGCTAATCAAGATGTTAGTTGCATCCCTTGGTGAAAATACCCTAGGTGATGTTTGAGACAATGGGGAATCGTCTAAAGAGTCATAGTTGTGGCCTGGATATACAACTTTTTCATCACCAAAAGCAAAACCATTTGATCTTCTTCCTGAGGGAATAAACAAAACCCAATAAAAAAGATGCTTGCAAAAGAAATTAGTCAAAATTTGTATTTAGGGAAAAGATTTTGATTGAAATACCAAGGGTAAAGAAAATTACCAATAGCATGGAAACCATCCTGATCTCCTAACATGCCACTGCTATGTCCAGAAACTGAAAATCTCTTCTGTGACCGTTGTTTTGATCCCTTGTTGGGAACCTCCAGGCCCCGTGGTTTCAGACAAAAAGCAAACATTGGTGGCTTCTCAACTGACGCACCTTTCTCGTGGCATCCATTGGGGAGGATGGTATTGGTTTTGATCATAGCTTGCTCCCATTCTCTCACTTCTTGTTGATACCTTTCCCATGCAGATGGCTGTAAATAAAAAATAAAAAATTTGTAATGCATTCAAATGAACAAACAAAACGGCAGATGGCTTTTCCACAATGAAAATAAAAATTCAAGGGTGACCAGGAATTAATAGATATAACTATAAGCATCCCACCCCATGAATTACAAGCTACATAAGAAAAAATAACCCTGTCAAGATCCTAAATTTGGGTTCAAAAATTACTGGTTACTACCACAGGGAAAACTGAGTATTCTCAATAAAGAAAATGACTTAAAGCTTTTAAGCAAGAATATGATCTGATGAATGTCAACTTCTCCCTAAACAGGTTCATCTTATTATAATAATGGTGGATATTGTTTACTAAGTTTGGCACAGGAACCAAGCAGGAGTTAAATTGGCTGTGAGAAGTACATTCCCAATCATAGAAGAAAACTTGTAACTAATGCAGAGATGAAATGTAGATGAGTGTCCCATTATTCTAAACTACCTAAAAGGTATAGTTATCACATAAAATAAATAACATTCAGAAAGTACCTGGAGATGTCGGATTAAAGGCATTCCCTTCCTTAGCCTTTTCCCTCGCCAATGTTCGTAAATGGTTTTAATCACATCCATGGGACCAACTACAGCCATGAACTCTTCTATTTCTTCATATGTGAATTGATCACACTGTTGAGCATACGCAACCTTCTCAAACATGTCCATTGTCTTTTCAAACATCTCTTCGTCGATCTCTATAGAACTACTGTTGTCAACTTCTGAAGAATTTTGAAACTTCATGATCCACTGCTCATCATCACTATCCATGTCATACAAGACCCGAGATGGATCCAAAGCCATCTCAACATCTGTTTCTGTCTGCCGGAAATACTTCGTAGAACTGCGAAGAAACGATATTTCTGCCCCATGATCATCACTTTCTTCAATTAAGCGGACACCAGGAATAGGAATGTTTTTTACCAAGGCAGAACGAATATTCCGATTGTAACACTCTTCATGCATCTCCCTGAAAAGTGCCCACTGGCTCCTATCTGGAAACTCCAAGATCCAATCCTTTCCTCCCTTCCACATCATAGCATGAGTATAGCGGTTTGTCGACCCAGGCTGCAAAAATTGATGTGCCTTGTATGAATACTTTGTAGTCCCTGATATTTTCACAGCAAGCTTCCACTCATTATGATCAAAAAGCTCTAATACTATATGTGCCCCACATTCCCTCCACCCTCTGTCACTGCCATTGATTAACACATTTGCTTCGCATGATAACTGCTCCAAGTTTCTTTGGGAACCTCTAGAAACGTCTGATAACCTCTTCTCATTAGCCCTCCTAATTCGTTTAGGAGGAATCCCTTTCTGAAGGTTTCTTTGCTTCGAGCTAAAATCAAAACCTCCATAAGGCAATGTGTATGAGACCTGAGTTCGGGGCTTCTTTGGTCCATTGCCAAACCCATTATGGAAAAGGTCAGCCTTTCCATCAGACCAACCATGTGAGAGGTATCCAAATGATGATGAACTATTTCTACTTCGGTGCCATGTACTTCGAGGAGCAGTGGGGTTAGGGCTAGGGATAATGCTACCACTCATATTCCAAGAACAATCCGTAGGCTGTTGAGCACTTTGCACCTCCCCATCCACAGGCTTCTCAAATCGGTCAAATGATGGGATCTCAACAGTGAGACCATTCAAAAAAGACTGGGAATCAGTGTCAGACTTCTCTTTGCCAACCAAATGCTTTGGTGATAAAGAACATTGATCTGACTCTGGATGGTGGACAACTGCATCAGTTCCAGTCTTTTCAGGGACCACAGTAACAGTGGAGGATCCAGCAATACCAAGAACACCATCTTGGTAATGCTGAGATGACTTTGTCCAACCTCCATTGCATACAGCAAGAGCAGTTTCTGTTTCGTGTTTGGAAAAGGAGTGATCAGAAGTACCATTACCTGGTGGAGCCTTTAAATTGTTCTCATGAGTAATTTTTGAACCTCTGTTAAAAAAGTCCTCCAAACTAGAACAGTCAACTGCCAACATACTGCCAGAGTTTCCTAAAAGCTCCACTGAATCAGGGTCCCGAAAGCAAATATTAGCAACACAATGTTCCATAAGCAGCTTGAGATGCAAACTAAGGAAGAAAGTAGGTGCAGCAGTAAAAGATAGGGCGAGTGGAGGGAGTTTTCTGGGATGCTCATCAGAATGAGAAGTAGAATGACTGATATTTACAAAAGCAGATTCCCTGGAACTACCCATGAAGTTAATGCCCTGCCTGGACCTCCTCCGTGTACCCTGGTTGGTGGAAAAATTATATAAGTGAATGCCTTCATAATACAAATACATTGATAAACAATATAATTATCTACACAAGGTAGAAGACTAGGAAAAAAAAAATCAGTTAAAACCAAAAATTGTTTTCGGAATATGTAGAGAACATAAGACAAATACCTTGACAGAGGAGGGACGCCCACAAAGAGACATAAAAGGTGACTGATTTGTTCCATTTTGAAGTGCTTGAATACTATCATAGGTGCATTCAGACACAGGCAGTTTCTTGGTGAGCAAACAATGGCTCCTAACTCTTGAGTCTAGATACTTCCACTTTGACTTTTTCACTTGAGAGAAGTTGTAGACTGCAAACACAAGTTGCTTCCGAAGAAGCTGAACACAAGAGAATTTGAACCTGATTGAAGTTACCGGTAACTGGAAATCCAGAAACTTCCCCTGTTCAATAGGGTGATGAAATAATGCCAGGACAAGAAAAACAAAGGCCACAGCCTGCTCCAAGCAACCTTCAAACAAGAGAAACCTCAGCCCAACTACATTATCAACAAAAAGCATCTCCAAATAAACCTTTGGCCATGTGATCACCACTGTACCATACCGATGCAGCATTGCAGCATGAAACAACGAAAATTCTACTCCAAAAGAATCATTAATAATTGAATGCATCGGAACGCCTAACTCAAAAGTAACTTTCCCTGCTTCTGTCTGAGGAAGAGTCAACTTTAGCAACCCTGCATCATCAATATACCACAATGGCCCATTGGCATCCAACCTTCTCACAGAATCATATGGCTCTTCCGAATCCCCAATCTCCTTAACAGGAACAAAAGAAGTAATAGAACCAAGTTCACTCACATAGGCATGATTGCCCTTGGATGTGTGAGACAATACAGACCCAGTTTTGCGCCGCCTCCGAAAATAAACAATAGGCATTTTGCTATCTCTGGTGCAAGTGCTGCCTTGTGAGGTAGGCTTTTCTTGCCTCAAAACATCAGATCTGCCAGAATTATGAGAAGTTCTAATTTTATCCCTTCTAAATGAACCATCACCCAGAGATCCATGTAACATGACATCTTCATCAGACAACGGTGACTTTAAAGATAGACCTGATGTTTTTTGCTTCTTTACAGCACAGGAAGGAGACTTGACCCGACGGTTAGAACGCGCCAACCATGAAATAATGGGTTCAGTGTCCATATAGCTGCCTATGCAGCTATCATCCTCCGAAGTCAACTCTCTCTTTTTCTTTTCTTTTCTGGGTTTCAAGTTTCCTTTTCTCTCACCAGAACTTCTATTCCGCTGAGTTGATTTTTTCCGTTCTATCTTACCAGGAACTTCACTAGGAAGTAGCAAGAGCTTGAACCTCTCATTTTGAAGGTCAATCCATTCTTCATCACGGTCATCGTATTTAACATGATGAAGTTTTTTTTCCTTGTCATAGTCATTCACAAGGCCGTAGTACCAACTTTGGTCCAAGGGCCAGAAGACTTTGATTCTCCGGTTCAATACCCAGTAAGCATCCAAATTCCCCAAAAAAACTTCATAGAAATGGCGCCTTTTCCGCGAATGTCCCTTTTCTTTGTGCTGTTTCCTCGGCCTCAACACTCTACCAGAATTATCAACCGAAGGAGATTCTGACCCAGAAATAGACTTTGACCTACGACTATCAAAATCCTGACCAGAAGATAGCAGAAAAGACAATCCATTCGCAGATTCCAATGCAGAAGCCTTGTTGTTTGAAGAAAACCCAGTACAGCTTGGATCAAACCTTGATGAAAGCATCCTTGCTGCATTCTCTTCAAGATTCTCCTCATCGTCCTCTTGTAAATCATGGCCACTTTTTGTAGAACTATCAACCAATGGATCAGCTTCCTTTGCAGCACTTTTACCACCACGTGCCAAATCCTTCCTCTTCCTGCGACTCCTCCGATTCTCCTCATTGTCTTCTTGTGAATCATGGCATGTTTTTGTAGAACTATTGACCAAAGGCTCAGCTTCCTTTGCAGCAATTTTACTATCACGTGCCAAATCCTTCCTTTTCCTACGATTCCTCCGATTCTCCTCATTGTCTTCTTGTGAATCATGGCATGTTTTTGTGGAACTATCGACCAAAGGCTCAGCTTCCTTTGCAGCAATTTTACCATCACGTGCCAAATCCTTCCTTTTCCTAGGATTCTTCCGATTCTCCCCATTGTCTTCTTGTGAATCATGGCATGTTTTTGTGGAACTATCGACTAAAGGCTCAGCTTCCTTTGTAGCAATTTTACTATCACATGCCACATCCTTCCTCTTCCTACGATTCCTCCGTGACTTTTTCAAAGATGAATCCCCATTGCTTACAACCGAGTGACTTGTATGAACAACTTCCTTATCAGCATGTGGTGCTGAATTCAACTCATTATCTATGTTTTCCTTAAAATCATCAAGACCCTTCTTTCTTTTAACATTCAACGACTCATCTTGAGTTCCTAAATCATCAACATTTAACTTAGCTATCTGATGATTCTGATCAACAAGACCTACTTTACCAGCAGACGGATCTGGCAGCTTCAGTACCTGACCACCTTCAAATTTCTTTCGGCCCACAAAACCCCGCTTACGCCTAGGAATTTGAATAACATTATTACCCAAACTAAGTGATGAAACGCCATTAAACCCACTACTGCTATCCAATATCTGGCTCGACCCACATTTCACCGCCTCCGGATCATGTAAACCAGAATTCAACCCATTATGATACACTTCATCTAAACTCTTCTTGCTACTAGTATTAACATTCTTCAAACTACTGAGAGACACCTCTTTTCTACTCTTCTTCTTCTTGTCCCTGTTCTCATCACCATCCTCTGCACTACCTTTTCTCTTCAAGCTCTTGGTTGGGACCTCTTTTGTAGTCCTGGATTTGTACAAACTCTTAAGATCCAAAGATCTCGATTTCCTGGGAATTTCAGTGCCATGTGAGTTCTCTATTCTATTTTCCATCAACAATCCCTCAATCCAAGCACCCAAACCGAGAAAACCCAATTTTCACATTCCATCATACATGCCCCTACACAGTTTTCAGATCTGTTACAGCAAAAGCAAGGCAAAAATCACAAAAGTCGCCCAAATAAAACTCAAAAACCAAGCGATCACACCCTATTCCCCCACGCATTGAGATCATTTCCGAAAAAACGTTAAAAATTTCATAAAATTCAAAATAATAAATTCAATCAGAAGCGTACCTTAACCGTAATACGACGAATCATCGGTTCTCCAAACGAATTGAGAAAATCATGAACGCGAAGCATCAACTAGGGTTCGATTCCTGACCTCCTGATTTAAAACCCTAATGTAATTCCCCAATTTTCGAATTTAATTTTCGAAAATTGTTGAAATTTCAGCTTTTTTTTTCACCGTAAGAGACGGGACGAGAGCTAGGGTTTCTTCGGTTCCACGAGAGTAAGGGTTTTGATCGAAAATAACGAAAAAAATGAAAACAAAATGGAAAATAGCGAATCCTTTGGATAATACCACGTGGCGATATCTGGAACGTCCGATTGGTAAGTCTGATGTGGGGAACTCAATTCCTCCGCTTCACTTTGTATCATAGTCGGCTAGAGCTTAACAATTTCGTGCCAAATAAGCTGAAAATGGACGGTCAGATTTCATATAAAAAAACGAACGGTTCAGATTGGATAAATATTCATAATTTTTTGAAAAATAGTAATTAATGAAAAGAGTTGGTTTGCGGTACTTAAAACTCGGCCTCATTGTTCGTGAAATATCGGGAATGCCATTGCGTTTGAGAAATAAGGCGCCAGAAAGGAAATACCAGAGCTACTCGCTAGAATATGTGTCATTTTAAACTCGCTTCAAGGAAGCGACACATGGTGGGTAACGAGCTTGGGTCGATCAAAAGAGGTTGGAGGAGCGCGTGACACAGTGTTGAAGCGGGCGTTTCTAGCAGCGCCCGGAAGCCAATATAACCGCACGGAGTGACGTGGTCAAAGGAAACAAACGAAATAAGCAGGTACAGGGAAGCAGCGAGCAGTAATTGTCTACGTCGCGCTCTAATTGCTGGGTGGTGAAACCGATCGCATATGTGTTTCATGTGAATATGACCCACCGGCCTAAAGTTTCCTTCATTGGGAAGGAAGAATTGCGATGTGTAACATGTAAAAATGATTCATGGCCTAAATTTTGTCGACATGGTGGACAAATTTAATGAGGTCGAAAGTTGAATGTGAAATATTTTAATGAGGTGTGAGGTGCATAAAGTATGAATTGTTTGCATGCATTTTGAAATTTTATTATTGTTTTAAATGAAAATATTGAGAATTATGCGTAAAGTAAAAATCGATACTTATAACATGTAGGAAAGAAAGTTTAATCATATGTTGACAACAACAATAAGTTGATCAATTTTGTTCATTAAACTATATTCTT
This sequence comes from Prunus mume, assembly GCF_029339155.1. NCBI lineage: Eukaryota > Viridiplantae > Streptophyta > Magnoliopsida > Rosales > Rosaceae > Prunus > Prunus mume. The sequence continues at coordinate 9,254,105 of NC_142699.1, read as the reverse complement.
ATAAAATTTATAATATGTCTAGATTTGAAGAAACGATAAATTGTTGCATTATTTTTGTAAGCAAAATTTGATGATCATATCAACATTGAAACACATATTGTTTTTCTTGTGCGATCAAACTTTTGTCAAGTTAATCATGTCAAAACTACATTTCACATTACCAAATACCAACTCAAAAAATGAGGTTCTTTGATGATTCTCATAGTCATGTCAAATTGAAATTTCATAACTCGATTAAATGGAACCAATGAAGTTAAATTTTGTGATTTGTAATATAATCTAGGTTTTGGTAGTATCTTTATTCATACTCTTTAATGAAGGGTTTTTTACTGCTGCAGAAGATGTAAAATTTCTTATTAATTAACTTTTGTGAAATGCTCTATTTTGTGAAAAATGGTATCATATTCTAAATTTAACTTAGATAGAGAGAGAGATTTAATATCGAGTGTAGAGTGGGAAGTACATCCGTTATAGTGAACTTGGTTAAAGGGCAGTTTGGAATTGCTGTTACTTTTTAAAAAAGTTGTGTATGATGTGCTTTGAAAATAATTAGTTGTAAAGTAAATTAGCTCAATGTTTTTAGTGAACAATTTTTAAAGTGTTGTTAGTACAAAAAACAGTGTCAAAATTGTTTCGTAAATTTTAATATAACATTGTTGTAACTGTGAATAATGACTAAAATAGACATGATGTTGAGAGTGTTATATGCTAATCATGTCGTAGTAGTGGTGGTGGTGTGGTGAAGGTCAAGGTGATGGTTATGGTATTGGTGATGGTGGGATGACGGTTGTGGAGGTAGAGGTGGTGGTGGTGATGAAGGTGAAGGCGGTGGTTGTGGTATTGGTGGTGGTGGGGATGGCAGTTGTGGATGTGAAGACGGTGGTAGTGGTCGTGGCGGTGGAGGTGGTGAATGTGGTGGTAAAGGTGGTAGAGTTAGATGTGGAAGTGAAGGTGGTGTCATTTTTTAAAATTAATGATGGTATTTTGGGAATTTAAAAAATTCATTACAGGCTCATCTCTGCTTCTTTTGAAAGCAGCTTTGAAAACCATCACATGACATGCTTTTAAAACCATCACATGACATGCTTTTAAAACATGCTGCCATTGTTTTAAAAATAAGCGGGATATTTTATTTTTACCAAACACCTTAAATTGCTTAACTTAAAAGAAAGCATATTTGTGGCCCCAAAAAATAAATAAATTCTCAAACTGGGCCTAAACCCATGTCTGAAAACATGTCGTATTTTGTTGCTTGAAATTTCTCTATTGCATATATGGTGAAATAAGTTTCGTCTATATAAGGATTCGAATATAAGACAATGGTATGCAAGTCAATATATTTTTCTACTCAGCTATACTCCCTTTTTTTGGCTAAAAGTAGTACAATATAAATCAATAAAGTAATATACCCAACTTGAATACACTTTAAATTAATGATTGAATACAACTAAATTTGAATAGATAAAAAAGTCTAAATTGAATAGATCCAGATTTTTCAAGACTTTTATAAAATCTTAATTGATGCTCATAGACTTTTAAACTTCTTTAAAATTGTTTAAAATCTTAAATGAATACACATGAAATTAAAATACTCAGTTACTTCCAAACAAAAAAAACTTAACACTCACCAAAAAAAAATGAATAAAACAATGTACATCTGTAATTTTCCAAGAGATTCTTGGATCCATATGGTACGAAAAGAACTAAATAGAAATCAAGGGACCATTCTGCAAAAATTCCCATCCGACGATATTGCAGTAAATTTTAGTTTGTTTATTTAGTTTTTAGTTTTTGGTCAGAATAACAAAATTTTGTTCAGCTACAACTCCACGACGCGCAACAAGTGTTCTCTGTTTCCCGCAAGATTAAATTTGCATTAGATTTAGATCCAACCTCGCATCAAAATCTCTTCAATTTCACCCCCAAACATTTACACACGTGAACTCGCATTCGCACGATCTCGATCCAGACGCAGCGGTTCACCTTCCCGCGAGCTCTATTCCCGAATCAGTTTCTCTTCACTTTGCTAAGAGAACTTCAATTCCGCGGGTCTAGGGTTTCAGATCTCGCTCTCGCGGAGGTAATTTCGCTATTTCCTGATTTAATTTTCCTTTTTGCTGTTTGGATGCCGAGAAAGATGGGAAGGCCGAACAAAATGAGGGTTTTGATATGGGTTTTCAATCAAATTTCGCATCACCTAGGCCAAATAGAAACTATGACACTTATATGATATAAAATGTCTAATTGAGCAGGCATTTGAGTATTGGAGTGAATTTATGCGGTTTCAGGTGGTTATGCTATTGTAGAATTGCAATTTGAAAATTTAGGGTCTGGAAAATGCATGCGAAAGCGGCACAATCGTCTTTTAGGGATCGGACGCAGGAGTTTCAGAGTGTAGCAGAGAGGCTAAAAAAGTCGTTCTCATCAGGACCAGGGTCGGGGCAGAATGGGCCAAGTAGTGGATCGAAATCGAAATTCGAGGAACAACGTTCCGTGGTTGCGGTTCAGTCCGAGTTCAATAAGAGGGCTTCCAAAATCGGGTACGGGATACACCAGACATCGCAGAAGCTTGGAAAGCTGACTAAGTGTGAGTTATTGATGATTGGTAGTACAATTGTAATTGTTTTTGTTGTTTTTGTTTGAAATTGGAGACTTGCAAATTTATTTCGTGTTTGCTTAACTTATGTCTGAAAAAGGTCTCTGGAGCAGTCATTAACTTGTGCTTGTTATCATGAATGACTTTAACATATTCTCATGTTCTGATCGAAAGCAAGAACCAGTTGCATTTCTGCACGAACTCTGCACCTGACTTTTAAAAGGAAATTCGAGGCTCAAAGTTGCAAAACCATACCCCTAATATAATATATAATCACACTGACATAGGGCGTTGCCTCTGTTCTCAACCCTCTATTTGGTAGATTGGGAGCTGATGCACCAGGCTTCATCCCCTCCTTGGAATGTTCCTGATGATGATTAAATTAGGTTTAATTTCTTTCCACTCTAAAGTGTGACTACCTGGAAGGGCGTAGAATTTTTTTGAATATTGGTGGTTTTTGTGTTGCTATTGCGGTAGTTAATTATGATTGAGAAATGTTTATCTATTTATTTTAAGGTATTTGTCTTGTCATGTAGTGGCAAAGAGGACTTCCGTGTTTGATGACCCTACCAGGGAAATTCAGGAGCTGACAGCAGTTATCAAGCAGGATATTACTGCACTTAACTCTGCAGTGGTAGACCTTCAGCTTCTATCCAACTCCAGAAATGACAGTGGGAATATTTCTAGTGACACGACTAGTCATTCAACCACAGTTGTTGATGACTTGAAAAATCGGCTTATGAGCACTACAAAAGAGTTTAAAGAAGTCCTCACCATGCGGACTGAGGTAAGGCGTAATGTTGCTGAATATTAATTCCTGTCCAGTTAGGCTGGTGATCTTAGTATGAGAGAGCTCTGCTATTGCTGCTCCTTAGGTTATTTTCTAAGACTAACGTATCTTTTCTTTTGATTTCGTGAAGAATATGAAGGTTCATGAGAATAGAAGACAATTGTTTTCTGCTTCTACATCTAAGGATGCTGCAAATCCTTTTGTTCGTCAGCGTCCACTGGCTGCCAGGTCAGCTGCTAGTTCTTCAAGTGCCTCTCCTCCTCCATGGGCTAATGGATCACCATCTTCATCACAGTTGTTCCCCAAGTAAGAGAGTAATTTTTTTGTTTTTGCATTTTTTTGTTCAGTTGTGGATAACTGATACCCTTTAAGTGCATGAGTAGCTATGTTTATCAGACATCAAGTGCATAGGAGATTTTTGTGATTGTTGCATTATCAATATTGTGGTTTGTTTTCCCTGAATTTCTCAATAATTGTCGCAACTGCATGCACCCTTTCTTCTTCTTGAACATCCTGAAAATTACTGACCCCTCTGTCTCTCGCCCTTTTTTTTTTTGGTTATGATGTTAAAGATTATCTCAGTTCACAGTATCAAATTCTAAACTAATTTATTTATTCTTTCATAGCTGTTTGACCATTTCTTTAGGATTTTGTTTTTCAAACTTTTGATTGTGATCTGCTTCTGTTGTGGGGCCTGTAACTTCTTAAGTTGAGATGACTTGATTCAGTGATCAAAATTTGAGATTGTATCTTGTGGAACATTTATTGGTTTCTAATTTTACAGGAAGCAGACGGATGGGGAGAGTCAGCCATTGCTCCAGCAGCAACAGCAACAGCAACAGCAACAGCAACAACAGGAGATGGTTCCGTTGCAAGATAGTTACATGCAGAGCAGAGCTGAAGCTTTGCAAAATGTTGAGTCCACTATTCATGAGCTAAGCACTATTTTCAACCAGCTGGCGACCTTGGTGTCTCAGCAAGGGGAGATTGCCATCAGGTTTTAATCTAATTCCCGTATCTTACTTTGATGTGGAATTCAGTGGTTGTGTTCTAAACAGATGGATCACTTTTTATTATTAGGTATTTCACACACTACATTTTTTACTGTTACTGGTCAGGTGATTGTTAATTTTGCTATATCACAGTCATTATAATCATCATCCTTTCTAAACCACTAAATGTTATGTTAAATTGTTCTATTGTTTAAGGACATCACAATCTAAGAAATAATACTTATCTGATATTTGAGCTCCATTTGACCCCCGTTTGACCCAAGACATAATCATTTAGTCCAACAAATCTGAGTAACAAGTTACCGTTGATCATGGGTAAAAGTATTGCCCAGTGAATTGGTTTGTCTCTGACCTTGGGTGTTCTGACAGTTTACTCAAGCAGATTATAGATGGAAAATTGAAGCCTGCTTATAGTTCACTTGTTTAACATTTTTTCCGATAAGATGGATAGCAGGTTTCCATCCATTCAGTACAATTGCTATATGTATATTTGTAGTTTTCATTTGGTCCCAAGGTTTTTTTTTTTCCAGATGGTCCTAAGGTTTCTAGTCAGACAGAAAATTTATTGTGGAAATTGCTAATCTCGATGGTCCTACTGCATCTGTCAGGTGTTTCTGATGACTTTGATAGCTATGGGCGTATAATTGTTTATTGCATGGTTGAAAAGTGCAACTTTGACAAACAGAGATGGTTTTCCTATAAGTAGTGTTCCTCTAACACTTGACTTTGATTAAACGGGAATCTTGATGAAGGCATTTCTTCCTGCAGGATTGATGAGAACATGGATGACACGTTGGCGAACGTGGAGGGCGCACAAGGGGCACTGCTCAAGTATCTGAATAGCATATCATCTAATAGGTGGCTGATGATCAAGATATTCTTTGTACTAATTTTTTTCCTCATGGTTTTCCTATTTTTTGTGGCATAGTCATTGCAAAGACATTAAAAAGAAGGAAGAAATTGACAATGCTTTTTAGTATTTTTACTGTCGATAGGCCCTTTCCATTCTTTTCGTATCCTCTTTTTGCTTGATCAGATGTTCACGCGGGCATAAACGAGATTAGTACCTGATTTTCCGTATTGTAATATATATATGTACGGGATACATGTAATTGTAAAATTTGTTGAGATCAATGTGACTGGCAAAAACTATTCATTTATCTGCTCTGTTATTGTTCATATCTGTTTGGATGTTTTTTTCGGTAGAAATATATCTGTTTGGATTTTAGTTCCCAGGAAGACTGCCTTCTACTGACCCTAGCAGAAGTATAGATGCTTCCTTTTTGCGAGTAAAGTTAGAAAGGTAAGAGGAAAAAAAGAGTAGCTTCTTTGTGTTATTTTGTTTTTTCTTTCCTAGATAAACCCTTGGAGACCAATTCTGCCGAACTTTGACCTAGATGAAATCTATTTGGTAACATATTTTCTTAATTCTAGTTACATGGTTACGTACGCCCTATTTCTTGAAGATGAATATTCCACTGTAAAAAGGTGCATCCATAGTAAATGGATAAAAATCAAATATGAAATAACATTTAGAAAAAAGAACTTTTTTTTTCCACTGGGGAGGATGCTAGTAGTTAATAATAGAAAAGTCGTCAATGGAGTCTAGGCACTGAAGTTTAAAAAAAAATTATTTTGACTATATACATAAATTATACTTACATTCTTCTCCGGACGTCCATACCTATTACCGCCATTGTATACGTATACAGTTTCTAAAATTGTGGTACTTGGTTTGTTTTAATAGAAAACGTGTTGCTTTTCAATTGCAAAGAGAAGGAATCCAAGATTGAACATGCTTGGCTTATGGAAAGTAAAACATGAAAATAAAAATAATACAAACAAAACACAAGAATAAAAATAAAAAAACCAGAAAACATGAAAATATTAAAAACAAACAAAAAACAAAAGCAGAAAAATAAAAAAAACAGAGGACGTACATTGGTATTAGTTTGAAATGTTTTACAAAGTTGAGACCAGCTTGAAATTACCCCATAAACATTGGGACTAGTTTGAAGAACAATAAGTTGGAGGACCAATTGGTAAAAAGCAAAAACACGGCCACCTATATAAGCTCCTCTTCGGCACTCCATTACGTTATCCAGTCCTCTTCAATTTAGCCCTACTTTGCAAACGTAACCAACTCATCCCCCTTCATCCTCCATAGCTCCCTCTCCCTCATTCTCTCTTCATATTAATAATCCCAATCCCTAATTTCACCGTCTGCTCCAAACCCCAATTTTTCCCTTCACTTCCATAACCAGCCCTCACAATCCCCGCCAACTCTCCGATCTCCGACTCTCTCTCGATTTCCCACGATCAAAATTTTGACACCACCAGAACTCCGAGAATTTTCGTCCGTTTAATTTATCTTTTAATTTTTGATATATAATATTGTTTGGTTTCCGTTCATCAAAGGCTCGAAACCCTAATTGTAAACAAAGTTTAGCTTATTCAATTTTCGCGATAATAGAGTATTGCAAATTTGTGAATTGAAAAACCGCCAGGCTTCACACGCATTTTCTCGGTTCCCGCATAGTTTGGCTGATCTCGAGTTGTTGAAACAGAGATGGTTGGCGGTGGAAGCAGGAGAGACGAGGGCTCGCTGGTCATCAACAACACCAACGTGTTCGCGGCGCTCGAGACTCTGAGGAAGAAGAAGAAGTCCGATAAGGATCGCAAGAGCAAAGGGTCCTCCAAGTCGGCCCAGTCGGCCCAGCCCAAGGCGCCCGAGGCCCAGGTTTTTTGGGCTCCGGCTCCCTTGAACGCGAAATCGTGGGCCGATGTGGATGACGAAGATGATGATGACTATTACGCCACAACGGCTCCGCCTCAATCCGTTTGGGGACCTTCGGAGCCCCAGCAGAATAAGGACAGGCCAAATGTAGAGGTCAGACCTTCGCTTAATTTTTGTTTTTTTTTCTGTTGATGTTTGGTATCAGAATTTTGTGTTTTATTCATTAGTTTGTTTGATTTTTGTTCACTAAAGATATTTTCTGATAGACGGAAATGAATTGATGAATAGAGATAGTGTAGTTGGGTATTGATGTTACTCTAAGAACTATGGAAATGCCAACTTTGCAAGACTTTGGCTTAATAGAGGAAAACGTTGGTTGGTGGTTTTTCCAGAAAAAGAAAAACCAAGCTAATGAGTTGCTGGGGGAATGTTCTTAGTTTGGCTTGTTGGTTGTTTAAGGAGGAAGTTCGTGGTGGCATATCTTAAGATTTGTTATTGTGATCAAAGTGCTGATTTCCGGTGGAGATCAAACTATCTGCTATAAGGAATGCAGAAGCAAAGCGATTGTAATTCATATTGTTATCCAAATGTTAAAGATGGAGTTCGATGGGTGAAAAGTGATTAGGTTTCGTGTGGAATGAGGAGATACTCTGTGTATGCGAGTGTCTGTAAATGGTTGTAACATGAGTTTTCAAGGTGGACTGCATTTGTACTTCTACAATGTAGCTATGTTGGCTGCTAGTTAACCTTCAAAGTGAGGAGAAGGGCAAAATAGTTGGAATCGAAGGCTGAAATGTAGCCGAGTATGTTTCATAAATACCCATTCCTTTATTTTCATAAGTTGTTTACACAACATTCTTTGTTTCATTGAGATGGCCTTTTCTATTGGACTTTGCATTTCACTTTGTATGGTTATACATTTGTCACAACATTGCAGGCAACTGATGAAACCTGAATGAAATTCTTATAACTGCTTGTCAATTTCTGGTTACAGGATAGTGAGAGTGAAGAAGATATTCTTGATGAAGGTGATGATGATGTAGAGGAAGAGCATGATAATGAACCAGAGGTGCCAGTAAACCCTGAGCCAGTGCTGAAGAAGCCTGCTGATGTTCCTGCGCCACCTAAGGAGGCAGAAAGGCAACTTTCAAAAAAGGAAAAAAAGAAAAAGGAACTTGCAGAACTTGAGGCCCTTCTGGCTGATTTTGGAGTTACTCAAAAGGAGAGTGATAGTCAAGATGAATCACGTGGTAATTGTGAACAATTATTTCCTATAAGTTTTACTATAGTGATCAGCAATTTTTTGCTTGGTTCAGTTTTGCTCTTATAGTGCTTTTTTCTAAAGTTAAGAAAGAATAAAAGCTGAATGTTACAATGATTTCATTTTGTTATTTATGAATTGAAATTTGAGTTTAGGCATACAAAGACACGAAGATGGTTAAACTTTCTTTGTAAACATTACACATTCATGTATGGTATGTAATACGCCATTTGAAACACATTTGTTGTTTATCATTCACCACACACATTGATTCTAAAGTAAGCTTAGAATCAATTGGCAAACATATGTTTGAAGGTGAAGTTATGGTATTTATTTATTTATTTCTAGTCTTTTGGCAGATGGTGGAGTCTCGTTTCTTATTTATTTATCTATTCTTGGCATCAGAACCTCTACAGGCAAGGTTTCTTTGGTGTCACCTCATGTTCAATATTCAACCTTTGTTATGTTACATTTGCAGGTGCTGCACAAGAGAAGGATAGTGCGCTGAATGGAGATGGAGAAAAGAAGGAAAATCAGCCCGCAGAGTCCAAGAGCGCCAAGAAGAAGAAAAAGAAAGATAAAGCTTCCAAGGAGGTGAAAGAATCTCAGGACCAACCAAACAACTCAGGGGCAACTAATGGACAGGGTGAAGTTACTGCAGCTGAACAAACAGAGGAGGATACATCAAATGTTGATGTGAAGGAGAGATTAAAGAAGGTTGTAACTGCGAAGAAGAAGAAATCTAGTAAAGAGATGGATGCTGCTGCGAAAGCAGCTTCTCAAGAGGCTGCTGCTAGGAGAGCACGGCTTGCTGCAGCTAAGAAGAAAGAGAAGAACCATTACAACCAGCAGCCCGTGCGGTAAAAGCCCAGTTTCGTTCAACATCTTATATATGAACATGTAATTTCTCTTTGTTCATATGACCAAAGTTGTGCGAAATAAAGAGTGGGTATGGTGCTGGTTTTGTGAAAGATGACCTTTAATTTCATTGTGGTGGACTAATAGGAGGTTTCCGTTTCACTGTTCTCGATCATTTTTTTGCTCAGTTGTCATGGGACGTATGAATCAGCCAGTTTTGCTCATTGGATATTATTCCCTGAAAAGTCGTTAACTTGATAGCTCTCTGTATTTTAGTTCTTCCTCCATTTCTCTGTTACGAACTTATTGTGTATGAATGGACACAATGAGAAATTATTGCATTCTAATGGAGTGAGTTTTCCTCTTGAACTGAAACCCAATAATCTGAGCCTTGGTTTAAAATATTAGGTATGCCAGTTGTGGGTGCATCTGTTACATCTTTCAACTTTATTGTGATCAACAACCTTTAGAAATTTTTATCCTTGCTGGTTTTGATTTGGGGCTCTAATACCTTGCCGGGGTTTGATTTGATGTCAAATTAAATCAGATTCCCCAAATTCGACGTTTGTTCTAGTGGTACTTGCTAGGAGATAAAAGGGAATTGACAAGGGAGCTAGGTTGGGAAATCGAATATAATGATTTATAACTTAAAACGCCTCTTACTTTTCACTTGTGGCTGATCCTAGCAACAAGGAAAATGAGTGATTTTTAAGTGTAAGAAAAGTGACACATGTCTTTAAAAAAAAGAACTTTCAAAAGAGAAGGTTAGAAAAGGTTGCCACCATCCCCTTTCCAATAAGAGTCATGGGCAGAAAAGAATGATTGATCCATATTATTCTAGTTCAACCTTGTACGCTATCGACATGTAAGGTCATTTTGGACATTTCTTGCGTTCCACCGTGGCATTTTCGTCACAAACCCAAAAATATTGATGCTCCCCCTTAATTTCCAGTTGTTGTCACCATGAAGGAGGAGAAAAACTAGAATTTTTTTTTTTTTTTGAAAAGGGGGAGAATAAGCCTATAAACAAACGGGCAATTCAAGCAAAGCCGCAACGAAAAGGCCCAAAGCCTTCTTCTTCTTTGTCTCTCTTTGGTTCTCTCCTCCTCTCTCTGAAGCAAACAACTGAAACAAACCCGCAAGCAACACCTGCAATAAGCCTACAACCAGTCTCAGCGAAAATGTTTCATTTCAACACTCCAGGTTCCATTTTCTGCTCACAAGTTTTCATTTCTTCGTTAAGTTCTTCAAACGCTTGCGTTTCGTTTCGGTAAATGAAAGTAGAACAGAAAAGTTGGAAATTTCGTGTTTGATTATGTGTTTTGGGTGCAAAACGAGTAGAGAGAGTCTCTGTGTTTGGTACTCTGCTCCGGAGTGAGAGTGACGAGCGGTTTTAGGGCTGTTTTTTCTTATTAGTGATTTAATTGAATGGCAACTCCCAATTTCTGTGTAGTTCTTGGGTTGTTCAAGGCTTTGTGTTTACTGTTGAACAATGTTTTCATGATTTGTAACTAGAATAACGATTATTATCTCTTTTACTTTCTATCCATTTGATGCTAGTTCTGTACTTGGTGTGAAGTATTAATTGAAAATCAACATCTATTTCCATAGGGTTCAAATGTCTTGCCATTTCGTGATTTTCTGACTTGTTAGGGGACTAAGAGCAGCTCTTGGTCCCTGGCCTATGACTTGCAATTGGATCTTGATGCCTAAGGGAAGACAATGAGTGGAAAACTCCATTGCCCATTTCTTGGGGTTTCACTTCACAGTTCTCTAAATGGTAGAAACAATGGAAATTTCATTTGTTGGGAAAGAGGGCATGTGGCAAAAAGGGCTCCTCGCAGGTGTGTATGTGAAAAGCAGAATTATTGGATTACCCAAGCAATTAGAGTTTCACAGTCATGGGGGAAAAATGTGGAATTGTTAAGGAGAACCTTCGAGCTGAAAAATGGGATGAAGGTACAATGTGTTAAGGAGCCTTTTTCTCGAAGCAAGGCTCTGGTGAGGTCTTTGTCTCCTCTGTGGGAAGAGGGGTTACTTTTAGTTAGGTGCTCTGTATTTTTGGCCGTGATATCTGGTGTAAGTTTATTGGTATGGTATGGCCAATCCAAAGCCAAGGGTTTTATTGAAGACAAGCTTTTGCCTTCTGTTTGTTCAGTACTCAGTGAATATATTCAGCGTGAAGTTGTTTTTGGTAAGGTTCGAAGGCTATCACCTTTGAGCATCACGCTGGAGTCCTGTTCGGTTGGGCCTCATAGTGAGGAATTTTCTTGTGGTGAGGTCCCATCTATGAAACTTCGCCTTTGTCCTTTTGCAAGTCTAAGGAGGGGAAGGATTGTGATTGATGCAGTTTTGTCACATCCAACTGTCTTGGTTGCGCAGAAGAAGGATTATACTTGGTTAGGGATACCCTCATCTGAAGGTGGTCTACAGAGACACTTATCTACTGAAGAAGGAATTGATCATCGAACGAAAACCCGGAGGCTTTCTAGAGAGGAAGCGGCTGCTCGCTGGGAAAGAGAAAGGGATGAAGCAGCAAAGAAAGCTGCAGAGATGGGCTACATTGTTTCTGACAAGGCTTCCTGCCCATCAAAAGGAGATGACTCAAAGCAAGGTTATAGCCATTCTGCAGATTTAGCAAGTTCTGAGTCTTTTCCATGCATGGATGAAAAGATGCACTGGAGGGATCATTGCATGGACACAGGTGTTGATTATGAAATAAAGCATGCAGATTTGGAGAAATCATTGGGTGTAAAAATTCCTGGGTCAGGGCTTAAATTTTGGTCCAGAGTGATAAAGGGGCCTAAAAAGCACAAATTTAAAAGGAAGGGTTATGGGAGTGATATCTCTGCATCTGGAATTACTGCCAAAAGAAGAATTCTCCAGTCCAGTGCAGTAAGGGCACTTGCATATTTTCAGGATCTATCTCAGGGGAAGTCTGACGAGCCTTCACAGTCATCTGGCGGTTATGATGTGATCAACCTTGACTCCTATTTGATGAACAATGTGGTTGAAACTAATGCCGGCACTTCTATCACAAGTACTGGTGAAGATACTTCAAGAGATGACAACCAGGATGGAAAACATTGTGGAGATTCAGCAGGCCATCCTCTTAAAGAAAATGAGAATGTCAACAGTCATTTAAGTAGTTTGAATTATATACATTTAAATAGGTCTAATGGAGGGGGGACATCCAGTAAAAATTCCGCTCCCTCTGCAAATGCTGTAGGAACTAATACTAATAGTTGTAATGTAAAAGATGAGGATTCTAGAGTTGATGTTGTTAATAAGCATACTGATGATGAGATATCTGAGAGGCAAGCAGGTCAAACGTTGCAAAATTCAACTTCCATACTACCTTCAGTTGCAACGTATGATCAAGTTCCTATCTGGCCCCTAAGCCTGAAATTAGGCTTTCCCTCTTTTTCTAGAAATTCCGGAGAGCCATTATCACATCTTCTCTCTGGTTCCATTCAAAAGCTGACGTCTAGCATGGGAACCAGAGTTGACAATATTGTTGCAGAACTCGTAGATGGGGTCAGTGTTGTGCAATCTGAAGGCATTGAGAAGATGCTTCCAGTTACGCTAGATTCAGTACATTTCAAAGGAGGAACGCTGATGCTACTTGCATATGGTGACAGGGAACCTCGGTAGGGCCACTCAATTATATATTTTCTTAATTTACTCTTGAGAATAACATAATTTTTTTGCTGGCTCTTATCATAAAAAGTTATTTACTTATGCAACAGATGCTGGCTTTGCCTGAAAATTTTATTGCTGTTGGAATTTTGGCATATAGGATAGAGGTTTATCTATAATCATTAGGATACTCATCTTTTAAGAGGCTTCCTAATTAAAATATGGTAAACTTTTCTGTGTATAATGACAATGCATCCACTTATGCAAAGTTTATAAAAAGAAAATTTTGCATTAAGTTGAGCATCTATGATTTTAATACAATGTTTATAGTGTGATGGAGAACGTTGATGGACACGTGAAGTTTCAAAATCACTATGGTCGGGTTCATGTACAACTTAGTGGAAACTGTCAGATGTGGAGGTCCGATAACTTATCTGAAGATGGTGGCTGGTTGTCTGCAGATGTTTTTGTTGACATTGTTGAACAGAAATGGCATGCTAACTTAAAAATTGCCAACCTTTTTGTTCCGGTAAGGGAGACACTACAAAGTAAATATGATGCCTAATTGAGATTGCCAACACCTTTTTGTTTCCAATCTGAGGTCATAAAGTTTGTTCATGTGCCTTGTGTGCTGGTTGTCTCTTCTTCTGCAGCTTTTTGAACGGATCTTAGAAATTCCAATAAATTGGTCCAAAGGAAGAGCCACTGGTGAGGTGCTTCTCGAACTTCAATGTATAATTTTTTGTTTTTCTCTTCTAAATTTGATGGGGGCGCATCTCCAGTTTATGCCTCTAAATGGGTTATTTTGATTCTGTTGCTGAAGTAATTACTTGAATTCATTCTGTGAGGCAATTGCTGCTTCTTGATTATTCATTTTTTTTCCTAATTTGATATAAGATTTTGCACATCTGAAACCACGAGATGCAACATTTTCTTCTTGAAACTGTAATTTCTCATTTGACATTTAGGTAGGAGGAAAAAGATCCATGTTTTGTTGATCTTGAGATATATTATATACTTCCCCACTTTTTTCAGGTTCACTTGTGCATGTCAGGAGGAGAAACATTTCCAAATCTTCATGGACAGCTTGATGTGACAGGGTTGGCTTTTCAAACAATTGATGCTCCATCTTCGTTTTCTGTATGTCTCGGTTATAAATTATTTTTTCTTGAATCTTTATGGATGTAAAATGCTTGTTGGGGTGGATGTTTTATTCCCGCCAAATATGCTTGGTAGGTCACAAACCAGGATATATATAATCTCCTAAGGCTGTCCAAACAGTAAATGATATAATGGAGTGTGTTTTGATGCATTTTGCAGTTGCTTTGCCAGGGCTTCGATCTTTTAACTTCAAACTTGTCTTATTGCATGTTACTATTTGTAACAGCACATATTATGCAAAACACAATAGCCATATATTCTCTAATCATGCAAAAGGTTTACGGTTGAAAACATCCATCATGCTTATTGTCCGTCATGTTTTCCTTGAAATCTGAAATTTTTTGTACCATGTGTCTCTTTTATGCAGGACATTTCAGCGAGCTTATGTTTCCGTGGCCAACGAATATTCTTACACAATGCAAGTGGCTGGTTTGGGGATGTTCCCCTGGAAGCTTCTGGAGATTTTGGTATTCATCCTGAGGAAGGAGAGTTTCATCTTATGTGTCCAGGTATGCTTTTGGAGATGCTTCTTGGAGTGTGTGGTACAAGAACTCCTAACTTTTGTTCAGTTATGTAGAAGTAGATAAATAATTTGTTTTAATAAAAAGCTACTGAAGGCCATCAGGATATGCATTTGTCAGTTGAGTTGATGATCCTCCTTACCAGTTCTAGATATATTTTATGTAGCTTACACTAAGTGTTCTGAACACCTTCAATTCTTTCTAGGATCATGGCTTTGATAAGAATGCATTTCCTTTGAGCTTGAACTGGCAACTTGAAATGTCTTATTTGATTTCCCTTCTATTTTATTTAATTATACTGCACCCAATTAGTAATCTTTGTATTTTACAGGTTTCTTGTGTGGAAGTAAATGCCTTGATGAGAACTTTCAAGATGAAACCTCTCTTGTTTCCGGTATGTGTATGTTGTGTATGCATGTTGCATCTGTCTTTTCCTTTTCCCTATTTGATAACACAGAAATAATAGGCTGCAATTTTGATGCTAGCTTCTCCCTGGTCCCATCATGTGTGGACGGTAGAACCCATGACTTCTCCTTTTAAAAGGGAAGGTCTAAACATGGACGCAATTGCCACACTTTGACATGGATATGAAACTAGCATTTTCCTGACAGGAGCACATTGTTGTTTATATGTGTCTTTGTGAAGTTTTAACACATTATCGATGTAAGAGTGTCTTCTTGCATGTGACAGTCATGGAGGCAAACATCTATTAAATTAGCATGACAGCCTTAATAGAACTTCTTCTTAATCGTAGTTAATTGAAATAAAACTCTTTAAAAGTCTGTACGAGTGTCATACATTGGCCAGTATGGCATCCTCAACTTTCTTAAGGCTACAAATGTGGTACAAATCATATCGTATGTGTTTTAAAATCTTCGACTGCTAATATTTAATATTTGAGGTTTCAAATATTCCGCCTTTTCTCGGTTTTTCTTTGGGAGTTTCACTTCCTATTTAAACATATATCATTATACGTTGACGGAATGCTATGTTAAATAGTGCTTGGGTTTTTTTATCATGTCTAGGATTGAGTTTTTTTATAAATTTGTATTTTTCTTTTCTTTTCATTTTTTAAAGTTTGATTCACGTCTTTAAAGAATTGTTTCAAATGCTTTCATTAGCCATTTTTACATTGCCCACTATGATTTCTCCTAATTCCTCATTATAACGTCGGATGCGTTAACTTAGTTCCCACAAGAAATAATGCAGTGATAATAGGTGAGGTGATATATGTCATATTGACCGTCTCTCTTTGAATTACTCCCATGCAGCTGGCTGGTTCAGTGACTGCTGTGTTTAACTGTCAAGGTCCATTGGATGCTCCTATATTTGTGGGAAGTGGAATGGTATCTAGAAGGATTTCTCAATCAGTTTCTGATTTTCCTCCATCTTCGGCATCAGAAGCAGTTTTGAAAAGTAAGGAAGCTGGTGCAGTAGCAGCATTTGATCGTGTACCATTTTCATGCGTGTCGGCCAATTTCACTTTTAACACTGATAGCTGTGTAAGTTTGTGAGGAGAAACTAAAATGCTTATGTCCAAAATTGTGTGGTAATTCTTATCTCATGCCATTGTATCTATATTATTGTAATTATTTTTAATTTTCTATAGGTTGCTGACTTGTATGGAATAAGAGCTAGCCTTGTAGATGGAGGTGAAATTCGAGGGGCAGGGAATGCATGGATTTGCGCTGAGGTATATGATTGATGATGAGATGGACTTTTGTTTTGTGTTGAAATTTTGGCCAAGCTTTTGTAGATTCATCTTAGCGAGTCGTTATACTAGCAGGCCCTGTCTGTCTCTTTCCATGGGGATTATTGGACCTATAATGCTATGTTTTAGCTTTCATATTGAGTTGAAGTGTTTGTAATGATGATGCACTCTAACATTTCTATTTTGAAAGTTAATCCTGTGATGTTCTGCACAGGGTGAGGTTGATGATACATCAATGGATGTGAATTTCTCCGGAAGTTTGTGCTTTGATAAAATTCTGCATCGATATGTACCTGGGTATCTTCAACTAATGCCACTCAAATTAGGGGATTTAAATGGGGAGACAAAACTTTCTGGATCACTATTGAGGCCGTAAGATTCCTGGGTCTACTTTCCTAACTGTTGATCAAGAATGATTGATGTTGCTTATTTGCTTCATCTGCTTTTTGTTATGGTATTTTTTTAATAAAAATTTACATGATGCTGATGATAGTCTGCATTTGTTGTCGGTCATTCTTTAGGTTCACTCACTTGTGTTCCAATTATTTATTTATATTTTTAATGCAGGAGGTTTGACATTAAATGGACAGCTCCAAAAGCTGAAGGGTCCTTCAGTGATGCTCGAGGAGATATCATAATCTCGCATGATTCCATTACTGTTAATTCCTCATCTGCTGCTTTCGACTTGTCCTCAAAAGTTCAAACATCTTACACTGACGAAGACTGGCTACGGAGAAGAGATGCTGATGCAAAGAGTGCCATGCCATTTGTTGTTGAGGGAATTGACTTGGATTTGCGTATGCGTAGTTTTGAGTTTTTCAACTTGGTATCTCCTTATCCTTTTGATTCTCCGAAACCTATGCATTTGAAAGCAACAGGCAAGATCAAGTTTCAGGGAAAGGTTTTAAAGCCTTATATTGATAATGGACAAGATTTTGGTTTTGAGAGGAATAAGCAACCTGTGGAAATGACAGATAAAGGAAAGACAGACAGTCTTGTTGGAGAGGTTTCCATTTCAGGTCTTAAATTGAATCAGTTGATGTTGGCACCTCAGTTGGCTGGATCATTGAGCATGTCGCGTGAGTGTATCAAGGTAATGCAAAGAATCTTTATGCTGATGTTCTAGTCAATTGTTGGCACCTCAGTTCACCTCTCATTTTT